>NW_028322244.1:4930526-5238684 GCF_059928025.1 Delphinapterus leucas
GCAATTCAGCAGTTTTGCGGCCAGCTCACAAGAAAGCGAGTTGAAGAAAGGAACTCAGGGGCACTGTAATTCACAAACCTGCAGAGTTATGAATGACAGCTATCGTCCAAAAATGTATTGAAGTAAGTCTTCGAAGAGGACTTGAAAGCGGGGCAGAATTTCAGGAAAACGATTTCAGGGGGTAGACTGGAATAGCACTTAAAGCATAGGAAAAGAGGCAGAATGTCCACAATGATGCACTTGGCCAAAAAGGGCGTATGCGTTTTTTCCTGAATATATTCAGGAAAAAACGCATACGCCCTTTTTCGGAAACCAAGGAAGCGTGTAAAGGAAATCTGCACTACAATGAAATCTCACTGCCCCCCGTTCCAAACGGCCATCTGAAACAAGTGTAAAATCCAGAAAGGCAGGACAGGTCATGGAGAAGAGGGAGCCTTGTTATGCTGATGGGCGGGATGTAAATTGCCAACAGCCACTCTGGAGAAGTGTATGGTGTTTCCTGAAACACGTAGGAAACAAAGCAACACAGCCTATGGCACTTCCACTTAGGGTCCTATAGCTTAGGGAAATTAAAATCAAAAACACACAGCCACCCCAAAGTTTGGGACGGCTCTATTTACAAGAACCTCGTCTACGGTACAAGTTAAATATCCGAGAAAGCAAAAAATGGATAAAGGTGTTGTGGTACGTACGTACAATGGAATATCACTCAGCAATGAGATCTACGTCATCTGGCCCGTAGCGGCATAATGAGTGGATTCAGGTACGACGACTCTACGAGAAATAAGTCACACAGAAAAAGAAACTTCATAAGATATCACTAATACACGGAACGTAAACTTGGCTACACATGAACTGAATTACAAAACAGAACAGGGTCGCAAATTTAGAAAACCAACTTATGGTTGCTTATGGGGAAAGGTGAGTTGGGGTGCTGCATCAAACCAGAGATTGAAATTTGCACAGATACCGTTCCATAAGCCAAATATATAATAGACAAGACCTACTCCTTGCTCAACGAAATGGACTCAACACCCCATATTCAACGCCTGGGAATATACCTGAAAAGTAAGAATGTTAAGACCCATGGATTTATATGTCTCCATAAGGAAATCAAGCGTGTGTACAGCGGCCTAAACGCAGCAGTAAAAATCCGATAAATCCCATTATCAAAATAAATTTCAAAAACAAAACACAATGACAGTGAAATACAGAGCAATTCTTAAATAATTCATTCAGGGCTTGTGATGCAACCTGGATTTACCACATCTACACCCAAAGCTGGGTGAGACATAAGGCTGGACACTTCGGGCTGATAGCATTGGTCAGGTTCGGTGAGCAAACGCAGACCCTTTGAAGTCATACTGCATGGTAGCCATTCCATGGGTCCCAACTCTCCAGGTTTAAGGGATTCTTCCTTCAGCTAAAACATGCATGGGAAAACCAGAGTATGGTCCACCGTATAATTGGGAAACGTTTTCAAATGCATCTCAGGTTTCGTCCCCTGGTACTCTGGTTCACAGTTCCAGACGCTTTACTAACACTCTCCCCACTTGGAGAGTCAGTGCCTTTAACCTCCTGTTTGGCACAGTTTGCAATTTCTGCGCAAGATGAACAGGAATAGGGAGAACCAATGAGAGACTAGCTGTAGGTGTCTGCATGGGCAAATGGAACGCTCATGTCCCACCAGGAAGAGGAATTAACCAAAGGCTCAGCGTGCCCTGCCGGAACCAGATTAGGGCCTGAAGCAATCCTGCGGTTTTGCGGCCAGCTCACAAGAAAGCGAGTTGAAGAAAGGAGCTCAGGGGCACTGTAATTCACAAACCTGCAGAGTTATGAATGACAGCTATCGTCGAAAAATGTATTGAAGTAAGTCTTCGAAGAGGACTTGAATGCGGGGCAGAATTTCAGGAAAACGATTTCAGGGGGTAGACTGGAATTGCACTTAAAGCATAGGAAAAGAGGCAGAATGTCCACAATGATGCACTTGGCCAAAAAGGGCGTATGGGTTTTTTCCTGAATATATTCATGAAAAAACGCATACGCCCTTTTTGGCCAACCAAGCAAGCGTGTAAAGGAAATCTGCACTACAATGAAGTCTCACTGCCCCCCGGTAAAAAGGGCCATCTGAAAAAAGTGTAAAATCCAGAAAGGTAGGACAGGTCATGGAGAACAGGGAGCCTTGTTATGCTGATGGGCGGGATGTAAATTGCCAACAGCCACTCTGGAGAAGTGTTTGGTGTTTCCTGAAACACGTAGGAAACAAAGCAACACAGACTACGGCACTTCCACTTATGGTCCTATAGCTTAGGGAAATTAAAATAAAAAACAAACAGCCACCCCAAAGTTTGGGACGGCTCTGTTTACAAGAACCTCGTCTACGGTACAAGTTCAATATCCGAGAAAGCAAAAAATGGATAAAGAAGTTGTGGTACGTACGTACAATGGAATATCACTCAGCAATGAATTCCACGTCATCAGGCCCGTAGCGGCATAACTAGTGGATTCAGGTACGACAATTCTACGAGAAATAAGTCACACAGAAAAAGAAACATCATAAGATATCACTAATACACGGAACGTAATCTTGACTACACATGAACTGAATTACAAAACAGAACAGGGTCTCAAATTTAGAAAACCAACTTATGCTTGCTTATGGGGAAAGGTGAGTTGGGGTGCGGTATAAAACCAGAGATTGAAATTAGCACAGATACCGTTCCATAAGGCAAATATATAGTAGACACGACCTACTCCTTGCTCAACGAAATGGACTCAACAGCCCATATTCAACGCCTGGAAATATACCTGAAAAGTAAGAATGTTAAGACCCATGGATTTATATGTCTCCATAAGGAAATCAAGCGTGTGTACAGCGGCCCAAACGCAGCAGTGAAAATCCGATAAATCCCATTATCAATATAAATTTCACAAACAAAACACAATGACAGTGAAATACAGAGCAATTCTTAAATAATTCATTCAGGGTTTGTGATGCAACCTGGATTTACCATATCTACACCCAGAGCTGGGTGAGACATAAGGCTGGACACTTCGGGCTGATAGCATTGGTGAGGTTCGGTCAGCAAACGCAGACGCTTTGAAGTCATACTGCATGGTAGCCATTCCAAGGGTCCCAACTCTCCAGGTTTAAGGGATTCTTCCTTCAGATAAAACATGCATGGGAAACCCAGAGTATGGTCCACCGTGTGATTGGGAAACGTTTTCAAATGCATCTCAGGTTTCGTCCCCTGGTACTCGGGGTCACCGTTCCAGACGCTTTACTAACACTCTCCCCACTTGGAGAGTCAGTGCCTTTAACCTCCTGTTTGGCACAGTTTGCAATTTCTGCGCAAGATGAACAGGAATAGGGAGATCCAATGAGAGACTAGCTGTAGGTGTCTGCACGGGCAAATGGAACGCTCATTTCCCACCAGGAAGAGGAATTAAGCAAAGGCTCATCGTGCCCTGCCGGAACCAGATGAGTGCCTGAAGCAATCTTAGGGTTTTGAGGCCAGCTCACAAGAAAGCGAGTTGAAGAAAGGAGCTCAGGGGCACTGTAATTCACAAACCTGCAGAGTTATGAATGACAGCTATCGTCCAAAAATGTATTGAAGTAAGTCTTCGAAGAGGACTTGAAAGAGGGGCAGAATTTCAGGAAACCGATTTCAGGGGGTAGACTGGAATTGCACTTAAAGCATAGGAAACGAGGCAGACTGTCGACAATGATGCACTTGGCCAAAAAGGGCGTATGCGTTTTTTCCTGAATATATTCCGGAAAAAACGCATACGCCCTTTTTGGCCAACCAAGCAAGCATGTCAAGGAAATCTGCACTACAATGAAGTCTCACTGCCCCCCGGTCCAAACGGCCATCTGAAACAAGTGTAAAATCCAGAAAGGCAGGAGAGGTCATGGAGAACAGAGAGCCTTGTTATGCTGATGGGCGGGATGTAAATTGCCAAGAGCCACTCTGGAGAAGTGTATGGTGTTTCCTGAAACACGTAGGAAACAAAGCAACACAGCCTATGGCACTTCCACTTAGGGTCCTATAGCTTAGGGAAATTAAAATCAAAAGCACACAGCCACCCCAATGTTTGGGACGGCTCTCTTTACAAAAACCTCGTCTACGGTACAAGTTAAATATCCGAGAAAGCAAAAAATGGATGAAGAAGTTGTGGTACGTACGTATAATGGAATATCACTCAGCCATGAGATCTGCGTCATCTGGCCCGTAGCGGCATAATGAGTGGATTCAGGTACGACGATTCTACGAGAAATAAGTCACACAGAAAATGAAACATCATAAGATATCACTAATACACAGAACGTAAACTTGGCTACTCATGAACTGAATTACAAAACAGAACAGGGTCTCAAATTTAGAAAACCAACTTATGTTTGCTTATGGGGAAAGGTGAGTTGGGGTGCTGCATAAAACCAGAGATTGAAATTAGCACACATACTGTTCCATAAGCAAATATATAATAGGAAAGACCTACACCTGGCTCAATGAAATGGACTCAACACCCCATATTCAACGCCTGGGAATATACCTGACAAGTAAGAATCTTAAGACCCATGGATATATATGTCTCCAAAAGGAAATCAAGCATGTGTACAGCGGCCTAAACGCAGCAGTGAAAATCCGATAAATCCCATTATCAAAATAAATTTCACAACAAAACACAATGACAGTGAAATAGAGAGCAATTCTTAAATAATTCATTCAGGGCTTGTGATGCAACCTGGATTTACCACATCTACACCCAGAGCTGGGTGAGACATAACGCTGGACACTTCGGGCTGATAGCATTGGTGAGGTTCGGTGAGCAACCCCAGACCCTTTGAAGTCATACTACATGGTAGCCATTCCATGGGTCCCAACTCTCCAGGTTTAAGGGATTCTTCCTTCAGCTAAAACATGCATGGGAAACCCAGAGTATGGTCCACCGTGTGAATGGGAAACGTTTTGAAATGCATCTCAAGTTTCGTCCCCTGGTACTCAGAGTCACCGTTCCAGACGCTTTACTTACACTCTCCCTACTTGGAGAGTCAGGGCCTTTAACCTCCTGTTTGGCACAGTTTGCAATTTCTGCGCAAGATGAACAGGAATAGGGAGAACCAATTAGAGACTAGCTCTAGGTTTTTGCACGGGAAAATGGAACACTCATTTCCCACCAGGAAGAGGAATTAACCAAAGGCTCAGCGTGCCCTGCCGGAATCAGATGAGTGCCTGAAGCAATCCTGCTGTTTTGCGGACAGCTCACAAGAAAGCGAGGTGAAGAAAGGAGCTCAGGGGCACTGTAATTTACAAACCTGCAGAGTTATGAATGACAGCTATCGTCCAAAAATGTATTGAAGTAAGTCTTCGAAGAGGACTTGAAAGTGGGGCAGAATTTCAGGAAAACGATTTAAGGGTGTAGACTGGAATTGCACTTAAAGCATAGGAAAAGAGGCAGACTGTCGACAATGATGCACTTGGCCAAAAAGGGCGTACGCGTTTTTTCCTGAATATATTCCGGAAAAAACGCATACGCCCTTTTTGGCCAAACAAGCAAGCGGTTCAAGGAAATCTGCACTACAATGAAGTCTCACTGCCCCCCGGTCAAAAGGGACATCTGAAACAAGTGTAAAATGCAGAAAGGCAGGACAGGTCATGGAGAACAGGGAGCCTTGTTCTGCTGATGGGCGGGATGTAAATTGTCAACAGCCACTCTGGAGAAGTGTATGGTGTTTCCTGAAACACGTAGGAATCAAAGCAACACAGCCAATGGCATTTCCACTTAGGGTCCTATAGCTTAGGGAAATTAAAATCAAAAACACACAGCCACCCCAAAGTTTGGGATGGCTCTGTTTACAAGAACCTCGTCTACGGTACAAGTTAAATATCCGACAAAGCAGAAAATGGATAAAGAAGTTGTGGTACGTACGTACAATGGAACATCACTCAGCCATGAGATCTACGTCATCTGGCCCTTAGCGGCATAATGAGTGCATTCAGGTACGACGATTCTACGAGAAATAAGTCACACAGAAAATGAAACATCATAAGATATCACTAATACACGGAACGTAAACTTGGCTACACATGAACTGAATTACAAAACAGAACAGGGTCTCAAATTTAGAAAACCAACTTATGCTTGCTTATGGGGAAAGGTGAGTTTTTGATGCTGCGTCAAACTAGAGATTGAAATTAGCACAGATACCGTTCCATAAGCCAAATATATAAAAGACAAGACCTACTCCTTGTTCAACGAAATGGACTCAACACCCCATATTCAACGCCTGGGAATATACCTGACAAGAAAGAATCTTAAGACCCATGGATTTATATGTCTCCATAAGGAAATCAAGCGTGTGTACAGCGGCCTAAACGCAGCAGTGAAAATCCGATAAATCCCATTATCAAAATAAGTTTTTCAAACAAAACACAATCACAGTGAAATAGAGAGCAATTCTTAAATAATTCATTCAGGGCTTGTGATGCAACCTGCATTTACCACATCTACACCCAGAGCTGGGTGAGACATAAGGCTGGACATTTCGGGCTGATATCATTGGTGAGGTTCGGTGAGCAAACGCCGACCCTTTGAAGTCATACTGCATGGTAGCAATTCCATGGGTCCCAACTCTCCAGGTTTAAGGGATTCTTCCTTCAGATAAAACATGCATGGGAATCTCAGAGTATGGTCCACCGTGTGATTGGGTAACGTTTTCAAATGCATCTCAGGTTTCGACCCCTGGTACTCGGGTGCACCGTTCCAGACGCTTTACTAACACTCTCCCCACTTGGAGAGTCAGTGCCTTTAACCTCCTGTTTGGCACAGTTTGCAATTTCTGCGCAAGATGAACAGGAATAGGGAGAACCAATGAGAGACTAGCTGTAGGTGTCTGCACGGGCAAATGGAATGCTCATTTCCCAACAGGAAGAGGAATTAACCAAAGGCTCAGCATGCCCTGCCGGAACCAGATTAAGGCTTGAAGCAATCCTGCGGGTTGTGGCCAGCTCACAAGAAAGCGTGTTGAAGAAAGGAACTCAGGGGCACTGTAATTCACAAACCTGCAGAGTTAAGAATGACAGCTATCGTCCAAAAATGTATTGAAGTAAGTCTTCGAAGAGGACTTGAAAGTGGGGCAGAATTTCAGGAAAACGATTTCAGGGGGTAGACTGGAATAGCACTTAAAGCATAGGAAAAGAGGCAGAATGTCCACAATGATGCACTTGGCCAAAAAGGGCATATGCGTTTTTTCCTGAATATATTCAGGAAAAAACGCATACGCCCTTTTTGGCCAACCAAGCAAGCGTGTAAAGGAAATCTACACTACAATGAAGTCTCACTGTCCCCCGTTCCAAACGGCCATTTGAAACAACTGTAAATTCCAGAAAGGCAGGACAGGTCATGGAGAAGAGGGAGCCTTGTTATGCTGATGGGCGGGATGTAAATTGCCAACAGCCACTCTGGAGAAGTGTATGGTGTTTCCTGAAACACGTAGGAAACAAAGCAACACAGCCTATGGCACTTCCACTTAGGGTCCTATAGCTTAGGGAAATTAAAATCAAAAACACACAGCCACCCCAAAGTTTGGGACGGCTCTGTTTACAAGAACTTCGTCTACGGTACAAGTTAAATATCCGAGAAAGCAAAAAATGGATAAAGATGTTGTGGTACGTACGTACAATGGAATATCACTCAGCAATGAGATCTACGTCATCAGGCCCGTAGCGGCATAATGAGTGGATTCAGGTACGACGACTCTACGAGAAATAAGTCACACAGAAAAAGAAACTTCATAAGATATCACTAATACACGGAACGTAAACTTGTCTACACATGAACTGAATTACAAAACAGAACAGGGTCGCAAATTTAGAAAACCAACTTATGGTTGCTTATGGGGAAAGGTGAGTTTTGGAGCTGCATCAAACCAGAGATTGAAATTAGCACAGATATCGTTCCATAAGCCAAATATATAATAGACAACACCTACTCCTTGCTCAACGAAATGGACTCAACACCTCATATTCAACGCCTGGGAATATACCTGAAAAGTAAGAATCTTAAGACCCATGGATTTATATGTCTCCATAAGGAAATCAAGCGTGTGTACAGTGGCCTAAACGCAACAGTGAAAATCCGATAAATCCCATTATCAAATTAAATTTCAAAAACAAAACACAATGACAGTGAAATACAGAGCAATTCTTAAATAATTCATTCAGGGCTTGTGATGCAACCTGGATTTACCACATCTACACCCAAAGCTGGGTGAGACATAAGGCTGGACACTTCGGGCTGATAGCATTGGTCAGGTTCGGTGAGCAAACGCAGACCCTTTGAAGTCATACTGCATGGTAGCCATTCCATGGGTCCCAACTCTCCAGGTTTAAGGGATTCTTCCTTCAGCTAAAACATGCATGGGCAAACCAGAGTATGGTCCACCGTGTAATTGGGAAACGTTTTCAAATGCATCTCAGGTTTCGTCCCCTGGTACTCTGGTTCACAGTTCCAGACGCTTTACTAACACTCTCCCCACTTGGAGAGTCAGTGCCTTTAACCTCCTGTTTGGAACAGTTTGCAATTTCTGCGCAAGATGAACAGGAATAGGGAGAACCAATGAGAGACTAGCTGTAGGTGTCTTCACAGCCAAATGGAACGCTCATTTCCCACCAGGAAGAGGGATTAACCAAAGGCTCAGCGTGCCCTGCCGGAACCAGATTAGGGCCTGAAGCAATCCTGCGGTTTTGCGGCCAGCTCACAAGAAAGCGAGTTGAAGAAAGGAGCTCAGGGGCACTGTAATTCACAAACCTGCAGAGTTATGAATGACAGCTATCATCCAAAAATGTATTGAAGTAAGTCTACGAAGAGGACTCGAAAGCGGGGTAGAATTTCAGGAAAACGATTTCAGGGGGTAGACTGGAATTGCACTTAAAGCATAGGAAAAGAGGCCGAATGTCGACAATGATGCACTTGGCCAAAAAGGGCGTACGCGTTTTTTCCTGAATATATTCAGGAAAAAACGCATACGCCCTTTTTGGCCAACCAAACAAGCGTGTCAAGGAAATCTGCATTACAATGAAGTCTCACTGCCCCCCGGTCAAAAGGGCCATCTGAAACAAGTGTAAAATCCAGAAAGGCAGGACAGGTCATGGAGAACAGGGAGCCTTGTTATGCTGATGGGCGGGATGTAAATTGCCAACATCCACTCTGGAGAAGTGTATGGTGTTTCCTGAAACACGTAGGAAACAAAGCAACACAGCCTATGGCACTTCCACTTAGGGTCCTATAGCTTAGGGAAATTAAAATCAAAAACACACAGCCACCCCAAAGTTTGGGACGGCTCTGTTTACAAGAACCTCGTCTACGGTACAAGTTAAATATCCGAGAAAGCAAAAAATGGATAAAGAAGTTGAGGGACGCACGTACAATGGAATATCACTCAGCCATGAGATCTACGTCATCTGGCCCGTAGCGGCATAATGAGTGCATTCAGGTACGACGATTCTACGAGAAATAAGTCACACAGAAAAAGAAACATCATAAGATATCACTAATACACGGAACGTAAACTTGGCTACACATGAACTGAATTACAAAACAGAACAGGGTCTCAAATTTAGAAAACCAACTTATGCTTGCTTATGGGGAAAGGTGAGTTGGGGTGCTGCATCAAACCAGAGATTGAAATTAGCACAGATACCGTTCCATAAGCCAAATATATAATAGACAACACCTACTCCTTGCTCAACGAAATGGACTCAACACCCCATATTCAAGGCCTGGGGATATATCTGACAAGTAAGAATCTTAAGACCCATGGATTTATATGTCTCCATAAGGAAATCAAGCGTGTGTACAGTGGCCTAAACGCAGCAGTGAAAATCCGATAAATCCCATTATCAAAATAAATTTCACAAACAAAACACAATGACAGTGAAATAGAGAGCAATTCTTAAATAATTCATTCAGGGCTTGTGATGCAACCTGGATTTACCACACCTACAACCAGAGCTGGGTGAGACATAAGGCTGGACACTTCGGGCTGATAGCATTGGTGAGGTTCGGTGAGCAAACGCAGACCCTTTGAAGTCATACTGCATGGTAGCCATTCCATGGGTCCCAACTCTCCAGGTTTAAGGGATTCTTCCTTCAGCTAAAACATGCATGGGAAACCCAGAGTATGGTCCACCGTGTGATTGGGAAACGTTTTCAAATGCATCTCAGGTTTCGACCCCTGGTACTAGGGTGCAACATTCCAGACGCTTTACTAACACTCTCCCCACTTGGAGAGTCAGTGCCTTTAACCTCCTGTTTGGCACAGTTTGCAATTTCTGCGCAAGATGAACAGGAATAGGGAGAACCAATGAGAGCCTAGCTGTAGGTGTCTGCACGGGCAAATGGAACGCTCATTTCCCACCAGGAAGAGGAATTAACCAAAGGCTCAGCATGCCCTGCTGGAACCAGATTAGGGCCTAAAGCAATCCAGCAGTTTTGCGGCCAGCTCAGAAGAAAGCGAGTTGAAGAAAGGAGCTCAGGGGCACTGTAATTCACAAACCTGCAGAGTTAAGAATGACAGCTATCGTCCAAAAATGTATTGAAGTAAGTCTTCGAAGAAGACTTGAAAGCGGGGCAGAATTTCAGGAAATCGATTTCAGGGGGTAGACTGGAATTGCACTTAAAACATAGGAAAAGAGGCAGAATGTCGACAATGATGCACTTGGCCAAAAAGGGCGTATGCGTTTTTTCCTGAATATATTCAGGAAAAAACGCATACGCACTTTTTGGCCAACCAAGCAAGCGTGTAAAGGAAATCTGCACTACAATGAAGTCTCACTGCCCACCGGTAAAAAGGGCCATCTGAAAAATGTGTAAAATCCAGAAAGGCAGGACAGGTCATGGAGAACAGGGAGCCTTGTTATGCTGATGGGTGGGATATAAATTGCCAACAGCCACTCTGGAGAAGTGTATGGTGTTTCCTGAAACAGGTAGACAACAAAGCAACACAGCCTATGGCACTTCCACTTATGGTCCTATAGCTTAGGGAAATTAAAATCAAAAACACACAGCCACCCCAAAGTTTGGGACGGCTCTGTTTACAAGAACCTCGTCTACGGTACAAGTAAAATATCCGAGAAAGTAAAAAATGGATAAAGAAGTTGTGGTACGTACGTACAATGGAATAACACTAGCAATGAAATCTACGTCATCAGGCCCGTAGCTGCATAATGAGTGGATTCAGGTACGACGATTCTACGAGAAATAAGTCACACAGAAAAAGAAACATCATAAGATATCACTAATACACGGAACGTAAACTTGGCTACACATGAACTGAATTACAAAACAGAACAGGGTCTCAAATTTAGAAAACCAACTTATGCTTGCTTACGGGGAAAGGTGAGTTGGGGTGCTGCATAAAACCAGAGATTGAAATTAGCACAGATACCGTTCCATAAGCCAAATATATAATAGATAAAACCTACAACTTGCTCAACGAAATGGACTCAACACCCCATATTCAACGCCGGGGAATATACCTGACAAGTAAGAATCTTAAGACCCATGGATTTATATGTCTCCATAAGGAAATCAATCGTGTGTACAGCGGCCTAAATGCAGCAGTGAAAATCCGATAAATCCCATTATCAAAATAAATTTCAAAAACAAAACACAATGACAGTGAAATACAGAGCAATTCTTAAATAATTCATTCAGGGCTTGTGATGCAACCTGGATTTACCACCTCTACACCCAAAGCTGGTTGAGACATAAGGCTGGACACTTCAGGCTGATAGCAATGGTGAGGTTCGGTGAGCAAACGCAGACTCTTTGAAGTCATACTGCATGGTAGCCATTCCATTGGTTCCAACACTCCAGGTTTAAGGGATTCTTCCTTCAGCTAAAACATGCATGGGAAACCCAGAGTATGGTCCACCGTGTGATTGGGAAACGTTTTCAAATGCATCTCGGGTTTCGTCCCCTGATACTCGGGTTCACCGTTCCAGACGCTTTACTAACACTCACCCCACTTGGAGAGTCAGTGCCTTTAACCTCCTGTTTGGCACAGTTTGCAATTTCTGCGCAAGATGAACAGGAATAGGGAGAACCAATGAGAGACTAGCTGTAGGTGTCTGCACGTGCAAATGGAACGCTCATTTCCCACCAGGAAGAGGGATTAACCAAAGGCTCAGCGTGCCCTGCCAGAACCAGATTAGGGCCTGAAGCAATCCTGCGGTTTTTTGGCCAGGTCACAAGAACGCGAGTTTAAGAAAGGAGCTCAGGGGCACTGTAATTCACAAGCCTGCAGAGTTAAGAATGACAGCTATCGTCCAAAAATGTATTGAAGTAAGTCATCGAAGAGGACTTGAAAGCGGGGCAGAATTTCAGGAAAACGATTTCACGGGGTAGACTGGAATTGCACTTAAAGCATAGGAAAAGAGGCAGAATGTCCACAATGATGCACTTGGCCAAAAAGGGCGTATGCGTTTTTTCCTGAATATATTACAGGAAAAAAAGCATACGCACTTTTTGGCCAACCAAGCAAGCATGTAAACGACATCTGCACTACAATGAAGTCTCACTGCCTCCCGGTCAAAAGGGCCATCTGAAAAAAGCATAAAATCCAGAAAGGCAGGACAGGTCATGGAGAACAGGGAGCCTTGTTATGCTGATGGGTGGGATGTAAATGGCCAACAGCCACTCTGCAGAAGTGTATGGTGTTTCCTGAAACACGTGGGAAACAAAGCAACACAGCCTATGGCACTTCCACTTAGGGTCCTAGAGCTTAGGGAAATTAAAATCAAAAACACACAGCCACCCCAAAGTTTGGGACGGCTCTGTTTACAAGAACCTCGTCTACGGTACAAGTTAAATATCCGAGAAAGTAAAAAATGGTTAAAGAAGTTGTGGTACGTACGTACAATGGAATAACACTCAGCAATGAAATCTACGTCATCAGGCCCGTAGCGGCATAATGAGTGGATTCAGGTACGACGATTCTACGAGAAATACGTCACACAGAAAAAGAAACATCATAAGATATCACTAATACACGGAATGTAAACTTGGCTACACATGAACTGAATTACAAAACAGAACAGCGTCTCAAATTTAGAAAACCAACTTATGCTTGCTTATGGGGAAAGGTGAGTTGGGGTGCTGCATCAAACCAGAGATTGAAATTAACACAGATACCGTTCCATAAGCCAAATATATAATAGACAAGACCTACTCCTTGCTCAATGAAATGGACTCAACACCCCATATTCAACGCCTGAGAATATACCTGAGAAGTAAGAATCTTAAGACCCATGGATTTATATGTCTCCATAAGGAAATCAAGCGTGTGTACAGCGGCCTAAACGCAGCAGTGAAAATCCGATAAATCCCATTATCAAAATAAATTTCACAAACAAAACACAATGACAGTGAAATAGAGAGCAATTCTTAAATAATTCATTCAGGGCTTGTGATGCAACCTGCATTTACCACATCTACACCCAGGGCTGGGTGAGACATAAGGCTGGACACTTCGGGCGGATAGCATTGGTGAGGTTCCGTGAGCAAACGCAGACCCTTTGAAGTCATACTGCATGGTAGCCATTCCATGGGTCCCAACTCTCCAGGTTTAAGGGATTCTTCCTTCAGCTAAAACATGCATGGGAAACCCAGAGTATGGTCCACCGTGTGATTGGGAAACGTTTTCAAATGCATCTCAGTTTTCGTCCCCTTGTACTCGGGTTCACCGTTCCAGGCGCTTTACTAACACTCTCCCCACATGGAGAGTCAGTGCCTTTAACCTCCTGTTTGGCACAGTTTGCATTTTCTGCGCAAGATGAACAGGAATAGGGAGAACCAATGAGAGACTAGCTGTAGGTGTCTGCACGGGCAAATTGAACACTCATTTCCCACCAGGAAGAGGGATTAAACAAAGGCTCAGCGTGCCCTGCCAGAACAAGATTAGGGCCTGAAGCAATCCTGCGGTTTTGCGGCCAGCTCACAAGAAAGCGAGTTGAAGAAAGGAGCTCAGGGGCACTGTAATTCACAAACCTGCAGAGTTATGAAAGACAGCTATCGTCCAAAAATGTATTGAAGTAAGTCTTCGAAGAGGACTTGAAAGCGGGGCAGAATTTCAGGAAAACGATTTCAGGGGGTAGACTGGAATTGCACTTAAAGCATAGGAAAAGAGGCAGAATGTCGACAATGATGCACTTGGCCAAAAAGGGCATATGCGTTTTTTCCTGAATATATTCAGGAAAAAACACATACGCGCTTTTTGGCCAACCAAGGAAGCGTGTAAAGGTAATCTGCACTACAATGAAGTCTCATTGCCCCCCGTTCCAAAAGGCCATCTGAAAGAGGTGTAAAATCCAGAAAGGCAGGACAGGTCATGGAGAACAGGGAGCCTTGTTATGCTGATGGGCGGGATGTAAACTGTCAACAGCCACTGTGGAAAAGTGTATGGTGTTTCCTGAAACACGTAGAAAACAAAGCAACACAGCCTATGGCACTTCCACTTAGGGTCCTATAGCTTAGGGAAATTAAAATCAAAAACACACAGCCACCACAATGTTTGGGACGGCTCTGTTTACAAGAACCTCGTCTACGGTACAAGTTAATATCCGAGAAAGCAAAAAATGGATAAAGCAGTTGTGGTACGTACGTACAATGGAATATCACTCAGCCATGAGAACTACGTCATCTGGCCCGTAGCGGCATAATGAGTGCATTAAGGTACGACGATTCTACGAGAAATAAGTCACACAGAAAAAGAAACATCATAAGATATCACTAATACACGGAATGTAAACTTGGCTACACATGAACTGAATTACAAAACAGAAGAGGGTCTCAAATTTAGAAAACCAACTTATGCTTGCTTATGGGGAAAGGTGAGTTTTTGGTGCTGCATCAAACCAGAGATTGAAATTAGCACAGATACCGTTCCATAAGCCAAATATATAATAGACAAGACCTACTCCTTGCTCAACGAAATGGACTCAACACCCCATATTCAACGCCTGGGAATATACCTGAGAAGTAAGTATCTTAAGACCCATGGATTTATATGTCTCCATAAGGAAATCAAGCGTGTGTACAGCGGCCTAAACGCAGCAGTGAAAATCCGATAAATCCCATTATCAAAATAAATTTCAAAAAGAAAACACAATGACAGTGTAATAGAGAGCAATTCTTAAATGATTCATTCAGGGCTTGTGATGCAACCTGGATTTACCACATCTACACCCAGAGCTGGGTGAGACATAAGGCTGGACACTTCGGGCTGATAGCATTGGTGAGGTTCGGTGAGGAAACGCAGACCCTTTGAAGTCATACTGCATGGTAGCCATTCCATGGGTCCCAACTCTCCAGGTTTAAGGGATTCTTCCTTCAGCTAAAACATGCATGGGAAACACAGAGTATGGTCCACCGTGTGATTGGGAAACGTTTTCAAATGCATCTCAGGTTTCGTCCCTGGTTCACCGTTCCAGACGCTTTACTAACACTCTCCCCACTTGGAGAGTCAGTGCCTTTAACCTCCTGTTTGGCACAGTTTGCAATTTCTGCGCAAGATGAACAGGAATAGGGAGAACCAATGAGAGACTAGCTGTAGGTGTCTGCACGGGCAAATGGAACGCTCATTTCCCACCAGGAAGAGGGATTAACCAAAGACTCAGCGTGCCCTGATGGAACCAGATTAGGGCCTGAAGCAATCCTGCGGTTTTGCGGCCATCTCACAAGAAAGCGAGTTGAAGAAAGGAGCTCAGGGGCACTGTAATTCACAAACCTGCAGAGTTATGAATGAGAGCTATCGTCCAAAAATGTATTGAAGTAAGTGTACGAAGAGGACTTGAAAGCGGGGCAGAATTTCAGGAAAACGATTTCAGGGGGTAGACTGGAATTGCACTTAAAGCACAGGAAAAGAGGCAGAATGTCGACAATGATGCACCTGGCCAAAAAGGGCGTATGCGTTTTTTCCTGAATATATTCAGGAAAAAAAGCATACGCCCTTTTTGGCCAACCAAGCAAGCATGTAAAGGACATCTGCACTACAATGAAGTCTCACTGCCTCCCGGTCAAAAGGGCCATCTGAAAAAAGCATAAAATCCAGAAAGGCAGGACAGGTCATGGAGAACAGGGAGCCTTGTTATGCTGATGGGTGGGATGTAAATGGCCAACAGCCACTCTGCAGAAGTGTATGGTGTTTCCTGAAACACGTGGGAAACAAAGCAACACAGCCTATGGCACTTCCACTTAGGGTCCTAGAGCTTAGGGAAATTAAAATCAAAAACACACAGCCACCCCAAAGTTTGGGACGGCTCTGTTTACAAGAACCTCGTCTACGGTACAAGTTAAATATCCGAGAAAGTAAAAAATGGTTAAAGAAGTTGTGGTACGTACGTACAATGGAATAACACTCAGCAATGAAATCTACGTCATCAGGCCCGTAGCGGCATAATGAGTGGATTCAGGTACCACGATTCTACGAGAAATACGTCACACAGAAAAAGAAACATCATAAGATATCACTAATACACGGAATGTAAACTTGGCTACACATGAACTGAATTACAAAACAGAAGAGGGTCTCAAATTTAGAAAACCAACTTATGCTTGCTTATGGGGAAAGGTGAGTTGGGGTGCTGCATCAAACCAGAGATTGAAATTAGCACAGATACCGTTCCATAAGCCAAATATATAATAGACAAGACCTACTCCTTGCTCAATGAAATGGACTCAACACCCCATATTCAACGCCTGAGAATATACCTGAGAAGTAAGAATCTTAAGACCCATGGATTTATATGTCTCCATAAGGAAATCAAGCGTGTGTACAGCGGCCTAAACGCAGCAGTGAAAATCCGATAAATCACATTATCAAAATAAATTTCACAAACAAAACACAATGACAGTGAAATAGAGAGCAATTCTTAAATAATTCATTCAGGGCTTGTGATGCAACCTGGATTTACCACATCTACACCCAGAGCTGGGTGAGACATAAGGCTGGACACTTCGGGCTGATAGCATTGGTGAGGTTCGGTGAGGAAACGCAGACCCTTTGAAGTCATACTGCATGGTAGCCATTCCATGGGTCCCAACTCTCCAGGTTTAAGGGATTCTTCCTTCAGCTAAAACATGCATGGGAAACCCAGAGTATGGTCCACCGTGTGATTGGGAACCGTTTTCAAATGCATCTCAGGTTTCGTCCCTGGTTCACCGTTCCAGACGCTTTACTAACACTCTCCCCACTTGGAGAGTCAGTGCCTTTAACCTCCTGTTTGTCACAGTTTCAAATTTCTGCGCAAGATGAACAGGAATAGGGAGAACCAATGAGAGACTAGCTGTAGGTGTCTGCACGGGCAAATGGAACGCTCATTTCCCACCAGGAAGAGGGATTAACCAAAGGCTCAGCGTGCCCTGCTGGAACAAGATTAGGGCCTGAAGCAATCATGCGGTTTTGCGGCCAGCTCACAAGAAAGCGAGTTGAAGAAAGGAGCTCAGGGTCACTG
This sequence comes from Delphinapterus leucas, assembly GCF_059928025.1. Taxonomy (NCBI): domain Eukaryota; kingdom Metazoa; phylum Chordata; class Mammalia; order Artiodactyla; family Monodontidae; genus Delphinapterus; species Delphinapterus leucas. The sequence continues at coordinate 4,948,043 of NW_028322244.1, forward strand.
TAATTCACAAACCTGCAGAGTTATGAATGACAGCTATCGTCCAAAAATGTACTGAAGTAAGTCTTCGAAGAGGAATTGAAAGCGGGGCAGAATTTCAGGAAAACGATTTCAGGGGGTAGACTGGAATTGCACTTAAAGCATATGAAAAGACTCCGAATGTCGACAATGATGCACTTGGCCAAAAAGGGCGTATGCGTTTTCTCCTGAATATATTCAGGAGAAAACGCATGCGCACTTTTTGGCCAACCAAGCAAGCATGTCAAGGAAATCTGCACTACAATGAAGTCTCACTGCCCCCCTGTCAAAAACGCCATCTGAAACAAGTGTAAAATCCAGAAAGGCAGGACAGGTCATGGAGAACAGGGAGCCTTGTTATGCTGATGGGCGGGATGTAAATTGTCAACAGCCACTGTGGAAAAGTGTATGGTGTTTCCTGAAACACGTAGGAAACAAAGCAACACAGCCTATGGCACTTCCACTTAGGGTCCTATAGCTTAGGGAAATTAAAATCAAAAACACACAGCCACCCCAAAGTTTGGGACGGCTCTGTTTACAAGAACCTCGTCTACGGTACAAGTTAATATCCGAGAAAGCAAAAAATGGATAAAGCAGTTGTGGTACGTATGTACAATGGAATATCACTCAGCCATGAGAACTACGTCATCTGGCCCGTAGCGGCATAATGAGTGCATTAAGGTACGACGATTCTACGAGAAATAAGTCACACAGAAAAAGAAACATCATAAGATATCACTAATACACGGAATGTAAACTTGGCTACACATGAACTGAATTACAAAACAGAACAGGGTCTAAAATTTAGAAAACCAACTTATGCTTGCTTATGGGGAAAGGTGAGTTTTTGGTGCTGCATCAAACCAGAGATTGAAATTAGCACAGATACCGTTCCATAAGCCAAATATATAATAGACAAGACCTACTCCTTGCTCAACGAAATGGACTCAACACCCCATATTCAACGCCTGGGAATATAACTGACAAGTAAGAATTTTAAGACCCATGGATTTATATGTCTCCATAAGGAAATCAAGCGTGTGTACAGCGGCCTAAACGCAGCAGTGAAAATCCGATAAATCCCATTATCAAAATAAATTTCACAAACAAAACACAATGACAGTGAAATAGAGAGCAATTCTTAAATAATTCATTCAGGGCTTGTGATGCAACCTGGATTTACCACATCTACACCCAGAGCTGGGTGAGACATAAGGCTGGACACTTCGGGCTGATAGCATTGGTGAGGTTCGGTGAGGAAACGCAGACCCTTTGAAGTCATACTGCATGGTAGCCATTCCATGGGTCCCAACTCTCCAGGTTTAAGGGATTCTTCCTTCAGCTAAAACATGCATGGGAAACCCAGAGTATGGTCCACCGTGTGATTGGGATACGTTTTCAAATGCATCTCAGGTTTCGTCCCTGGTTCACCGTTCCAGACGCTTTACTAACACTCTCCCCACTTGGAGAGTCAGTGCCTTTAACCTCCTGTTTGGCACAGTTTGCAATTTCTGCGCGAGATGAACAGGAATTCGGAGAACCAATGAGAGACTAGCTGTAGGTGTCTGCACGGGCAAATGGAACGCTCATTTCCCACCAGGAAGAGGAATTAACCAAAGGCTCAGCGTGCCCTGCTGGAACCAGATTAGGGCCTGAAGCAATCCTGCGGTTTTGCGGCCAGCTCACAAGAAAGCGAGTTGAAGAAAGGAGCTCAGGGGCACTGTAATTCACAAACCTGCAGAGTTATGAATGACAGCTATCGTCCAAAAATGTACTGAAGTAAGTCTTCGAAGAGGACTTGAAAGCGGGGCAGAATTTCAGGAAAACGATTTCAGGGGGTAGACCGGAATTGCACTTAAAGCATAGGAAAAGAGGCAGAATGTCGACAATGATGCACCTGGCCAAAAACGGCGTATGCGTTTTTTTCTGAATATATTCAGGAAAAAACGCATACGCTCTTTTTGGCCAACCAAGAAAGCGTGTCAAGGAAATCTGCACTACAATGAAGTCTCACTGCCCCCCGGTCCAAACGGCCATCTGAAACAAGTGTAAAATCCAGAAAGGCAGGACAGCTCATGGAAAGAGGGATCCTTGTTATGCTGATGGGCGGGATGTAAATTGCCAACAGCCACTCTGGAGAAGTGTATGGTGTTTCCTGAAACACGTAGGAAACAAAGCAACACAGCCTATGGCACTTCCACTTAGGGTCCTATAGCTTAGGGAAATTAAAATCAAAAACACACAGCCACCCCAAAGTTTGGGACGGCTCTGTTTACAAGAACCTCGTCTACGGTACAAGTTAAATATCCGAGAAAGCAAAAAATGGATAAAGAAGTTGTGGTACGTACGTACAATGGAATATCACTCAGCCATGAGATCTACATCAACAGGCCCGTAGCGGCATAATGAGTGCATTCAGGTACGACGATTCTACGAGAAATAAGTCACACAGAAAAAGAAACATCATAAGATATCACTAATACACGGAACGTAAACTTGGCTACACATGAACTGAATTACAAAACAGAACAGGGTCTCAAATTTAGAAAACCAACTTATGCTTGCTTATGGGGAAAGGTGAGTTGGGGTGCTGCATCAAACCAGAGATTGAAATTAGCACAGATAGCGTTCCATAAGCCAAATATATAATAGACAAGACCTACTCCTTGCTCAACGAAATGGACTCAACACCCCATATTCAACGCCTGGGAATATACCTGACAAGTAAGAATCTTAAGACCCATGGATTTATATGTCTCCATAAGGAAATCAAGCATGTGTACAGCGGCCTAAATGCAGCAATGAAAATCCGATAAATCCCATTATCAAAATAAGTTTCACAAACAAAACACAATGACAGTGAAATAGAGAGCAATTCTTAAATAATTCATTCAGGGCTTGTGATGCAACCTGGATTTACCACATCTACACCCAGAGCTGGGTGAGACATAAGGCTGGACACTTCGGGCTGATAGCATTGGTGAGGTTCGGTGAGCAAACGCAGACCCTTTGAAGTCATACTGCATGATAGCCATTCCATGGGTCCCAGCTCTCCAGGTTTAAGGGATTCTTCCTTCAGCTAAAACATGCATGGGAATCCCAGAGTATGGTCCACTGTGTGATTGGGAAACATTTTCAAATGTATCTCAGGTTTCGTCCCCTGGTACTCGGGGTCACCGTTCCAGACGCTTTACTAACACTCTCCACACTTGGAGAGTCAGTGCCTTTAACCTCCTGTTTGTCACAGTTTCTAATTTCTGCGCAAGATGAACAGGAATAGGGAGAACCAATGAGAGACTAGCTGTAGGTGTCTGCACGGGCAAATGGAACGCTCATTTCCCACCAGGAAGAGGGATTAACCAAAGGCTCAGCGTGCCCTGCTGGAACCAGATTAGGGCCTGAAACAATCATGCGGTTTTGCGGCCAGCTCACAAGAAAGCGAGTTGAAGAAAGGAGCTCAGGGGCACTGTAATTCACAAACCTGCAGAGTTATGAATGACAGCTATCATCCAAAAATGCATTGAAGTAAGTCTTCGAAGAGGAATTGAAAGCGGGGCAGAATTTCAGGAAAACGATTTCAGGGGGTAGACTGGAATTGCACTTAAAGCATAGGAAAAGAGGCGGAATGTCGACAATGATGCACTTGGCCAAAAAGGGCGTATGGGTTTTTTCCTGAATATATTCAGGAAAAAACGCATACGCCCTTTTTGACCAACCAAGCAAGCGTGTAAAGGAAATCTGCACTACAATGAAGTCTCACTGCCTCCCGGTCCAAAGGGCCATCTGAAACAAGTGTAAAATCCAGAAAGGCAGGACAGGTCATGGAGAACAGGGAGCCTTGTTATGCTGACGGGCGGGATGTAAATTTCAAACAGCCACTCTGGAGAAGTGTATGGTGTTTCCTGAAACACGTAGGAAACAAAGCAACACAGCCTATGGCACTTCCACTTAGGGTCCTATAGCTTAGGGAAATTAAAATCAAAAACACACAGCCACCCCAAAGTTTGGGACGGCTCTGTTTACAAGAACCTCGTCTACGGTACAAGTTAAATATCCGAGAAAGCAAAAAATGGATAAAGAAGTTGTGGTACGTACGTATAATGGAATATCACTCAGCCATGAGATCTACGTCATCTGGCCCGTAGCGGCATAATGAGTGGATTCAGGTACGACGATTCTACGAGAAATAAGTCACACAGAAAAAGAAACATCATAAGATATCACTAATACACGGAACGTAAACTTGGCTACTCATGAACTGAATTACAAAACAGAACAGGGTTTCAAATTTAGAAAACCATCTTAAGTTTGCTTATGGGGAAAGGTGAGTTGGGGTGCTGCATAAAACCAGAGATTGAAATTAGCACACATACTGTTCCATAAGCAAATATATAATAGACAAGACCTACACCTGGCTCAATGAAATGGACTCAACACCCCATATTCAAAGCCAGGGAATATACCTAACAAATAAGAATCTTAAGACCCATGGATTTATATGTCTCCATAAGGAAATCAAGCGTGTGTACAGCGGCCTAAACTCAGCAGTGAAAATCCGATAAATCCCATTATCAAAATAAATTTCACAAACAAAACACAATGACAGTGAAATAGAGAGCAATTCTTAAACAATTCATTCAGGGCTTGTGATGCAACCTGGATTTTCCACATCTACACCCAGAGCTGGGTGAGACATAAGGCTGGACACTTCGGGCTGATAGCATTGGTGAGGTTCGGTGAGCAAATGCAGACCCTTTGAAGTCATACTGCATGGTAGCCATTCCAAGGGTCCCAACTCTCCAGGTTTAAGGGATTCTTCCTTCAGCTAAAACATGCATGGGATACCCAGAGTATGGTCCACCGTGTGATTGGGAAACATTTTCAAATGCATCTCAGGTTTCGTCCCCTGGTACTCGGGTTCAGCGTTCCATACGCTTTACTAACACTCTACCCACTTGGAGAGTCAGTGCCTTTAACTTCCTGTTTGGCACAGTTTGCAATTTCTGCGCAAGATGAACAGGAATAGGGAGAACCAATGAGAGACTAGCTGTAGGTGTCTGCACGGGCAAATGGAGCACTCATTTCCCACCAGGAAGAGGGATTAACCAAAGGCTCAGCGTGCCCTGCCGGAACCAGATTAGGGCCTGAAGCAATCCTGCGGTTTTGCGGCCAGCTCACAAGAAAGCGAGTTGAAGAAAGGAGCTCAGGGGCACAGTAATTCACAAACCTGCAGAGTTATGAATGACAGCTATCGTCCAAAAATGTATTGAAGTAAGTCTACGAAGAGGGCTTGGAAGCGGGGCAGAATTTCAGGAAAACGATTTCAGGGGGTAGACTGGAATTGCACTTAAAGCATAGGAAAAGAGGCAGAATGTCCACAATGATGCACTTGTCCAAAAAGGGCGTATGCGTTTTTTCCTGAATATATTCAGGAAAAAACGCATACGCGCTTTTTGGCCAACCAAGCAAGTGTGTCAAGGAAATCTGCACTACAATGAAGTCTCAATGCCCCCCGGTCAAAAGGGCCATCGGAAACAAGTGTAAAATCCAGAAAGGCAGGACAGGTCATGGAAAACATGGAGCCTTGTTATGCTGATGGGCGGGATGTAAATTCTCAACAGCCACTCTGGAGAAGTGTATGGTGTTTCCTGAAACACGTAGGAAACAAAGCAACACAGCCTATGGCACTTCCACTTAGGGTCCTATAGCTTAGGGAAATTAAAATCAAAAACACACAGCCACCCCAAAGTTTGGGACGGCTCTGTTTACAAGAACCTCGTCTACGGTAGAAGTTAAATATCCGAGAAAGCAAAAAATGGATAAAGAAGTTGTGGTACGTACGTACAATGGAATATCACTCAACAATGAGATCTACGTCATCAGGCCCATAGCGGCATAGTGAGTGGATTCAGGTACGACGATTCTACGAGAAATAAGTCACACAGAAAAAGAAACATCATAAGATATCACTAATACACGGAACGTAAACTTGGCTACACATGAACTGAATTACAAAACAGAACAGGGTCTCAAATTTAGAAAACCAACTTATGCTTGGTTATGGGGAAAGGTGAGTTGGGGTGCTGCATAAAACCAGAGATTGAAATTAGCACAGATACCGTTCCATAAGCCAAATATATAATAGACAAGACCTACTGTTGCTCAACGAAATGGACTCAACACCCCATATTCAACGCCTGGGAATATACCTGACAAGTAAGAATCTTAAGACCCATGGATTTATATGTCTCCATAAGGAAGACAAGCGTGTGTACAGTGGCCTAAACGCAGCAGTGAAAATCCGATAAATCCCATTATCAAAATTAATTTCAAAAACAAATCACCATGACAGTGAAATAGAGAACAATTCTTAAATAATTCATTCAGGGCTTGTGATGCAACCTGGATTTACCACATCTACACCCAGAGCTGGGTGATACATAAGGCTGGACACTTCGGGCTGATAGCATTGCTGAGGTTCGGTGAGCATACGCTGACCCTTTGAAGTCATACTGCATGGTACCCATTCCATGGTTCCCAACTCTCCAGGTTTAAGGGATTCTTCCTTCAGCTAAAACATGCATGGGAAACCCAGAATATGGTCCACCGTGTGATTGGGAAGCATTTTCAAATGCATCTCAGGTTTCGTCCCCTGGTACTCGGGTTCAACGTTACAGACGCTTTACTAACACTCTCCCCACTTCGACAGTCAGTGCCTTTAACCTCCTGTTTGGCACAGTTTGCAATTTCTGCGCAAGATCAACAAGAATAGGGAGAACCAATGAGAGACTAGCTGTAGGTGTCTGCACGGGCAAATGGAACGCTCATTTCCCACCAGGAAGAGGAATTAACCAAAGGCTCAGCATGCACTGCCAGAACCAGATTCGGGCCTGAAGCAATCCTGCGGTTTTGCGGCCAGCTCACAAGAAAGCGAGTTGAAGAAAGGAGCTCAGGGGCACTGTAATTCACAAACCTGCAGAGTTATGAATGACAGCTATCGTCCAAAAAGGTATTGAAGTAAGTTTTCGAAGAGGACTTGAAAGCGGGGCAGAATTTCAGGAAAACGATTTCAGGTGGTAGACTGGAATTGCACTTAAAGCATAGGAAAAGAGGCAGAATGTCGACAATGATGCACTTGGCCAAAAAGGGCGTATGCGTTTTTTCCTGAATATATTCAGGAAAAAACGCATACACCCTTTTTGGCCAACCAAGCAAGCGTGTAAAAGAAATCTGCACTACAATGAAGTCTCACTGCCCCCCGGTGAAAAGGGCCATCTGAAACAAGTGTAAAATCCAGAAAGGCAGGACAGGTCATGGAGAACAGGGAGCCTTGTTATGCTGATGGGCGGGATGTAAATTGCCAACAGCCACTATGGAGAAGTGTATGGTGTTTCCTGAAACACGTAGGAAACAAAGCAACACAGCCTATGGCACTTCCACTTATGATCCTATAGCTTAGGGAAATTAAAATCAAAAACACACAGCCACCCCAAAGTTTGGGATGGCTCTGTTTACAAGAACCTCGCCTATGGTACAAGTTAAATATCCGAGAAAGCAAAAAATGGATAAAGAAGTTGTGGTACGTACGTACAATGGAATATCACTCAGCAATGAGGTCTACGTCATCAGGCCCGTAGCGGCATAATGAGTGCATTCACGTACGACGATTCTACGAGAAATAAGTCACACAGAAAAAGAAACATCATAAGATATCACTAATACACGGAACGTAAACTTGGCTACACATGAACTGAATTACAAAACAGAACAGGGTCTCAAATTTAGAAAACCAACTTATGCATGCTTAAGGGGAAAGGTGAGTTGGGGTGCTGCATAAAACCAGAGATTGAAATTACCACAGATACCCTTCCATAAGCCAAATATATTAGAGTCAAGGCCTACTCCTTGCTCAACGAAATGGACTCCACACCACATATTCCACGCCTAGGAATATACCTGTCTAGTAAGAATCTTAAAACCCATGGATTTATATGTCTCCATAAGGAAATCAAGCGTGTGTACAGCGGCATAAACACAGCAGTGAAAATCCGATAAATCCAGTTATCAAAATAAATTACAAAAACAAAACACAATGACAGTGAAATAGAGAGCAATTCTTAAATAATTCATTCAGGGCTTGTGATGCAACCTGGATTTACCACATCTACACCAAGAGCTTGGTGAGACATAAGGCCGGACCCTTCGGGCTGATAGCATTGGTGAGGTTCGATGAACAAATGCAGACCCTTTGAAGTCATACTGCATGGTACCCATTCCATGGATCCCAACTCTCCAGGTTTAAGGGATTCTTCCTTCATGTAAAACATGCATGGGAAACACAGAGTATGGTCCACCGTGTGACCGGTAAACATTTTTAAATGCATCTCAGTTTTCGTCCCCTGCTACTCGGGTTCACCATTCCAGAAAATTTACTAACACTCTCCCAGCTTGGAGAGTCAGTGCCTTTAACCTCCTGTTTGGCACAGTCTGCAATTTCTGTGCAAGATGAACAGGACTAGGGAGAACCAATGAGAGACTAGCTGTAGGTATCTGCATGGGCAAATTTAACGCTCATTTCCCACTAGGAAGAAGAAATAGCCAAAGGCTCAGCATGCCATGCCGGAACCAGATTAGGGCCTGAAGCAATCCTGCGGTTTTGCGGCCAGCTCACAAGAGAGCGAGTTGAAGAAAGGAGCTCAGGGCCACTGCCATTCACAAATCTGCAGAGTGTTAAATGACAGCTATCGTCCATGAATATCTGAAGGAAGGCTGCGAAGAGGACTTGAAAGCGGGGCAGAATTCCAGGAATACGATTTCAGGAGGTAAACGGGAAGTCCTTTGAAAGCATATTAAAAGAGGCAGAACCTCGACAATGATGCCCTTGGTCAAAATGGCATATGTGATTTTTCCAGGGCCCTCATTCAAGAGGGTAGGAGGCTCCCAGCATGCTTCAGTGGCCAACAGAGGCTCCACGTCACCAAGGCGACGTGAGCCAACCAGGCAGGAGTGACCTCACATCAGAGGGCCCACCTCACAGAAGGGTAAGGTACCCAGCCAGGATCAGACTCTCACCAGAGTGCCCACATCAGCTAGGGGCTGGGAACCAGGCAGGAGTGTCCTCACACCCGTGGGGCCACATCATCGAAAGTTGAGGTACCCAACACATGTTGTCTCAAACCAGAGGACCCACATCACCATGGGTCTCGGATCGAGTCAGGCAGGAGTAGCCTCACAACACAGGGCCAATAGAATAAAAAAGCTGAGGAATCCTGCAGTGGGAACCTCCCAGCAGGTGGCCCAGAGCAACGAGTCTATGCGATCCAGGCCGCAGTGAACTCACAGCAGAGGGCCCACATCATGAAACTGTGAGCAACCCAGCCGTTGGGACCTCAGAGCAGAAGGCCTACATTCCCATGGGGTTGGGAACATGGCACGAGTGTCCTCACACCACTTAGCATGTATCAGAAAATGTGGGTACCCTGCAGTTAGGGCCTGACGCCAGAGGGCCCTCATCACCGTTTGGAGGAGGCTCCCAGCAGGCTCCAACTGACACAAGAGGGCCGACGTTGCCAAGGCGGGGTGTGCCAGCCAGGCAGGAGTGACCTCACAGCAGAGGGCCCACCTCACAGAAGGGTGAGGAACCCAGCCAGGATCACACTCTCACCAGAGGACACACATCACCATGGGGCCTGGAGTGAAGCAGGCAGGAGGAGTCTCAAAACAGAGGGCCCATGGAAGAAAAAAGGTGAGGAATCCCGCAGTTGGAACCTCCCTGCAGTCGGCCAGCAGCAGCGAGGCTATGGGATCCAGGCCGGAGTGAACTCACACCAGAGGGCCCTCATCATGAAACTGAGCAACCCACCTTTGGGACTTCAGAGCAGAAGGCCCACATTCCCATGGTGTTGGGAACCTGGCAGGAGTGTACTCGCACCACAGGGTGCACATCAGAAAATTTGGGGAGCTCAGGAGTTAGGGCCTGACGCCAGAGGTCCCTCATTACCAAGGGGAGGAGACTCCCAGCAGGCACCAACTCCCAACTGAGGGCCCATGTCGCCAAGGTGACGTGTGCCAGTCAGGCAGGAGTGACCTCACAGCAGAGGGCCTACCTCACAGAAGGGTGAGGAACCCAGCCAGGATAAGACTCTCACCAGAGAACCCACATCACCAAGGGGATCGGAACAAGGCAGGAGTGTCCTCACACCAGTGGGGCCCATTATAGAAAGGTGAGGAACCCAGCACATGTGGCCTAAACCAGAGGACCCACATTTCCAAGGTGCTCCGAGTGAGGCAAGCAGGAGTAGCCTAACAACACAGGGCCCACAGAATAAAAAATGTGAGGAATCCAGCAGTTTGAACCTCCCAGCAGGTGGCCCAGAGCACGGAGTCTATGGGATCCAGGCCACAGTGAACTCACAGCAGAGGGCCCACATCATGAAACTGTGAGCAACCCAGCCGGTGGGACCTCAAAGCAGAAGGCCCACATCCCCATGTGGATGGGAACCTTGCAGGAGTGTCCTCGCACAACTTAGAACATATCAGAAAATGTGGGAACCCAGCAGTTAGAGCCTGGCGCCAGAGGGCCTTCATCACCGAGGAGAGGAGGCTACCAGCAGGCTCCAAATGCCACCAGAGGGCCGACGTCACCAAGGCAATGGGAGCAAGCCAGGCAGGAGTTACCTCACAGCAGAGGGCCCACCTCACAGAAGTGTGAGGAACCCAACCAGGATCAGACTCTAACCAGAGGGCCCACATCACCAAGGTGATGGAAACCAGGCAGGAGTGTCCTCACACCAGTGGGGCCACATCAGCGAACGGTGAGGAACACAGCACATGTGGCCTCAAACAAGGGGACACACATCACGAAAGGGCTGGGAGTGAGGCATGCAGGAGGAGACTCACAACAGAGGGCCCATAGAATAAAAAAGGTGAGGAACCCCGCAGTTGGAAGCTCCAAGCAGGTGGCCCAGAGCACCGAGGCTATGGGATCCATGCCGGAGTGAACTCACAGTAGATGGCCCACATTCTGACACTGTGAGCAACCCAGCCATTGGGACCTCAGAGCAGAAAGCCCACATCCCCATGGGGATGGGACCCTGGCAGGAGTGTACTCGCATGACAGGCCGCACATCAGAAAATTTTGGGAGCCCATGATTTAGGGCCTGACGCCAGAGTGTCCTCATTACCGAGGGGAGGAGACTCCCAGCAGGCACCAACTCCCAACTGAGGGCGCACATCGCCAAGGTGACGTGTGACAGCCAGGCAGGAGTGACCTCACAGCAGAGGGCCCACCTCCCAGAAGTGTGAGGAATCCAGCCAGGATCAGACTCTCACCAGAGGGCCCCCATCACCAAGGGGGTGGGAACCAGGCAGGAGTGTCCTCACACCAGTGGGGCCACATCAATAAAGGTGAGGATACCGGCACAGGTGGCCTCAAACCAGAGGACCTACATCACAAAGGGGCTCGGAGTGAGTTAGGAAGGAGGAGCATGAAAACACAGGACCCAAAGAATAGAAAAGGTAAGGAATCCAGCAGTAGGAACCTCCCAGCAGGCGGCTCAGAGCACAGAGTCTATGGGATCTAGGCCTGAGTGAACTAACACCAGAGAGCCAACATCATGAAACGGTGAACAACACAGGTGTTGGGACCTTAGAGCAGAAGGCCCACATGCCCATGGGGATGGGAACCTGGCAGGAGTGCCCTCGCACCACTTAGGACGTATCAGAAAATGTGGGAACCCAGCAGTTAGGGCCTGATGCCAGAGGGCCTCATCACCGAGGGGAGGAGGCTCCCAGCAGGCTCCAACTGCCACCAGAGGGCCGACGTCGCCAAGGCGGGGTGTGCCAGCCAGGCAAAAATGACCTCAGAGAAGAGGGCCCACCTCACAGAAGTGTGAGGAACCCAACCAGGATCAGACTCTCGCCGGAGGGACCACATCACCAAGGGGATGGGAAGCAGGCAGGAGTGTCCTCACACCAGTGGGGCCACATCATCAAAAGATGAGGAACCCATCACATGTGGCCTCAAACCAGAGGACACACATCACCAAGGGGCTGGGAGTGAGGCAGGTGTCTGGAGGGGCACATTTAACTCTAATTTCCCACCAGGAAGAGGAATTAACCAAAGGCTCAGAGTGCCGTGCCACACCCTGATTACGGCCTGAAGCAAACCTGCGGTTTTGTGGCCAGCTTTCAAGGAAGCGAGTTAAGAAATAAAATCACGGGCGCTGTAATTCACAAACCTGCAGAGTTATAAATGACAGCTATTGGCAAAAATATATTGAAGTAAGTCTGCAAAGAGGTCTTGAAAACGAGGCAGAATTGCAGGAATCATATATCAGGAGGTAGATTGGAATTGCGTTTAAAGCATGTGAAAAGCGGCAGATCTTTGACAGTGATGCACTTGGACAAAAAGTGCGTATACATTTTTTCCTGAATATATTCAGAAAAAACGCATATGCCCTTCTTGTCCAACCAAGCACTCCAGCAATGGAAATCCGCACTACAATGAAGTCTCATTTCCCATTCGTCAAAAGGGCCATCTGAGAAAAGTGTAAAAACCAGAAACACAGGACAGGCCATGGAGAACAGGGAGCCTTGTTATGCTGATTGGCGGGATGTAAACTGCCAACAGACACTCTGGAGATGTTTATGGTGTATCCTGAAACATCTGAAAAACAAAGCTACAGAGCCTAGGGCACTTCCACTTTTGGCCCTATAGCTTAGGAAATTTAAAATCAACAAGACACAGCCAACAAAAAATTTAGGGCTGCTGTGTTTACAAGAACCTCGAGTGCAGTACAAATTAAATATCCCAGAAAGAAAAAAATGGATAAAGAAGTTGTGCTACCTACGTACAACGGAATATCACTCAGCAATGAAATCAATGTCATCAGGCCTGTAGCAGCAAATTGAGTGGATTTAGGTATGATGATTCTAAGAGAAATATGTCACACACAGAAAGATAATTATCATAAGATATCACTAATAGAGGGAGTGTAAACTTGGCTACACATAAACTAAATTACAAAACCGAACAGAGTCTCACATTTAGATAAAAAACGCATGCTTCCTTAAGGGGAAAGTTGAGTTAGGGTGCTGTATAAAACCAGAGATTGAAATTAGCACACATACCATTCCATAAGCCAAATATGTAATAGACAAGACCTACTCTTTGCTCAACGAAATAGACTCCTCCATGGTGTATCACCTCACACCTGTTAGAACGGGCATCATCAGAAAATCTACAAACGACAAATGTTGGAATGGGTGTGGAGATAAGGAACCCTCTTCCACTATTGTTGGGAATGTAAATTGATACAGTCACTGTGGAGAACATTATGGAGTTTCTTATAAAACTAAGAATAGAATTACCATATGATACAGCAATCCCAGTACTAGGCATATACCCAGACAAAACCATAAATCAAAAAGAGACATTCACCGCAATGTTCATTGCATCACTATTTACAATATCCAGGTAATGGAAGCAACCTAAATGCCCACAGACAGACGAATGCATAAAGATGTGGTACAAGTATAAAATGGAATATTACCAAGCCATAAAAAGGAATGAAATTGGGTCATTTTTAGAGACGTTGATGGATCTAGAGACTGTCATACAGAGTGAAGTAAGTCAGAAATAGAAAAACAAATCTTGTATATTAATGCATATATGTGGAACCTAGAAAAATTGTACAGATGAACCGTTTTGCAAGGCAAAAATACAGCAACAGATGTAGACAACAAACGTATGGACACCAAGGGGGGAAAGCTGTTGGGGGTAGTGGTGGGAGGAGTTGAGATATTGGGATTGGCATGTATACATTTATATGTATAAAAGAGATAACCAAAAAGAACCTGCTTTATAAAAAAATAAAATAAAATTCAAAGTTAAAAAAATAAAATTAAAAAAATTAAAACAGAAAAAATATTCTTCCCTTCACATACATGTATTTATATGAATAAATTATTTCCATGCTTATATCTGTAAATACAAAAAAGAGGATTAAAATCTACCTTGAACCAAAAATGAAAAAAAGAAAAAAAAACAGAACCCACAAGTTACACAGAGGAAAACCGTATCAGGGCACTTGCTCCAGTTGTAAACAATTCTGAAGTTGGTCAGTGGTGGGGAATCATCTCCCATTCAGCCAGCAGGCCCCACGCAACAAGCGTCCTCATTGCAAAGCTGGGGGACCGTGCCAAGGCATCTGTGAGTAAATGTGGGCCGAGCCCCAGGCCAGCTGCTGCTGAAATGTTCCCACCCTTCCCAGGTAAAACACCTGAATATGTACAAGGACTTGAAAGCCTAGAGGAAGGGCCATGGAGCCACATGAGTGACAGCATGCCAGCCGACTTGGTGCCTGCAGGCCAGCCAGGATGGTCCTGGCCCTGGGTACTCTTCTGGAAGCTTTCCATTTCCCTGCCTGAGATACCCCTGCTGTCCCGGCCCCCACTGCTTTCTTCCTTCCTCACCTCTGCCCAGGGAGAAATTCCAGAGGCAGGTATGGGTGACACATCCTCTTCTTTAGCAGGTGGCATCTTGGCAACTGCTGCAGGACGTCCAGCAGAGCCCCACTCACACTGGGCCACCCACAAAGCCGTGGCCTCTCACTCCCTCCCACCAGCCCAGCCCCGAGACTGCTGACTGGGCAGAGAAAATGGCGTCAGGCACAGCTGCAGGGGCTCTTGCTGCCTGGAGTGGTGTTTATATTGATCTCAACCCAGGCACACCTGGGGAGGACTGGCCGGCATGGTCAGGCTTCCCAGGCCAGCCAATAATCACCCCTCAGGGGCTCACAGTTGCAGAAAATGGAACTTTCTGAATCGGCCAGGTCCAAGGAACAGGTGTGGGCTCCTGAGAGTCAGGATAGACAAGGGGCTGCAGCTCTGGCTTGTTTTCTAATTATATTATCTGGCCCATGAGTGGGAGACAACTTCAAGAAAACCCTCTCCTAATGAGAGGAACCCAGGAGTCAGGGAGAGGAGGGGTGGGTGGTGGGTGGAAACAGAGGCCTGGTGCCCCGGGTGCAGTGGAAGTCTCTGGAAGACCAGGTGGAGGGAGGCCACACAGAGTGATGCCCAGGGTCACAGACCTGTCGGAGCTGCTTTTTGTTAGTTCAAGTCCTGCTCTGAGGTGCTCTGTGTCAGATCTGAGTGACAGGTGAGCTGGGAGGGCTCTGCAATGAGGGTGATGTGCACGGTTCCTGTGTGCCCAGCCCTGCCAGGGTAACTGCAAGGATAGCTCTGTATCCTGGGAGGGGCCTGACCACGAGAGCCCCGTGGTCTGGGGTAGGGGTAGGGTACCTGCGCAGGTGATCTCCATATCCTGGGACTGGCCTGACCTCGAGAGCCCCATGGGCTGCTGGAGTCCTGGTAAAGAATGTCAGGACAGTCAGTGAAGCCACCGAGGATATACCTCCAGTACTTCCTAAATCCTACACCCTGCTGGTCATTCTACCAACCACCAGGACATGGTATTCTGTATTAGTCTTCAATGATGCCTTCTTTTGTATTCCATTAGTGTCAGAGTCACAAGAAATTTTGGCTTGTGAGTGGCAGGACTCAACATACAACTAAAACAATACTTCTGGGCCGTGTTGCCCCAAGGGTTCAAAAATTCCCACACCATCTTTGGGGAAAGCTCAGCTAAAGACCTAAAAGTTCTACCACTGGAAAAGGAAACACTCCTTCAATATGCAGACGACATTCTGATCGCCAGCCCTACTAAGGAGACCTCTGAACTACCAAGCCAATAAAGGATACAAGTTGTCCAAGAAAAAGCTCAAATATCACAGACTACGGTGACCTGCCTGGGCTTCATTCTCACAGAAGGTCGGAGAAGCCCATCCCAGGAAAGGGAAGAAACAATTTACAGCCTTACCCATATCTAAAACTAGAAGACAGCTTAGGGGTTCCTGGGGAGGCCAGGGTTTGCTGCTTCTGGATCCCTAACTACAGTCTACTAGCTGGGCCTCTATATGAAACACTGAAAGGAAAAGATGATGATCCTTTTGAATAGAATCCAGAAGTGGCCTTTCAAGAATGGAAAGAGCAGTCAATTCAGACCCTTGCCCTGGAACTCCCTAATTTAGCTAAACCCTTTGATCTTTACATTCCTGGTGAAAAGTGAATCGCCATTGGAGTATTAGTGCAAAAACTGGGACCACTTGAAATGGAACAATGCAAGAATGCCATCCAGGTAGGATAAACTACAGTCACCAAGGGGCTTGGTCCACCGCCACATCTGGCCAAGATACTGGCGGTATCTAAAAACCTGGAAATCAGCAGCCCAAAAGGCCACCTCCCTCCTAAGGGAAAAGGACCCCACGTGGTGATCCTAACCCCCAACCATGCCCTGAAGTTGCAGGGTTTGCTCCGTGGGCACACTGACCTCGAGTGAGGAGGCCCTCCAACTCCAACCTCCAGAGAGATAACCGGGGTAAAGGGGCACCATGACGACTCATGTGACCATCACTTGACCTGGAGTTTCTCTCATAAAACAACAAGAGTGTGTCCCAAAAGAGTAGACTACTGCTTGCAGGACTTACTGCACCCAGAGCAGACCTAATAATCTTGGCGGGGGAACCGTATATCACGCTGTCACCATAGAAAGGATTACAGACACTGTGATAATGGTGGCCAATAAGACCGGCTGGACTCCTGTTTACTTCAAAAGGCTGTTGACTCAGTGGCCATCATGGTCCTTCATCACCAGTGACCCTGGATTGTCTGGGAGTTGAGCGGACAGGGTCCTGACACCTGGTGCTGTTTTTACGTTAATTCAGGGGCCTAATTGAAGAGAGCGCAGACTACTGGTCAGAGCATCTAGGCTGGCAGAAACGGTCAGCCTAAGGAGGCCGAACAAATGCGGGGCGGGGTGAAACTGGACCTCACAGCGTCATTGCACATCTACTTCCTGGACCCTTAAAGGTCATTAGAATCTATAACACTTCCAATACTGGTGCTCAGGCGGACGAGCAGGGAGGCAGGAGGCCTGGGGACAATCAACGTCACCTGGAGGCTGCTGGGGAGTAGTTCTGACCCTCGCCCACGGGTATGAGGGCTCCTAACTCAGCACTCAGCAGTTACAGAAGAAGGGTCTGCACCCTCAGCACTCCAAGAATGAGGAAGGGGACAAAAGGCAGAAGAGGGGTTTGTCCCAGGCAAAGCCCCTTAAAAATCCCTGGGAGATAAAAATAGAATCTGGGCAATAAAACAAAGTCTAACCTTTTTTATCCTTTGTGCTTTGTCTAATTTCACGTGCTCCTAGGGTCCCGCATACAGAGGTTCCACACCCGGCACTTCAGACCAGATTTCCTAGTGCAGAATGGCTGGGTCGACACCTCAGCTCCTGGGGCACAGTGCACACTCCATGATATAGAGCCTGAGCTGCAGCCAACCGGGCCCTCAAGAGCTCCGCCCCCTCCCTCCCACTGACTCTGACAGGATCTCTACACAACAGCCCAGCCCACAGCCCACGGGGTAGCACATGCTCTCACCTCTCCATTCTCTGATCAAAATATAAAGTTTCCTTTGCTTCTGAACCAAACTCAGTCTCGATCTGTTGGCTCCAATGACACTGGGCAGGGGGACACTTGTTGGGGTCCACTCTGGAGGATCAGTAACAGAAATTGGGAACATTGTAACTTCAATGAACAGATGTGTGAGCCAAACTGTAATTAACATAGAACAGTGTATAAGGCTCGGGTAAAATAAGATGTTTCTAACACTTCCATTTGATATTTCCATCACTTTATTATAAGCAAGTTCAGTGAAAAGGTTTGTCTTATTTGTCAGGTCAATATTAGAGAAACGAAGTGATTTCTTTCCAAGGATGTACATCTAATAATCTTGGTTAAAGCTTCAATCTTGTTTTAAATGCTTTTCCATTGAAAATGATACCTCTCTTTCAGCTCCCCCATTTCTGAGAAGTATAAAGTCTTATAATTTATTATTACCGAAGGGGAAAGGTGAGAGGAAGGATAAATTAACAGTTTGGGATTAACACATACACACTGCTATGTATAAAATCGATCATCAACAAGGAACTGCTGTATAGCACAGGGAACTACACTCAATATTTTGCAATAACCTATAAGGGGAAATAATCTGAAAAAGAATAGATATTTTTATTGACATCATCTATCAATTACAGTTAAAATGGAACCTAAGGGAAGCCGGTGGTGAGTGCTTCTGACCCTGAAGACTTCAATCATCTAAAGTTTGGACTCTGCCTACTTCCCAAGGCCCTTAATGAACATATGTGTAGCCGTAGCTTAAAAAATTCCCCAGTTTGGGTTGCGGAGAGACACTGATTTTGAAAAAGCCCTGGTGTTCTCCTCACATGAATGGGACCCTTCCTACGGCTAAAGCATGCCTGTCACACCCAGAGGATGGTATACCGTCTGATCGGGAAGAGTTTGGAAAAGGCATCTCATCTCCTCATCTCCTGGTGCTCAGGTTCACCCCTCCAGCGTCTTTACTAACAGTCTCCCCACTTGGAGATGTCAGCACTGTCAACATCCTTTTGCATACAGTTTGGAATTTGTCCAGAGGATGAAGCAGAAGGAGGAGGAACAATGAGAGACATGTTCTAGGTGTTCGGACAGGCACATGTCACTCTAATTTCCAATCAGGAAGACGAATTGACCAAAGGCTAGGGTTGCCCATGGAAACAGAATAGGGCTTGAGGAAATCCCGCTGCTTTGTGGCCAGTTCCCATAAACACAAGTTGAGAAATGGAGCTCAGTGGCACTAAATTCACAAAACTGCAGAGTTGAAAATATCTATCACTGAAAAATGTCCTGAGGAAAGTCAGAGAAAAGGACTTGTAAGCAACAGAGAATGGCAGGAAAGGGATTGGAAGAGGTAGAAAGGACTCGCCATTAAGCACAAGAAAAAGGACTGAACATTGCCAACATTGCAGTTGGCCAAAAAGGGTGTATGCGTCTTTTTCTGTATATATTCAAGAAAAGGGCATACACTTTTTTAGCCAACCAAACAGGTGGGCACTGGAAATCAATACTACAAAACATATCACGTCGCATCAGTCAAAAGAGCCGTCCTCATAAAGCATAAACACCAGAAATGCAGGACAGGGCAAGGAGAAAATGGAGCCCTGTGAGGCTTATACTGGAAATGTATATTGCCAACGGTCACTCTGGAGAAGTGTATTGTGTTTACTAAAGCATCTAAAAAATGAGCTACAGAGCACAGGGCACTTGCACTCATGGACGTATATCTTGGGAAAGACAAAAATCGAGAGGACACAGGCACCCCAATGTATACCGCCTCACTGTTTAAAATATCCTCGATTAGGATATAACTTAAATGTCTCTGCAGGGAAAAAATGGATACAGATGTGGTGCTTATGTAGAGTGGAATATGACTCAGCCTGGAAATCAATGCAATATGGCCACTTGTAACAACTCCAGAGGAGTTACATATGATCATTCAAAGTCACAGAATTCAAAAAGAAAAAGACATACTATATCACTAATACATGGAATGTAAACTTGGCTACACATGAACTGAATTACAAAACAGAACAGGGTCTCAAATATAGAAAACCAAATTAGTTTTGCTTAAGGTTAAAGGTGACTTGGGGTGCTGCATAAAACCAGAGATTGAAATTAGCACAGATACTGTTCCATAAGCCAAATATGTAATAGTCAAGACCTACTGCTTGCTCAACAAAATGAACTCAACACCCCATATTTAATGCCTAGGATTATACCTGACTAGTAAGAATCTTCAAACCCATGGGTTTATATGTCTCCGTAAGAGAATCAAGCGTGTGTACAGCGGCATGAACACAGCAGTGAAAATACGATAAATCCCATTATCAAAATAAATTACAGAAACAAAAAACACAATGACAGTGAAATAGAGAGCAATTTTACATAATTCATTCACGGCCTGTGATGCAACCTGGATTTACCACATCTACACCCAGAGCTGAGTGAGACATAAGGCTGGACACCAGGCTGATAGCATTGGTGAGGTTCGGTGAGCAAATGCAGACCCCTTGAAGTACCCATTCCATGGGTCCCAACTCTCCAGGTTTAAGGGATTCTTCCTTCAGCTAAAACATGCCTGGGAAACCCACAGTATGGTGCACCATGTGACTGAGAAACGTTTTCCTATGCATCTCAGGGTTCATCCCCTTTTACATGGGTTCAACATTCCAGGCGCTTTACTAAAACTCTCCCCCCTTGGAGAGTCAGTGCCTTTAACCTCCTGTTTGGCACAGTTTGCAATTTCTGCGCAAGATGAACAGGAATAGGGAGAACCAATGAGAGACTAGCTGTAGGTGTCTGCACGGGCAAATGTAATGCTCATTTCCCACCAGGAAGAGGAATTAACGAAAGGCTCAGCATGCCATGCTGGTACCAGATTAGGGCCTGAAGCAATCCTGCGGTTTTGGGGCCAGCTCACAAGAAAGCGAGTTGAAGAAAGGAGCTCAGGGGCACTGTAATTCACAAACCTGCAGAGTTATGAATGACAGCTATCGTCCAAAAATGTATTGAAGTAAGTCTTCGAAGAGGACTTGAAAGCGGGGCAGAATTTCAGGAAAACGATTCCATGGGGTAGACTGGAATTGCACTTAAAGCATAGGAAAAGAGGCAGAATGTCCACAATGATGCACTTGGCCAAAAAGGGCGTATGCTTTTTTCCTGTATATATTCAGGAAAAAATGCATACGCACTTTTTGGCCAACCAAGCAAGCGTGTAAAGAAAATCTGCACTACATTGAAGTCTCACTGCTCCCCGGTCAAAAGGGCCATCTGAAACAAGTGTAAAATCCAGAAAGGCAGGACAGGTCATGGAGAACAGGGAGCCTTGTTATGCTGATGGGCGGGATGTAAATTGCCAACTGCCACTGTGGAGAACTGTACCGTGTTCCCTGAAACACTTAGGAAACAACGCAACACAGCCTATGGCACTTCCACTTATGGTCCTATAGCTTAGGGAAATTAAAATCAAAAACACACAGCCACCCAAAAGTTTGGGACGGCTCTGTTTACAAGAACCTCATGTACGGTACAAGTTAAATATCCGAGAAAGCAAAAAATGGATAAAGAAGTTGTGGTACGTACAATGGAATATCACTCAGCAATGAGATCTACGTCATCAGGCCCGTAGCGGCATAATGAGTGGATTCAGGTACGACGATTCTACGAGAAATAAGTCACACAGAAAAAGAAACATCGTAAGATATCACTAATACATGGAACGTAAACTTGGCTACACATGAACTGAATTACAAAACAGAACAGGGTCTCAAATTTAGAAAACCAACTTATGCTTGCTTATGGGGAAAGGTGAGTTTGGGTGCTGCATCAAACCAGAGATTGAAATTAGCACAGATACCGTTCCATAAGCCAAATATATAATAGACAAGACCTACTCCTTGCTCAACGAAATGGACTCAACACCCCATATTCAACGCCTGGGAATATACCTGACAAGTAAGAATCTTAAGACCCATGGATTTATATGTCTCCATAAGGAAATCAAGCGTGTGTACAGCGGCCTAAACGCAGCAGTGAAAATCCGATAAATCCCATTATCAAAATAAATTTCAAAAACAAAACACAATGACAGTAAAATAGAGAGCAATTCTTAAATAATTCATTCAGGGCATGTGATGCAACCTGGATTTACCACATCTACACCCAGAGATGGGTGAGACATAAGGCTAGACACTTCGGGCTGATAGCATTGGTGAGGTACGGTGAGCAAACGCAGACCCTTTGACGTCATACTGCATGGTACCCATTCCATGGGTCCCAAATCTCCAGGTTTAAGGGATTCTTCCTTCAGCTGAAACATGCATGGGAAACCCAGAGTATGGTCCACCGTGTGATTGGGAAACGTTTTCAAATGCATCTCAGGTTTCGACCCCTGGTACTCGGGTTCACCGTTCCAGGCGCTTTACTAACACTCTCCCCACTTGGAGAGTCAGTGCCTTTAACTTCCTGTTTGGCACAATTTGCAATTTCTGCGCAAGATGAACAGGAATAGGGAGAACCAATGAGAGACTAGCTGTAGGTGTCTGCACGGGCAAATGGAACGCTCATTTCCCACCAGGAAGAGGAATTAACCAAAGGCTCAGCGTGCCCTGCTGGAACCAGATTAGGGCCTAAAGCAATCCAGCAGTTTTGCGGCCAGCTCACAAGAAAGCGAGTTGAAGAATGGAGCTCAGGGGCACTGTAATTCACAAACCTGCAGAGTTATGAATGACAGCTATCGTCCAAAAATGTATTGAAGTAAGTCTTCGAAGTGGACTTGAAAGCGGGGCAGAATTTCAGGAAAACGATTTCAGGGGGTAGACTGGTATTGCACTTAAAGCATAGGAAAAGACTCCGAATGTCGACAATGATGCACTTGGCCAAAAAGGGCGTATGCGTTTTTTCCTGAATATATTCAGGAGAAAACGCATACGCACTTTTTGGCCAACCAAGCAAGCGTGTCAAGGAAATCTGCACTACAATGAAGTCTCACTGCCCCGCGGTCCAAACGGCCATCTGAAACAAGTGCAAAATCCAGAAAGGCAGGACAGCTCATGGAAAGAGGGAGCCTTGTTATGCTGATGGGCGGGATGTAAATTGCCAACAGCCATTCTGGAGAAGTGTATGGTGTTTCATGAAACACGTAGGAAACAAAGCAACACAGCCTATGGCACTTCCACTTAGGGTCCTATAGCTTAGGGAAATTAAAATCAAAAACACACAGCCACCCCAAAGTTTGGGACGGCTCTGTTTACAAGAACCTCGTCTACGGTACAAGTTAATATCCGAGAAAGCAAAAAATGGATAAAGCAGTTGTGGTACGTACGTACAATGAAATATCACTCAGCCATGAGAACTACGTCATCTGGCCCGTAGCGGCATAATGAGTGCATTAAGGTACGACGATTCTACGAGAAATAAGTCACACAGAAAAAGAAACATCATAAGATATCACTAATACACGGAATGTAAACTTGGCTACACATGAACTGAATTACAAAACAGAACAGGGTCTCAAATTTAGAAAACCAACTTATGCTTGCTTTTGGGGAAAGGTGAGTTTTTGGTGCTGCATCAAACCAGAGATTGAAATTAGCACAGATACCGTTCCATAAGCCAAATATATAATAGACAAGACCTACTCCTTGCTCAACGAAATGGACTCACCACCCCATATTCAACGCCTGAGAATATACCTGACAAGTAAGAATCTTAAAACCCATGGATTTATATGTCTCCATAAGGAAGTCAAGCGTGTGTACAGTGGCCTAAACGCAGCAGTGAAAATCCGATAAATGCCATTAACAAAATAAATTTCACAAACAAAACACAATGACATGCAAATGAAGCAAATGACAAAGGATTAATCTCCAAAATTTACAAGCAGCTCATGCAGCTCAATAATAAAAAAACAAACAACCCAATCCAAAAATGGGCAGAAGACCTAAATAGACATTTCTCCAAAGAAGATATACAGAATGGCAACAAACACATGAAAGAATGCTCAACATCATTAATCATTAGAGAAATGCAAATCAAAACTACAATGAGATATCATCTCACACCAGTCAGAATGGCCATCATCAAAAATTCTAGAAACAATAAATGCTGGAGAGGGTGTGGAGAAAAGGGAACACTCTTGCACTGCTGGTGGGAATGTGAATTGGTTCAGCCACTATGGAGAACAGTATGGAGGTTCCTTAAAAAACTACAAATAGAATTACCATATGACCCAGCAATCCCACTACTGGGCATATACCCTGGGAAAACCAAAATTCAAAAAGAGTCATGTACCGCAATGTTCATTGCAGCTCTATTTACAATAGCCCGGAGATGGAAACAACCTAAGCGCCCATCATCGGATGAATGGATAAAGAAAATGTGGCACATATATACAATGGAATATTACTCAGCCTTAAAAAGAAATGAAATTGAGCTATTTGTAATGAGATGGATAGACCCAGAGTCTGTCATACAGAGTGAAGTAAGTCAGAAAGAAAAAGACAAATACCGTATGCTAACACATATATATGGAATTTAAGGGGGAAAAAATGTCATGAAGAACCTAGGGGTAAGACAGGAATAAAGATGCAGACCTACTGGAGAACGGACTTGAGGATATGGGGAGGGGGAGGGGTGAGCTTTGACAGGGCGAGAGAGAGTCATGGACATATACACACTAACAAACGTAGTAAGGTAGATAGCTAGTGGGAAGCAGCCGCAAGGCACAGGGATATTAGCTTGGTGCTTTGTGACAGCCTGGAGGGGTGGGATAGGGAGAGTGGGAGGGAGGGAGACGCAAGAGGGAAGACATATGGGAACATATGTATATGTATAACTGATTCACTTTGTTATAAAGCAGAAACTAACACACCATTGTAAAGCAATTATACCCCAATAAAGATGTTTAAAAAAAAAAAACACAATGACAGTGAAATAGAGAGCAATTCTTAAATAATTCATTCAGGGCTTGTGATGCAACCTGGATTTACCACATCTACACCCAGAGCTGGGTGAGACATAAGGCTGGACACTTCGGGCTGATAGCATTGGTGAGGTTCGGTGAGCAAACGCAGACCCTTTGAAGTCATACTGCATGGTACCCATTCCATGGGTCCCAACTCTCCAGGTTTAAGGGATTCTTCCTTCAGCTAAAACATGCATCGGAAACCCAGAATATGGTCCACCGTGTGATTGGGAAACGTTTTCAAATGCATCTCAGGGTTCGTCCCCTGGTACTCGGGTTCACCGTTCCAGACGCTTTACTAACACTCTCCCCACTTGGAGAGTCAGTGCCTTTAACCTCCTGTTTGGCACAGTTTGCAATTTCTGCGCAAGATGAACAGGAATAGGGAGAACCAATGAGAGACTAGCTGTAGGTGCCTGCACGGGCAAATGGAACGCTCGTTTCCCACAAGGAAGGGGAATTAGCCAAAGGCTCAGTGTGCCCTGCCCGAACCAGATTAGGGCCTGAAGCAATCCTGCGGCTTTGCGGCCAGCTCACAAGAAAGCGAGTTGAAGAAAGGAGCTCAGGGGCACTGTAATTCACAAACCTGCAGAGTTATGAATGACAGCTATCGTCCAAAAATGTATTAAAGTAAGTCTTCGAAGAGGACTTGAAAGCAGGGCAGAATTTCAGGAAAACGATTTCAGGGGGTAGACTGGAATTGCACTTAAAGCATATTAAAAGAGGCAGAATGTCCACAATGATGCACTTGGCCACAAAGGGCGTATGCGTTTTTTCCTGAATATATGCAGGAAAAAACGCATACACCCTTTTTGGCCAACCAAGCAAGCGTGTAAAGGAAATCTGCACTACAATGAAGTCTCACTGCCCCACAGTCAAAAGGGCCATCTGAAAAAAGTGTAAAATCCAGAAAGGCAGGACAGGTCATGGAGAACAGGGAGCCTTGTTATGCTGATGGGCGGGATGTAAATTGCCAACAGCCACTCTGGAGAAGTGTATGGGGTTTCCTGAAACACGTAGGAAACAAAGCAACACAGCCTATGGCACTTCCACTTATGGTCCTATAGCTTAGGGAAATTAAAATCAAAAACACACAGCCACCCCAAAGTTTGGGATGGCTCTGTTTACAAGAACCTCGTCTTCGGTACAAGTTACATATCGGAGAATGCAAAAAATGGATAAAGAAGTTGTGGTACGCACGTACAATGAAATATCACTCAGCAATGAAATCTATGTCATCAGGCCCGTCGCGGCATAATGAGTGGATTCAGATACGGTGATTCTAAGTGAAATAAGTCACACAGATAAAGAAACATTAAGATATCACTAATACACCGAATGTGAACTTGGCTACACATGAACTGAATTACAAAACAGAACAGGGTCTCAAATTTAGAAAACCAACTTATGCTTTCTTAAGGGGAAAGGTGAGTTGGGGTGCTGCATAAAACCAGAGATTGAAATTAGAACAGATACCGTTCCATAAGCCAAATATTAAATAGTCAAGACCTACTCCTTGCTCAACGAAATGGACTAAACACCCCACATTCAATGCCTAGGAATACACCTGCCAATTAAGAATCTTAACACCCATGGATTTACATGTCTCCGTAAGAGAATCAGGCATGTGTACAGTGCCATAAATGCAGCCGTGAAAATCCGATAAATCCCATTATCAAAATAAATTACAAAAACAAAACACAATGACAGTGAAATAGAGAGCAATTCTTAAAGAATTCATTCAGGGCTTGTGATGCAACCTGGAGTTACCACATCTACACCTAGAGCTGGGTGAGACATAAGGCTGGACACTTCGGGCGGATACCATTGGTGAGGTTCAGTGGGCAAATGCAGACCCTTTGAAGTCATACTGCATGGTACACATTCCATGGGTCCCAACTCTCCAGGTTTAAAGGATTCTTCCTTCAGCTAAAACATGCATGGGAATCCCAGAGTATGGTCCACCGTGTGATCGGGAAACGTTTTTAAATGCGTCTCAGATTTCGTCCCCTGGTACTCAGGTTCACCATTCCAGACGCTTTACTTACACTGTCCCTACCTGGAGAGTCAGTGCCTTTAACCTCCTGTTTGGCACAGTTTGCAATTTCTGCGCAAGATGAACAGGAATAGGGAGAACCAATGAGAGACTAGCTGTAGGTGTCTGCACGGGCAAATTTAACGCTCATTACGAACCAGGAAGAGGAATTAGCCAAAGGCTCAGCATGCCGTGCCGGAACCAGATTAGGGCCTGAAGCAATCCTGCGGTTTTGCAGCCAGCTCACAAGAAAGCGAGTTGAAGAAAGGAGCTCAGGGGCACTGTAATTCACAAACCTGCAGAGTTATAAATGACAGCTCTCATCCAAAAATATATTGAAGTAAGGCTACAAAGAGGACTTGAACGTGGGGCAGAATTCCAGGACTACGATTTCAGGAGGTAGACGGGAAATCCTCTGAAAGTATAGGAAAAGAGTCAGAATGTCAACGATGATGCACTTGGTCAAAAAGGGCATATGCGTTTTTTCCAGGGCCCTCATTAAAGAGGGTAGGAGGCTCCCAGTATGCTTCAGTGGCCAACAGAAGACCCACGTCGCCAAGGCGATGTGAGCCAGCCTTGCAGGAGTGACCTCACATCAGAGGGCCCACCTCACAGAAGGGTAAGGAACCCAGGAAGGATCAGACCCTCACCAGAGTGCCCACAAGAGCAAGGGGCTGGGAACCAGGCAGGAGTGTCCTCACACCCGTGGGACCACATCATCGAAAGTTGAGGTACCCAGCACATGTGGCCTCAAACCAGAGGACCCACATCACCATGGGTCTCGGAGCGAGGCAGGCAGGATTAACCTCCCAACACATGGCCCATTGTATAAAAAAGGTGAGGAATCCAGCCGTTGGAACATCCCAGCAGGCGGCCCAGATCACCGAGGCTATGGGATCCAGGCAGTGATGAACTCACAACAGAGGGCCCTCATCGTGATACTGTAAGCAACCCAGCCGTTGTGACCTCAGAGCACAAGGCCCACATCCCCATGGGGGAGGGAACCAAGCAGGAGTGTCATCGCACCAGTGGGCACACATCAGAAAATGTGGGGAGCCCAGCAGTTAGGGCCAGACGCCAGAGGGCCCTCATCACTGAGGAGAGGAGGCTCCCAGCAAGCTCCAACTGCTACCAGAGGGCTGACGTCGCCAATGCGGTGTGTGCCAGCCAGGCAGGAGTGACCTCAGAGCAGAGGGCCAACCACACAAAAGTGTGAGGAACCCAAAGAGGATCAGACTCTCACCAGAGGGCCCACATCACCAAGGGAATGGAAACCAGGCAGGAGTGTCCTCACACCAGTGGGGCCACATCACCGAAATGTGATGGACCCAGCACACTTGGCCTCAAACTAGAGGACACACATCACCAAGGGGCTGGGAGTGAGGCAGGCAGGAGGAGCCTCAAAACAGAGGTCCCATAGAATAAAAAAGGTGAGGAATCCCGCAGTTGGAACCTCCCAGCAGGCAGCCAGGAGCAGCGAGGATATGGGATCCAGGCCTGACTGAACACAAAACAGAGGGCCCTCATCATGAAACTGTGAGCAACCCAGCCGTTGGGACCTCAGAGCAGAAGGCCCACATTCCCATGTGGTTGGGAACCTGGCAGGAGTGTACTCGCACCACAGGGCGCACATTAGAGAATTTTGGGAGCCCAGAAGTTAGGGCCTGACGCCAGAGGGCCCACATCACCGAGGAGAGGAAGCTCCCAGCAGGCTCCAACTGCCACAAGAGGGCCGACGTTGCCAAGGTGGGGTGTGCCAGCCAGGCAGGAGTGACCTCACAGCAGAGGGTCTACCTCACAGAAGGGTGAGGAAACCAGCCAGGATAAGACTCTCACCAGAGAGCCCACATCACCAAGGGGATAGGAAAAAGGCAGCAGTGTCCTCACACCAGAGTGGCCACATTATAGAATGGTGAGGAACCCAGCACATGTGGCCTAAACCAGAGGACCCACATTTCCAAGGTGCTCCGAGTGAGGCAAGCAGGAGTAGCCTAACAACACAGGGCCCACAGAATAAAAAATGTGAGGAATCCAGCAGTTTGAACCTCCCAGCAGGTGGCCCAGAGCACGGAGTCTATGGGATCCAGGCCACAGTGAACTCACAGCAGAGGGCCCACATCATGAAACTGTGAGCAACCCAGCCGGTGGAACCTCAGAGCAGAAGGCCCACATCCCCATGGGGATAGGAACCTCGCAGGAGTGTCCTCGCACAACTTAACACGTATCAGAAAATGTGGGAACCCAGCAGTTAGGGCCTGACGCCAGAGGGCCCTCATCACCGAGGAGAGGAGGCTACCAGCAGGCTCCAAATGCCACCAGAGGGCCGACGTCACCAAGGCAATGGGAGCAAGCCAGGCAGGAGTTACCTCACAGCAGAGGGCCCACCTCACAGAAGTGTGAGGAACCCAACCAGGATCAGACTCTAACCAGAGGGCCCACATCACCAAGGGGATGGAAACCAGGCAGGAGTGTCCTCACACCAGTGGGGCCACATCAGCCAAAGGTGAGGAACACAGCACATGTGGCCTCAAACAAGGGGACACACATCACGAAAGGGCTGGGAGTGAGACATGCAGGAGGAGACTCACAGCAGAGGGCCCATAGAATAAAAAGGTGAGGAACCCCGCAGTTGGAAGCTCCAAGCAGGTGGCCCAGAGCACCGAGGCTATGGGATCCATGCCAGAGTGAACTCACAGCAGAGGGCCCACATTCTGACACTGTGAGCAACCCAGCCGTTGGGACCTCAGAGCAGAAAGCCAACATCCCCATGCGGATGGGACCCTGGCAGGAGTGTACTCGCACGACAGGGCGCACATCAGAAAATTTTGGGAGCCCATGAGTTAGGGCCTGACGCCAGAGGGCCCTCATTACCGAGGGGAGGAGACTCCCAGCAGGCACCAACTCCCAACTGAGGGCCCACATCGCCAAGGTGACGTGTGCCAGCCAGGCAGGAGTGACCTCACAGCAGAGGGTCTACCTCACAGAAGGGTGACGAATCCAGCCAGGATCAGGCTCTCACCAGAGGGCCCCCATCACCAAGTGGATGGGAACCAGGCAGGAGTGTCCTCACACCAGTGGGGCCACATCAATAAAGGTGAGGAAGCCGGCACATGTGGCCTCAAACCAGAGGACCTACATCACAAAGGGGCTGGGAGTGAGTCAGGAAGGAGGAGCATGAAAACACAGGACCCAAAGAATAGAAAAGGTAAGGAATCCAGCAGTAGGAACCTCCCAGCAGGCGGCTCAGAGCACAGAGTCTATGGGATCTAGGCCTGAGTGAACTAACACCAGAGAGCCAACATCATGAAACGGTGAACAACACAGGTGTTGGGACCTTAGAGCAGAAGGCCCACATGCCCATGGGGATGGGAACCTGGCAGGAGTGCCCTCGCACCACTTAGGACGTATCAGAAAATGTGGGAACCCAGCAGTTAGGGCCTGATGCCAGAGGGCCTCATCACCGAGGGGAGGAGGCTCCCAGCAGGCTCCAACTGCCACCAGAGGTCCGACGTCGCCAAGGCGGGGTGTGCTAGCCAGGCAGGAGTGACCTCAGAGAAGAGGGCCCACCTCACAGAAGTGTGAGGAACCCAACCAGGATCAGACTCTCGCCGGAGGGACCACATCACCAAGGGGATGGGAAGCAGGCAGGAGTGTCCTCACACCAGTGGGGCCACATCATCAAAAGATGAGGAACCCATCACATGTGGCCTCAAACCAGAGGACACACATCACCAAGGGGCTGGGAGTGAGGCAGGTGTCTGGAGGGGCACATTTAACTCTAATTTCCCACCAGGAAGAGGAATTAACCAAAGGCTCAGAGTGCCGTGCCACACCCTGATTATGGCCTGAAGCAAACCTGCGGTTTTGTGGCCAGCTTTCAAGGAAGCGAGTTAAGAAAGGAAATCACGGGCACTGAAATTCACAAACCTGCAGAGTTATAAATGACAGCTATTGGCAAAAATATATTGAAGTAAGTCTGCAAAGAGGACTTGAAAACGAGGCAGAATTGAGGAATCATATTTCAGGAGGTAGATTGGAATTGCATTTAAAACATGTGAAAAGCGGCAGATCTTTGACAGTGATGCACTTGGACGAACAGTGCATATACATTTTTTCCTGAATATATTCAGGAAAAAACGCATATGCCCTTTTTGGCCAACCAAGCACTCGAGCAATGGAAATCCGTACTACAATGAAGTCTCATTTCCCATTCGTCCAAAGGGCCATCTGAAAAAAGTGTAAAAACCAGAAACACAGGACAGGCCATGGAGAACAGGGAGCCTTGTTATGCTGATGGGCGGGATGTAAATTGCCAACAGACACTCTGGAGATGTTTATGGTGTATCCTGAAACATCTGAAAAACAAAGCTACAGAGACTAGGGCACTTCCACTTTTGGCCCTATAGCTTAGGAAAATTAAAATCAACAAGACACAGCCAACACAAAATTTAGGGCTGCTGTGTTTACAAGAACCTCGAGTCCAGTACAAATTAAATATCCCAGAAAGAAAAAAATGGATAAAGGAGTTGTGCTACTTACGTACAACGGAATATCACTCAGCAATGAAATCAATGTCATCAGGCCTGTAGCAGCAAATTGAGTGGATTTAAGTATGATGATTCTAAGAGAAATATGTCACACAGAGAAAGATAATTATCATAAGATATCACTAATAGAGGGAGTGTAAACTTGGCTACACATAAACTGAATTACAAAACCGAACAGTCTCACATTTAGATAAAAACTTATGCTTGCTTAAGGGGAAAGTTGAGTTGGGGTGCTGTATAAAACCAGAGATTGAAATTAGCACACATACCATTCCATAAGCCAAATATGTAATAGACAAGACCTACTCTTTGCTCAACGAAATAGACTCATCCATGGTGTATCACCTCACACCTGTTAGAATGGGCATCATCAGAAAATCTACAAACAACAAATGCTGGAAAGGGTGTGGTGATAAGGAACCCTCTTCCACTATTGTTGGGAATGTAAATTGATACAGTCACTGTGGAGAACATTATGGAGTTTCTTATAAAACTAAGAATAGAATTACCATATGATACAGCAATCCCACTACTGGGCATATACCCAGGCAAAACCATAAATCAAAAAGAGACATTCACCTCAATGTTCATTGCATCACTATTTACAATATCCAGGTAATGGAAGCAACCTAAATGCCCACAGACAGACGAATGCATAAAGATGTGGTACAAATATAAAATGGAATATTACTAAGCCATAAAAAGGAATGAAATTGGGTCATTTGTAGAGACGTTGATGGATCTAGAGACTGTCATACAGAGTGAAGTAAGTCAGAAATAGAAAAACAAATCTTGTGTATTAATGCATATATGTGGAACCTAGAAAAATTATACAGATGAACCGTTTTTTAAGGCAGAAATAGAGCAACAGATGTAGACAACAAACGTATGGACACCAAGGGGGGAAAGCTGTTGGGGGGTGGTGGTGGGAGGATTGAGAGATTGGGATTGGCATGTATACATTTATATGTATAAAATAGATAACCAAAAAGAACCTGCTGTATAAAAAAATAAAATAAAATTCAAAATTACAAAAAGTAAAACAGAAAAAATATTCTTCCCTTCACATACATGTATTTATATGAATAAATTATTTCCATGCTTATATCTGTAAATACAAAAAAGAGGAATAAAATCTACCTTGAACCAAAAATGAAAAAAAGAAAAAAAAAAACAGAACCCACCAGTTACACAGAGGAAAACCGTATCAGGGCACTTGCTCCAGTTGTAAACAATTCTGTAGTTGGCCAGTGGTGGGGAATCATCTCCCATTCAGCCAGCAGGCCCCACGCAACAAGCGTCCTCATTGCAAAGCTGGGGGACCGTGCCAAGGCATCTGTGAGTAAATGTGGGCCGAGACCCAGGCCAGCTGCTGCTGAAATGTTCCCACCCTTCCCAGGTAAAACACCTGAATATGTACAAGGACTTGAAAGCCTAGAGGAAGGGCCATGGAGCCACATGAGCGACAGCATGCCAGCCGATTTGGTGCCTGCAGGCCAGCCAGGATGGTCCTGGCCCTGGGTACTCTTCTGGAAGCTTTCCATTTCCCTGCCTGAGATACCCCTGCTGTCCGGGCCCCCACTGCTTTCTTCCTCACTCACCTCTGCCCAGGGAGAAATTCCAGAGGCAGGTATGGGTGACACATCCTCTTCTTTAGCAGGTGGCATCTTGGTAACTGCTGCAGAAAGTCCAGCAGAGCCCCACTCACACTGGGCCACCCACAAAGCCGTGGCCTCTCACTCCCTCCCACCAGTCCAGCCCCGAGGCTGCTGACAGGGCAGAGAAAATGGCGTCAGGCACAGCTGCAGGGGCTCTTGCTGCCTGGAGCGGTGTTTATATTGATCTCAAACAGGCACACCTGGGGAGGGCTGGCCGGCATGGTCAGGCTTCCCAGGCCAGCCAATAATCACCCCTCAGGCGCTCACAGTTGCAGAAACTGGAACTTGCTGAATCGGCCAGGTCCAAGGAACAGGTGTGGGCTCCTGAGAGTCAGGATAGACAAGGGGTTGCAGCTCTGGCTTGTTTTCTAATTATATTATCTGGCCCATGAGTGGGAGACAACTTCAAGAAAACCCTCTCCTAATGAGAGGAACCCAGGAGTCAGGGAGAGGAGGGGTGGGTGGTGGGTGGAGACAGAGGCCTGGTGCCCCGGGTGCAGTGGAAGTCTCTGGAAGACCAGGTGGAGGGAGGCCACACAGAGTGATGCCCAGGGTCACAGACCTGTTGGAGCTGCTGTTTCTTCGTTCAAGTCCTGCTCTGAGGTGCTCTGTGTCAGATCTGAGTGACAGGTGAGCTGGAAGTGCTCTGCAATGAGGGCGATGTGCACGGTACCTGTGTGCCCAGCCCTGCCAGGGTAGCTGTAAGGGTAGCTCTGTATCCTGGGAGGGGCCTGACCATGAGAGCCCCATGGGCTGCAGGGGAACCTGCCCAGGGAACCCCATATCCTGGGAGGGGCCTGAACAGGAGAGCACCGTGGGCTGCGGTGGGGGTGGGGTACCTGCCCAGGTGAGCTCCATATCCT
The DNA here is from genome assembly GCF_059928025.1 of Delphinapterus leucas. Classification (NCBI taxonomy): domain Eukaryota; kingdom Metazoa; phylum Chordata; class Mammalia; order Artiodactyla; family Monodontidae; genus Delphinapterus; species Delphinapterus leucas. The sequence goes on from NW_028322244.1 coordinate 4,981,644, forward strand.
GGGATTGGCCTGACCTCGAGAGCCCCATGGGCTGCTGGAGTCCTGGTAAAGGATGTCAGGACAGTCAGTGAAGCCACCGAGGATAGACGTCCAGTAGTTCCTAAATCCTACACCCTGCTGGTCATTCTACCAACCACCGGGACATGGTATTCTGTATTAGTCTTCAATGATGCCTTCTTTTGTATTCTATTAGTCCCAGAGTCACAAGAAATTTTGGCTTGTGAGTGGCAGGACTCAACATACAACTAAAACAATACTTCTGGGCCGTGTTGCCCCAAGGGTTCAAAAATTCCCACACCATCTTTGGGGAAAGCTCAGTTAAAGACCTAAAAGTTCTACCTCTGGAAAAGGAAACACTCCTTCAATATGCAGACGACATTCTGATCGCCAGCCCTACTAAGGAGACCTCTGAACTACCAAGCCAATAAAGGATAGAAGTTGTCAAATAAAAAGCTCAAATATCACAGACTACGGTGACCTGCCTGGGCTTCATTCTCACAGAAGGTCGGAGAAGCCCATCTCAGGAAAGGGCAGAAACAATTTACAGCCTTACCCATTTCTAAAACTAGAAGACAGCTTAGGGGTTCCTGGGGAGGCCAGGGTTGGTGCTTCTGGATCCCTAACTACAGTCTACTAGCTGGGCCTCTATATGAAACACTGAAAGGAAAAGATGATGATCCTTTTGAATAGAATCCAGAAGTGGCCTTTCAAGAATGGAAAGAGCAGTCAATTCAGACCCTTGCCCTGGAACTCCCTAATTTAGCTAAACCCTTTGACCTTTACATTCCTGGTGAATGGTGAATCGCTATTGGAGTATTAGTGCAAAAACTGGGACCACTTGAAATGGAACAATGCAAGAATGCCATCCCGGTAGGATAAACTACGGTCACCAATGGGCTTGGCCCACCGCCACATCTGGCCAAGATACTGGCGGTATCTGAAAACCTGGAAATCAGCAGCACAAAAGGCCACCTCCCTCCTAAGGGAAAAGGACCCCACGTGGTGATCCTAGGCCCCAACCATGCCCTGAAGTTGCAGGGTTTGCTCCGTGGGCACACTGACCTCGAGTGAGGAGGCCCTCCAACTCCAACCTCCAGAGAGATAACCGGGGTAAAGGGGCACCATGACGACTCATGTGACCATCACTTGACCTGGAGTTTCTCTCATAAAACAACAAGAGTGTGTCCCAAAAGAGTAGACTACTGCTTGCAGGACTTACTGCACCCAGAGCGGACCTAATAATCTTGGCGGGGGAAACGTATATCACGCTGTCACCATAGAAGAGCCTACAGACACTGTGATGATGGTGGCCAATAAGACCGGCTGGACTCCTGTTTACTTCAAAAGGCTGTTGACTCAGTGGCCATCATGGTCCTTCATCACCACTGACCCTGGACTGTCTGGGAGTTGAGCAGGCAGGGTCCTGACACCTGGTGCTCTTTTTACGTTAATTCAGGGGCCTAATTGAAGAAAGTGCAGACTACTGGTCAGAGCATCTAGGCTGGCAGAAACGGTCAGCCTAAGGTGGCCGAACAAATGCAGGGCGGGGTGAAACTGGACCTCACAGCGTCACTGCACATCTCCTTCCTGGACCCTTAAAGGTCATTAGAATCTATAACGCTTCCAATACTGGTGCTCAGGCGGACGAGCGGGGAGGCAGGAGGCCTGGGGACAATCAACGTCACCTGGAGGCTGCTGGGGAGAAGTTCTGACCCTCGCCCACGGGTATGAGGGCTCCTAACTCAGCACTCAGCAGTTACAGAAGAAGGGTCTGCACCCTCAGCACTCTAAGAATGAGGAAGGGGAAAAAAGGCAGAAGAGGGCTTTTTCCCAGGCAAAGCCCCTTAAAAATCCCTGGGAGATAAAAATAGAATCTGGGCAATAAAATAAAGTCTAACCTTTTTTATCCTTTGTGCTTTGTCTAATTTCACGTGCTCCTAGGGTCCCGCATACAGAGGTTCAACAGCCGGCACTTCAGACCAGATTTCCTAGTGCGGAATGGCTGGGTCGACACCTCAGCTCCTGGGACACAGTGCACACTCCGCGATATAGAGCCTGAGCTGCAGCCAACCGGGCCCTCGAGAGCTCCGCCCCCTCCCTCCCACTGACTCTGACAGGATCTCTACACAGCAGCCCAGCCCACAGCCCACGGGGTAGCACATGCTCTCACCTCTCCATTCTCTGATCAAAATATAAAGTTTCCTTTGCTTCTGAACCAAACTCAGTCTCAATCTGTTGGCTCCAATGACACTGGGCAGGGGGACACTTGTTGGGGTCCACTCTGGAGGATCAGTAACAGAAATTGAGAACATTGTAACTTCAATGAACAGATGTGTGAGCCAAACTGTAATTAACATAGAACAGTGTATAAGGCTCGGGTAAAATAAGATGTTTCTAACACTCCCATTTGATATTTCCATCACTTTATTAGAAGCAAGTTCAGTGAAAAGGTTTGTCTTATTTGTCAGGTCAATATTAGAGAAACGAAGTGATTTCTTTCCAAGGATGTACATCTAAAAATCTTGGTTAAAGCTTCAATCTTGTTTTAAATGCTTTTCCATTGAAAATGATACCTCTCTTTCAGTTCCCCCAATTCTGAGAAGCATAAAATCTTATAATTTATTATTACCAAAGGGGAAAGGTGGGAGGAGGGATAAATTAACAGTTTGGGATTAACACATACACACTGCTATGTATAAAATCGATCATCAACAAGGAACGACTGTATAGCACCGGGAACTACACTCAATATTTTACAATAACCTATAAGGGGAAATAATCTGAAAAAGAATAGATATTTTTATTGACATCATCTATTAATGACAGTTAAAATGGAACCTAAGGGAAGCCGGTGGTGAGTGCTTCTGACCCTGAAGACTTCAATCATCTAAAGTTTGGACTCTGCCTACTTCCCAAGGCCCTTAATGAACATATGTGTAGCCGTAGCTTAAAAAATTCCCCAGTTTGGGTTGTGGAGAGACACTGATTTTGTAAAAGCCCTGGTGTTCTCCTCACATGAATGGGACACTTCCTACAGCTAAAACATGCCTGTCACACCCAGAGGATGGTATACCGTCTGATCGGGAAGAGTTTGGAAAAGGCATCTCATCTCCTCATCTCCTGGTGCTCGGGTTCACCCCTCCAGCGTCTTTACGAACAGTCTCCCCACTTGGAGATGTCAGCACTGTCAACATCCTGTTGCAGACAGTTTGGAATTTGTCCAGAGGATGAAGCAGAAGGAGGAGGAACAATGAGAGACAAGTCCTAGGTGTTCGGACAGGCACATGTCACTCTTATTTCCAATCAGGAAGACGAATTGACCAAAGGCTAGGGTTGCCCATGGAAACAGAATAGGGCTTGAGGAAATTCCGCTGCTTTGTGGCCAGTTCCCATAAACACAAGTTGAAAAATGGAACTCAGGGACACTAAAATTCACGAAACTGCAGAGTTGAAAATATCTATCACTGAAAAATGTCTTGAGGAAAGTCAGAGGAAAGGACTTGTAAGCAATGGAGAATGGCAGGAAAGGGATTGGAAGAAGTAGAAAGGACTCGCCATTAAGCACAAGAAAAGGGGCTGAACATTGCCAACATTGCAATTGGCCAAAAAGGGTGTATGCGTCTTTTTCTGTATGTATTCAAGAAAAGGGCATACACTTTTTTAGCCAACCAAACAGGTGGGCACTGGAAATCAATACTACAAAACATATCACTTCGCATCAGTCAGAAGAGCCTTCCTCATAAAGTGTAAACACCAGAAATGCAGGACAGGGCAAGGAGAAAAGGGAGCCCTCTGAGGCTTATACTGGAAATGTATATTGCCAACGGTCACTCTGGAGAAGTGTATTGTGTTTACTAAAGCATCTAAAAAATGAGCTACAGAGCACAGGGCACTTGCACTCATGGACGTATATCTTGGGAAAAACAAAAATCGAGAGGACACAGGCACCCCAATATTTACCGCCTCTATGTTTAAAAGATCCTCGACTAGGATATAATTTATAAGTCTCTGGAGGGAAAAAATGGATAGAGATGTGGCACTTATGTAGAGTGGAATATTACTCAGCCTGGAAATCAATGAAATATGGCCAGTTGTAACAACCACAGAGGAGTTACGTATGATCATTCGAAGTCACATAATTCAAAAGGAAAAAGACACACGATATTACTAATACATGGAATGTAAACGTGGCTACAAATGAACTGAATTACAAAACAGAACGGGGTCTCAAATTTAGAAAACCAACATATGCTTGCTATGGATAAAGGAGAGTTGGGGTGCTGCATAAAACCAGAGATAGAAATTAGCACAGATACCTTTCCATAAGCCAAATATGTCATAGTAAAGACCTACCAGTTGCTCAACGAAATGGACTAAACACCCCATATTCAACGCCTAGGAATACACCTGACTAGTAAGAATCTTCAAACCCATGGATTTATATGTCTCCATAAGAGAATCAAGCGTGTGTATAGATTTATGAACGCAGCAGAGAAAATCCGATAAATCCAATTATCAAAATGAATTACAAAAACAAAACACAATGACAGTGAAATAGAGAACTATTCTTAAATAATTCATTCAGAGCTTGTGATGCAACCTGGATTAACCACATCTGCACCAAGAGCTGAGTGAGACATAAGGTTGGACACTTCGGGCGGATAGCACTGGTGAGGTACGATGAGCAAATGCAGACCCTTTGAAGTCATACTGCATGGTACCCATTCCATGGGTCCCAACTCTCCAGGTTTAAGAGATTCTTCCTTCAGCTAAAACATGCATGGGAAACCCAAAGTATGGTACACCGTGTGCCTGGGAAGCGTTTTCAAATGCATCTCAGTTTTTGCCCCCTTTTACACGGGTTCACCATTCCAGACCCTTTACTAACACTCTCTCCACTTGGAGAGTCAGTGCCTTTAACCTCCTGTTTGGCACAGTTTGGAAATTCTGCGCAAGGTGAACAGGAATAGGGAGAACCGATCAGAGACTAGCTGTAGGTGTCTGCACGTGCAAATTTAATGCTCATTTCCCACCAGGAAGAGGAATTAACCAAAAGCTCAGCATGCCGTGCCGGAACGAGATTAGGGCCTGAAGCAATCATGTGGGTTTGCGGCCAGCTCAGAAGAAAGCGAGTTGAAGAAAGGAGCTCAGGGGCACTGTAATTCACAAAACTGCAGAGTTATGAATGACAGCTATCGTCCAAAAATGTACTGAAGTAAGTCTTCGAAGAGGACTTGAAAGCGGGGCAGAATTTCAGGAAAACGATTTCAGGGGGTAGACTGGAATTGCACTTAAAGCATAGGAAAAGAGGCAGAATGTCGACAATGACTCACTTGGTCAAAAAGGGCGTATGCGTTTTTTCCTGAATATATTCAGGAAAAAACGCATACGCCCTTTTTGGCAAACCAAGCAAGCATGTAAAGGAAATCTGCACTACAATGAAGTCTCACTGCCCCCCGGTCAAAAGGACCATCTGAAAAAAGTGTAAAATCCAGAAAGGCAGCACAGGTCATGGAGAACAGGGAACCTTATTATGCTGATGGGAGGGATGTAAATTGCCAACAGCCAATCGGAAGAAGTGTATGGTGTTTCCTGAAACACGAAGGAAACAAAGCAACACAGCCTATGGCACTTCCACTTATGGTCCTATAGCTTAAGGAAATTAAAATCAAAAACACACAGCCACCCCAAAGTTTGGGACGGCTCTGTTTACAAAAACCTCGTCTACGGTACAAGTTAAATATCCGAGAAAGCAAAAAATGGATAAAAAAGTTGTGGTACGTACGTACAATGGAATATCACTCAGCAATGCGATCTACGTCATCAGGCCCGTAGCGGCATAATGAGTGGATACAGGTACGACGATTCTACGAGAAATAAGTCACACAGAAAAAGAAACATCATAAGATATCACTAATACACGGAACGTAAACTTGGCTACATATGAACTGAATTACAAAACAGAACAGGGTCTCACATTTAGAAAACCAACTTATGCTTGCTTATGGGGAAAGGTGAGTTGGGGTGCTGCATAAAACCAGAGATTGAAATTAGCACAGATACCGTTCCATAAGCCAAATATATAATAGACAAGACCTACACCTTGCTCAACGAAATGGACTCAACACCCCATATTCAACGCCTGGGAATATACCTGACAAGTAAGAATCTTAAGACCCATGGATTTATATGTCTCCATAAGGAAATCAAGCGTGTGTACAGCGGCCTAAACGCAGCAGTGAAAATCCGATAAATCCCATTATCAAAATAAATTTCACAAACACAACACAATGACAGTGAAATAGAGAGCAATTCTTAAATAATTCATTCAGGGCTTGTGATGCAACCTGGATTTACCACATCTACACCCAGAGCTGGGTGAGACATAAGGCTGGACGCTTCGCGCTGATAGCATTGGTGAGGTTCGGTGAGCAAACGCAGACCCTTTGAAGTCATACTGCATGGTACCCATTCCATGGGTCCCAGCTCTCCAGGTTTAAGGGATTCTTCCTTCAGCTAAAATATGCATGGAAATCCCAGAGTATGGTCCACCGTGTGATTGGGAATCGTTTTCAAATGCATCTCAGGTTTCGTCCCCTGGTATTCGGGTTCACCGTTCCAGACGCTTTACTAACACTCTCCCCACTTGGAGAGTCAGTGCCTTTAACCTCCTGTTTGGCACAGCTTGCAATTTCTGCGCAAGATGAACAGGAATAGGGAGAACCAATGAGAGACTAGCTGTAGGTGTATTCACGGGCAAATGAAACGCTCATTTCCCACCATGAAGAGGAATTAACCAAAGGCTCAGCGTGCCCTGCCGGAAACAGATTAGGGCCTGAAGCAATCCTGCGGTTTTGCGGCCACCTCACAAGAAAGCGAGTTAAAGAAAGGAGCTCAGGGGCACTGTAATTCACAAACATGCAGAGTTAGGAATGACAGCTATCGTCCAAAAATATATTGAAGTAAGTCTTCGAAGAGGACTTGAAAGCGGGGCAGAATTTCAGGAAAACGATTTCAGGGGGTAGACTGGAATTGCACTTAAAGCATAGGAAAAGAGGCAGAATGTCCACAATGATGCACTTGGCCAAAAAGGGTGTATGCGTTTTTTCCAGAGTATATTCAGGAAAAAACGCATACGCACTTTTTGGCCAACCAAGCAAGCGTGTCAAGGAAATCTGCACTACAATGAAGTCTCACTGCCCCCCGGTCAAAAGGGCCATCTGAAAAAAGTGTAAAATCCAGAAAGGCAGCACAGGTCATGGAGAACAGGGAACCTTATTATGCTGATGGGAGGGATGTAAATTGCCAACAGCCAATCTGAAGAAGTGTATGGTGTTTCCTGAAACACGTAGGAAACAAAGCAACACAGCCTATGGCACTTCCACTTATGGTCCTATAGCTTAAGGAAATTAAAATCAAAAACACACAGCCACCCCAAAGTTTGGGACGGCTCTGTTTACAAAAACCTCGTCTACGGTACAAGTTAAATATCCGAGAAAGCAAAAAATGGATAAAAAAGTTGTGGTACGTACGTACAATGGAATATCACTCAGCAATGCGATCTACGTCATCAGGCCCGTAGCGGCATAATGAGTGGATACAGGTACGACGATTCTACGAGAAATAAGTCACACAGAAAAAGAAACATCATAAGATATCACTAATACACGGAACGTAAACTTGGCTACATATGAACTGAATTACAAAACAGAACAGGGTCTCACATTTAGAAAACCAACTTATGCTTGCTTATGGGGAAAGGTGAGTTGGGGTGCTGCATAAAACCAGAGATTGAAATTAGCACAGATACCGTTCCATAAGCCAAATATATAATAGACAAGACCTACACCTTGCTCAACGAAATGGACTCAACACCCCATATTCAACGCCTGGGAATATACCTGACAAGTAAGAATCTTAAGACCCATGGATTTATATGTCTCCATAAGGAAATCAAGCGTGTGTACAGCGGCCTAAACGCAGCAGTGAAAATCCGATAAATCCCATTATCAAAATAAATTTCACAAACACAACACAATGACAGTGAAATAGAGAGCAATTCTTAAATAATTCATTCAGGGCTTGTGATGCAACCTGGATTTACCACATCTACACCCAGAGCTGGGTGAGACATAAGGCTGGACGCTTCGCGCTGATAGCATTGGTGAGGTTCGGTGAGCAAACGCAGACCCTTTGAAGTCATACTGCATGGTACCCATTCCATGGGTCCCAGCTCTCCAGGTTTAAGGGATTCTTCCTTCAGCTAAAATATGCATGGAAATCCCAGAGTATGGTCCACCGTGTGATTGGGAATCGTTTTCAAATGCATCTCAGGTTTCGTCCCCTGGTATTCGGGTTCACCGTTCCAGACGCTTTACTAACACTCTCCCCACTTGGAGAGTCAGTGCCTTTAACCTCCTGTTTGGCACAGCTTGCAATTTCTGCGCAAGATGAACAGGAATAGGGAGAACCAATGAGAGACTAGCTGTAGGTGTCTGCACGGGCAAATGAAACGCTCATTTCCCACCAGGAAGAGGAATTAACCAAAGGCTCAGCGTGCCCTGCCGGAAACAGATTAGGGCCTGAAGCAATCCTGCGGTTTTGCGGCCACCTCACAAGAAAGCGAGTTAAAGAAAGGAGCTCAGGGGCACTGTAATTCACAAACATGCAGAGTTAGGAATGACAGCTATCGTCCAAAAATATATTGAAGTAAGTCTTCGAAGAGGACTTGAAAGCGGGGCAGAATTTCAGGAAAACGATTTCAGGGGGTAGACTGGAATTGCACTTAAAGCATAGGAAAAGAGGCAGAATGTCCACAATGATGCACTTGGCCAAAAAGGGTGTATGCGTTTTTTCCAGAGTATATTCAGGAAAAAACGCATACGCACTTTTTGGCCAACCAAGCAAGCGTGTCAAGGAAATCTGCACTACAATGAAGTCTCACTGCCCCCCGGTCAAAAGGGCCATCTGAAAAAAGTGTAAAATCCAGAAAGGCAGCACAGGTCATGGAGAACAGGGAACCTTATTATGCTGATGGGAGGGATGTAAATTGCCAACAGCCAATCTGAAGAAGTGTATGGTGTTTCCTGAAACACGTAGGAAACAAAGCAACACAGCCTATGGCACTTCCACTTATGGTCCTATAGCTTAAGGAAATTAAAATCAAAAACACACAGCCACCCCAAAGTTTGGGACGGCTCTGTTTACAAAAACCTCGTCTACGGTACAAGTTAAATATCCGAGAAAGCAAAAAATGGATAAAAAAGTTGTGGTACGTACGTACAATGGAATATCACTCAGCAATGCGATCTACGTCATCAGGCCCGTAGCGGCATAATGAGTGGATACAGGTACGACGATTCTACGAGAAATAAGTCACACAGAAAAAGAAACATCATAAGATATCACTAATACACGGAACGTAAACTTGGCTACATATGAACTGAATTACAAAACAGAACAGGGTCTCACATTTAGAAAACCAACTTATGCTTGCTTATGGGGAAAGGTGAGTTGGGGTGCTGCATAAAACCAGAGATTGAAATTAGCACAGATACCGTTCCATAAGCCAAATATATAATAGACAAGACCTACACCTTGCTCAACGAAATGGACTCAACACCCCATATTCAACGCCTGGGAATATACCTGACAAGTAAGAATCTTAAGACCCATGGATTTATATGTCTCCATAAGGAAATCAAGCGTGTGTACAGCGGCCTAAACGCAGCAGTGAAAATCCGATAAATCCCATTATCAAAATAAATTTCACAAACACAACACAATGACAGTGAAATAGAGAGCAATTCTTAAATAATTCATTCAGGGCTTGTGATGCAACCTGGATTTACCACATCTACACCCAGAGCTGGGTGAGACATAAGGCTGGACACTTCGCGCTGATAGCATTGGTGAGGTTCGGTGAGCAAACGCAGACCCTTTGAAGTCATACTGCATGGTACCCATTCCATGGGTCCCAGCTCTCCAGGTTTAAGGGATTCTTCCTTCAGCTAAAATATGCATGGAAATCCCAGAGTATGGTCCACCGTGTGATTGGGAATCGTTTTCAAATGCATCTCAGGTTTCGTCCCCTGGTATTCGGGTTCACCGTTCCAGACGCTTTACTAACACTCTCCCCACTTGGAGAGTCAGTGCCTTTAACCTCCTGTTTGGCACAGCTTGCAATTTCTGCGCAAGATGAACAGGAATAGGGAGAACCAATGAGAGACTAGCTGTAGGTGTCTGCACGGGCAAATGAAACGCTCATTTCCCACCAGGAAGAGGAATTAACCAAAGGCTCAGCGTGCCCTGCCGGAAACAGATTAGGGCCTGAAGCAATCCTGCGGTTTTGCGGCCACCTCACAAGAAAGCGAGTTAAAGAAAGGAGCTCAGGGGCACTGTAATTCACAAACCTGCAGAGTTAGGAATGACAGCTATCGTCCAAAAATATATTGAAGTAAGTCTTCGAAGAGGACTTGAAAGCGGGGCAGAATTTCAGGAAAACGATTTCAGGGGGTAGACTGGAATTGCACTTAAAGCATAGGAAAAGAGGCAGAATGTCCACAATGATGCACTTGGCCAAAAAGGGCGTATGCGTTTTTTCCAGAGTATATTCAGGAAAAAACGCATACGCACTTTTTGGCCAACCAAGCAAGCGTGTCAAGGAAATCTGCACTACAATGAAGTCTCACTGCCCCCCGGTCAAAAGGGCCATCTGAAAAAAGTGTAAAATCCAGAAAGGCAGGACAGGTCATGGAGAACAGTGAACCTTGTTATGCTGATGGGCGGGATGTAAATTGGCAACAGCCACTCTGGAGAAGTGTATGGTGTTTCCTGAAACACGTAGGAAACAAAGCAACACAGCCTATGGCACTTCCACTTATGGTCCTATAGCTTAGGGAAATTAAAATCAAAAACACACAGCCACCCCAAAGTTTGGAATGGCTCTGTTTACAAGAACCTCGTCTACGGTACAAGTTAAATATCCGAGAAAGCAAAAAATGGATAAAGAATTTGTGGTACATACGTACAATGGAATATCACTCAGCAATGAGATCTACGTCATCAGGCCCGTAGCGGCATAATGAGTGGATTCAGGTACGAAGATTCTACGAGAAATAAGTCACACAGAAAAAGATACATCATAAGATATCACTAATACACGGAACGTAAACTTGGCTACACATGAACTGAATTACAAAACAGAACAGGGTCTCAAATTTAGAAAACCAACTTATGCTTGCTTATGGGGAAAGGTGAGTTGGGGTGCTGCATAAAACCAGAGATTGAAATTAGTACAGATACCGTTCCATAAGCCAAATGTATAATAGACAAGACCTACTCCTTGCTCATCGAAATGGACTCAACACCCCTTATTCAACACATGGGAAGATACCTGACAAGTAAGAATGTTAAAACCCATGGATTTATATGTCTCCATAAGGAAATCAAGCATGTGTACAGCGTCCTAAACACAACAGTGTAAATACGATAAATCCCATTATCAAAATAAATTTCAAAAACAAAACACAATGACAGTGAAATAGAGAGCAATTCTTAAATAATTCATTCAGGGCTTGTGATGCAACCTGGATTTACCACATCTACACCCAGAGCTGAGTGACACATAAGGCCGGACACTTCGGGCTGATAGCATTGGTGAGGTTCGGTGAGCAAACGCAGACCCTTTCAAGTCATACTGCATGGTACACATTCCATGGGTCCCAACTCTCCAGGTTTAAGGGATTCTTCCTTCAGCTAAAACATGCATGGGAATCCCAGAGTATGGTCCACCGTGTGATTGGGAAACGTTTTCAAATGCATCTCAGGTTTCGTCCCCTGGTACTAGGGTTCACCGTTCCAGACGCTTTACTAACACTCTCCCCACATGGAGAGTCAGTGCCTTTAACCTCCTGTTTGGCACCGTTTGCAATTTCTGCGCAAGATGTACAGGAATAGGGAGAACCAATGAGAGACTAGCTGTAGGTGCCTGCACGGGCAAATGGAACGCTCGTTTCCCACAAGGAAGGGGAATTAGCCAAAGGCTCAGTGTGCCCTGCCAGAACCAGATTAGGGCCTGAAGCAATCCTGCGGCTTTGCGGCCAGCTCACAAGAAAGCGAGTTGAAGAAAGGAGCTCAGGGGCACTGTAATTCACAAACCTGCAGAGTTATGAATGACAGCTATCGTCCAAAAATATATTAAAGTAAGTCTTCGAAGAGGACTTGAAAGCAGGGCAGAATTTCAGGAAAACGATTTCAGGGGGTAGACTGGAATTGCACTTAAAGCATATTAAAAGAGGCAGAATGTCCACAATGATGCACTTGGCCACAAAGGGCGTATGCGTTTTTTCCTGAATATATGCAGGAAAAAACGCATACACACTTTTTGGCCAACCAAGCAAGCGTGTAAAGGAAATCTGCACTACAATGAAGTCTCACTGCCCCACGGTCAAAAGGGCCATCTGAAAAAAGTGTAAAATCCAGAAAGGCAGGACAGGTCATGGAGAACAGGGAGCCTTGTTATGCTGATGGGCGGGATGTAAATTGCTAACAGCCACTCTGGAGAAATGTACGGTGTTTCCTGAAACACCTAAAAAACTAAGCAACGGAGCCTACGGCACTTCCACTTATGGCCCTATAACTTAGGGAAATTAAAATCAAAAACACACAGCCACCCCAAAGTTTTGGACGGATCTGTTTACAAGAAGCTCGTCTACGGTACAAGTTAAATAACCCAGAATGCGAAAAATGGATAAAGAATTTGTGGTACATACGTACAATGGAATATCACTGAGCAATGAAATCTATGTCATCAGGCCCGTCGCGGCATAATGAGTGGATTCAGATACGGTGATTCTAAGTGAAATAAGTCACACAGATAAAGAAACATTAAGATATCACTAATACACCGAATGTGAACTTGGCTACACATGAACTGAATTACAAAACAGAACAGGGTCTCAAATTTAGAAAACCAACTTATGCTTGCTTAAGGGGAAATGTGAGTTGGGGTGCTGCATAAAACCAGAGATTGAAATTAGAACAGATACCGTTCCATAAGCCAAATATTAAATAGTCAAGACCTACTCCTTGCTCAACGAAATGGACTAAACACCCCATATTCAATGCCTAGGAATACACCTGCCAATTAAGAATCTTAACACCCATGGATTTACATGTCTCCGTAAGAGAATCAGGCATGTGTACAGTGCCATAAATGCAGCCGTGAAAATCCGATAAATCCCATTATCAAAATAAATTTCACAAACAAAACACAATGACAGTGAAATAGAGAGCAATTCTTAAAGAATTCATTCAGGGCTTGTGATGCAACCTGGATTTACCACATCTACACCTAGAGCTGGGTGAGACATAAGGCTGGACACTTCGGGCGGATACCATTGGTGAGGTTCAGTGAGCAAATGCAGACCCTTTGAAGTCATACTGCATGGTACACATTCCATGGGTCCCAACTCTCCAGGTTTAAAGGATTCTTCCTTCAGCTAAAACATGCATGGGAATCCCAGAGTATGGTCCACCGTGTGACCGGGAAACGTTTTTAAATGCGTCTCAGTTTTCGTCCCCTGGTACTCGGGTTCACCATTCCAGACGCTTTACTTACACTGTCCCTACCTGGAGAGTCAGTGCCTTTAACCTCCTGTTTGGCACAGTTTGCAATTTCTGCGCAAGATGAACAGGAATAGGGAGAACCAATGAGAGACTAGCTGTAGGTGTCTGCACGGGCAAATTTAACGCTCATTACGAACCAGGAAGAGGAATTAGCCAAAGGCTCAGCATGCCGTGCCGGAACCAGATTAGGGCCTGAAGCAATCCTGCGGTTTTGCGGCCAGCTCACAAGAAAGCGAGTTGAAGAAAGGAGCTCAGGGGCACTGTAATTCACAAACCTGCAGAGTTATAAATGACAGCCCTCATCCAAAAATATATTGAAGTAAGGCTACAAAGAGGACTTGAACGTGGGGCAGAATTCCAGGACTACGATTTCAGGAGGTAGACGGGAAATCCTCTGAAAGTATAGGAAAAGAGTCAGAATGTCGACAATGATGCACTTGGTCAAAAAGGGCATATGCGTTTTTTCCAGGGCCCTCATTAAAGAGGGTAGGAGGCTCCCAGTATGCTTCAGTGGCCAACAGAAGACCCACGTCGCCAAGGCGATGTGAGCCAGCCTTGCAGGAGTGACCTCACATCAGAGGGCCCACCTCACAGAAGGGTAAGGAACCCAGGAAGGATCAGACCCTCACCAGAGTGCCCACAAGAGCAAGGGGCTGGGAACCAGGCAGGAGTGTCCTCACACCCGTGGGACCACATCATCGAAAGTTGAGGTACCCAGCACATGTGGCCTCAAACCAGAGGACCCACATCACCATGGGTCTCGGAGCGAGGCAGGCAGGATTAACCTCCCAACAAATGGCCCATTGTATAAAAAAGGTGAGGAATCCAGCCGTTGGAACATCCCAGCAGGCGGCCCAGATCACCGAGGCTATGGGATCCAGGCAGTGATGAACTCACAACAGAGGGCCCTCATCGTGATACTGTAAGCAACCCAGCCGTTGTGACCTCAGAGCACAAGGCCCACATCCCCATGGGGGAGGGAACCAAGCAGGAGTGTCATCGCACCAGTGGGCACACATCAGAAAATGTGGGGAGCCCAGCAGTTAGGGCCAGACGCCAGAGGGCCCTCATCACTGAGGAGAGGAGGCTCCCAGCAAGCTCCAACTGCTACCAGAGGGCTGACGTCGCCAATGCGGTGTGTGCCAGCCAGGCAGGAGTGACCTCAGAGCAGAGGGCCAACCACACAAAAGTGTGAGGAACCCAAAGAGGATCAGACTCTCACCAGAGGGCCCACATCACCAAGGGAATGGAAACCAGGCAGGAGTGTCCTCACACCAGTGGGGCCACATCACCGAAATGTGATGGACCCAGCACACTTGGCCTCAAACTAGAGGACACACATCACCAAGGGGCTGGGAGTGAGGCAGGCAGGAGGAGCCTCAAAACAGACGGCCCATAGAATAAAAAAGGTGAGGAATCCCGCAGTTGGAACCTCCCAGCAGGCAGCCAGGAGCAGCGAGGATATGGGATCCAGGCCTGACTGAACACAAAACAGAGGGCCCTCATCATGAAACTGTGAGTAACCCAGCCGTTGGGACCTCAGAGCAGAAGGCCCACATTCCCATGTGGTTGGGAACCTGGCAGGAGTGTGCTCGCACCACAGGGCGCACATTAGAGAATTTTGGGAGCCCAGAAGTTAGGGCCTGACGCCAGAGGGCCCACATCACCGAGGAGAGGAAGCTCCCAGCAGGCTCCAACTGCCACAAGAGGGCCGACGTTGCCAAGGTGGGGTGTGCCAGCCAGGCAGGAGTGACCTCACAGCAGAGGGTCTACCTCACAGAAGGGTGAGGAAACCAGCCAGGATAAGACTCTCACCAGAGAGCCCACATCACCAAGGGGATAGGAAAAAGGCAGCAGTGTCCTCACACCAGAGTGGCCACATTATAGAATGGTGAGGAACCCAGCACATGTGGCCTAAACCAGAGGACCCACATTTCCAAGGTGCTCCGAGTGAGGCAAGCAGGAGTAGCCTAACAACACAGGGCCCACAGAATAAAAAATGTGAGGAATCCAGCAGTTTGAACCTCCCAGCAGGTGGCCCAGAGCACTGAGTCTATGGGATCCAGGCCACAGTGAACTCACAGCAGAGGGCCCACATCATGAAACTGTGAGAAACCCAGCCGGTGGAACCTCAGAGCAGAAGGCCCACATCCCCATGGGGATAGGAACCTCGCAGGAGTGTCCTCGCACAACTTAACACGTATCAGAAAATGTGGGAACCCAGCAGTTAGGGTCTGACGCCAGAGGGCCCTCATCACCGAGGAGAGGAGGCTACCAGCAGGCTCCAAATGCCACCAGAGGGCCGACGTCACCAAGGCAATGGGAGCAAGCCAGGCAGGAGTTACCTCACAGCAGAGGGCCCACCTCACAGAAGTGTGAGGAACCCAACCAGGATCAGACTCTAACCAGAGGGCCCACATCACCAAGGGGATGGAAACCAGGCAGGAGTGTCCTCACACCAGTGGGGCCACATCAGCCAAAGGTGAGGAACACAGCACATGTGGCCTCAAATAAGGGGACACACATCACGAAAGGGCTGGGAGTGAGACATGCAGGAGGAGACTCACAGCAGAGGGCCCATAGAATAAAAAGGTGAGGAACCCCGCAGTTGGAAGCTCCAAGCAGGTGGCCCAGAGCACCGAGGCTATGGGATCCATGCCGGAGTGAACTCACAGCAGAGGGCCCACATTCTGACACTGTGAGCAACCCAGCCGTTGGGACCTCAGAGCAGAAAGCCAACATCCCCATGCGGATGGGACCCTGGCAGGAGTGTACTCGCACGACAGGGCGCACATCAGAAAATTTTGGGAGCCCATGAGTTAGGGCCTGACGCCAGAGGGCCCTCATTACCGAGGGGAGGAGACTCCCAGCAGGCACCAACTCCCAACTGAGGGCCCACATCGCCAAGGTGACGTGTGCCAGCCAGGCAGGAGTGACCTCACAGCAGAGGGTCTACCTCACGGAAGAGTGAGGAATCCAGCCAGGATCAGGCTCTCACCAGAGGGCCCCCATCACCAAGTGGATGGGAACCAGGCAGGAGTGTCCTCACACCAGTGGGGCCACATCAATAAAGGTGAGGAAGCCGGCACATGTGGCCTCAAACCAGAGGACCTACATCACAAAGGGGCTGGGAGTGAGTCAGGAAGGAGGAGCATGAAAACACAGGACCCAAAGAATAGAAAAGGTAAGGAATCCAGCAGTAGGAACCTCCCAGCAGGCGGCTCAGAGCACAGAGTCTATGGGATCTAGGCCTGAGTGAACTAACACCAGAGAGCCAACATCATGAAACGGTGAACAACACAGGTGTTGGGACCTTAGAGCAGAAGGCCCACATGCCCATGGGGATGGGAACCTGGCAGGAGTGCCCTCGCACCACTTAGGACGTATCAGAAAATGTGGGAACCCAGCAGTTAGGGCCTGATGCCAGAGGGCCTCATCACCGAGGGGAGGAGGCTCCCAGCAGGCTCCAACTGCCACCAGAGGTCCGACGTCGCCAAGGTGGGGTGTGCTAGCCAGGCAGGAGTGACCTCAGAGAAGAGGGCCCACCTCACAGAAGTGTGAGGAACCCAACCAGGATCAGACTCTCGCCGGAGGGACCACATCACCAAGGGGATGGGAAGCAGGCAGGAGTGTCCTCACACCAGTGGGGCCACATCATCAAAAGATGAGGAACCCATCACATGTGGCCTCAAACCAGAGGACACACATCACCAAGGGGCTGGGAGTGAGGCAGGTGTCTGGAGGGGCACATTTAACTCTAATTTCCCACCAGGAAGAGGAATTAACCAAAGGCTCAGAGTGCCGAGCCACACCCTGATTACGGCCTGAAGCAAACCTGCGGTTTTGTGGCCAGCTTTCAAGGAAGCGAGTTAAGAAAGGAAATCACGGGCACTGTAATTCACAAACCTGCAGAGTTATAAATGACAGCTATTGGCAAAAATATATTGAAGTAAGTCTGCAAAGAGGACTTGAAAACGAGGCAGAATTGAGGAATCATATTTCAGGAGGTAGATTGGAATTGCATTTAAAACATGTGAAAAGCGGCAGATCTTTGACAGTGATGCACTTGGACGAACAGTGCGTATACATTTTTTCCTGAATATATTCAGGAAAAAACGCATATGCCCTTTTTGGCCAACCAAGCACTCGAGCAATAGAAATCCGTACTACAATGAAGTCTCATTTCACATTCGTCCAAAGGGCCATCTGAAAAAAGTGTAAAAACCAGAAACACAGGACAGGCCATGGAGAACAGGGAGCCTTGTTATGCTGATGGGCGGGATGTAAATTGCCAACAGACACTCTGGAGATGTTTATGGTGTATCCTGAAACATCTGAAAAACAAAGCTACAGAGACTAGGGCACTTCCACTTTTGGCCCTATAGCTTAGGAAAATTAAAATCAACAAGACACAGCCAACACAAAATTTAGGGCTGCTGTGTTTACAAGAACCTCGAGTCCAGTACAAATTAAATATCCCAGAAAGAAAAAAATGGATAAAGGAGTTGTGCTACTTACGTACAACGGAATATCACTCAGCAATGAAATCAATGTCATCAGGCCTGTAGCAGCAAATTGAGTGGATTTAAGTATGATGATTCTAAGAGAAATATGTCACACAGAGAAAGATAATTATCATAAGATATCACTAATAGAGGGAGTGTAAACTTGGCTACACATAAACTGAATTACAAAACCGAACAGTCTCACATTTAGATAAAAACTTATGCTTGCTTAAGGGGAAAGTTGAGTTGGGGTGCTGTATAAAACCAGAGATTGAAATTAGCACACATACCATTCCATAAGCCAAATATGTAATAGACAAGACCTACTCTTTGCTCAACGAAATAGACTCATCCATGGTGTATCACCTCACACCTGTTAGAATGGGCATCATCAGAAAATCTACAAACAACAAATGCTGGAAAGGGTGTGGAGATAAGGAACCCTCTTCCACTATTGTTGGGAATGTAAATTGATACAGTCACTGTGGAGAACATTATGGAGTTTCTTATAAAACTAAGAATAGAATTACCATATGATCCAGCAATCCCACTACTGGGCATATACCCAGACAAAACCATAAATCAAAAAGAGACATTCACCTCAATGTTCATTGCATCACTATTTACAATATCCAGGTAATGGAAGCAACCTAAATGCCCACAGACAGACGAATGCATAAAGATGTGGTACAAATATAAAATGGAATATTACTAAGCCATAAAAAGGAATGAAATTGGGTCATTTGTAGAGACGTTGATGGATCTAGAGACTGTCATACAGAGTGAAGTAAGTCAGAAATAGAAAAACAAATCTTGTGTATTAATGCATATATGTGGAACCTAGAAAAATTATACAGATGAACCGTTTTTTAAGGCAGAAATAGAGCAACAGATGTAGACAACAAACGTATGGACACCAAGGGGGGAAAGCTGTTGGGGGGTGGTGGTGGGAGGATTGAGAGATTGGGATTGGCATGTATACATTTATATGTATAAAATAGATAACCAAAAAGAACCTGCTGTATAAAAAAATAAAATAAAATTCAAAATTACAAAAAGTAAAACAGAAAAAATATTCTTCCCTTCACATACATGTATTTATATGAATAAATTATTTCCATGCTTATATCTGTAAATACAAAAAAGAGGAATAAAATCTACCTTGAACCAAAAATGAAAAAAAGAAAAAAAAACAGAACCCACCAGTTACACAGAGGAAAACCGTATCAGGGCACTTGCTCCAGTTGTAAACAATTCTGTAGTTGGCCAGTGGTGGGGAATCATCTCCCATTCAGCCAGCAGGCCCCACGCAACAAGCGTCCTCATTGCAAAGCTGGGGGACCGTGCCAAGGCATCTGTGAGTAAATGTGGGCCGAGCCCCAGGCCAGCTGCTGCTGAAATGTTCCCACCCTTCCCAGGTAAAACACCTGAATATGTACAAGGACTTGAAAGCCTAGAGGAAGGGCCATGGAGCCACATGAGCGACAGCATGCCAGCCGATTTGGTGCCTGCAGGCCAGCCAGGATGGTCCTGGCCCTGGGTACTCTTCTGGAAGCTTTCCATTTCCCTGCCTGAGATACCCCTGCTGTCCGGGCCCCCACTGCTTTCTTCCTCACTCACCTCTGCCCAGGGAGAAATTCCAGAGGCAGGTATGGGTGACACATCCTCTTCTTTAGCAGGTGGCATCATGGTAACTGCTGCAGAAAGTCCAGCAGAGCCCCACACACACTGGGCCACCCACAAAGCCGTGGCCTCTCACTCCCTCCCACCAGTCCAGCCCCGAGACTGCTGACAGGGCAGAGAAAATGGCGTCAGGCACAGCTGCAGGGGCTCTTGCTGCCTGGAGCGGTGTTTATATTGATCTCAAACAGGCACACCTGGGGAGGGCTGGCCGGCACCGTCAGGCTTCCCAGGCCAGCCAATAATCACCCCTCAGGCGCTCACAGTTGCAGAAACTGGAACTTGCTGAATCGGCCAGGTCCAAGGAACAGGTGTGGGCTCCTGAGAGTCAGGATAGACAAGGGGTTGCAGCTCTGGCTTGTTTTCTAATTATATTATCTGGCCCATGAGTGGGAGACAACTTCAAGAAAACCCTCTCCTAATGAGAGGAACCCAGGAGTCAGGGAGAGGAGGGGTGGGTGGTGGGTGGAGACAGAGGCCTGGTGCCCCGGGTGCAGTGGAAGTCTCTGGAAGACCAGGTGGAGGGAGGCCACACAGAGTGATGCCCAGGGTCACAGACCTGTTGGAGCTGCTGTTTCTTCGTTCAAGTCCTGCTCTGAGGTGCTCTGTGTCAGATCTGAGTGACAGGTGAGCTGGAAGTGCTCTGCAATGAGGGCGATGTGCACGGTACCTGTGTGCCCAGCCCTGCCAGGGTAACTGCAAGGGTAGCTCTGTATCCTGGGAGGGGCCTGACCATGAGAGCCCCATGGGCTGCAGGGGAACCTGCCCAGGGAACCCCATATCCTGGGGGGGGCCTGAACAGGAGAGCACCGTGGGCTGCGGTGGGGGTGGGGTACCTGCCCAGGTGAGCTCAATATCCTGGGATTGGCCTGACCTCGAGAGCCCCATGGGCTGCTGGAGTCCTGGTAAAGGATGTCAGGACAGTCAGTGAAGCCACCGAGGATAGACGTCCAGTAGTTCCTAAATCCTACACCCTGCTGGTCATTCTACCAACCACCGGGACATGGTATTCTGTATTAGTCTTCAATGATGCCTTCTTTTGTATTCTATTAGTCCCAGAGTCACAAGAAATTTTGGCTTGTGAGTGGCAGGACTCAACATACAACTAAAACAATACTTCTGGGCCGTGTTGCCCCAAGGGTTCAAAAATTCCCACACCATCTTTGGGGAAAGCTCAGTTAAAGACCTAAAAGTTCTACCTCTGGAAAAGGAAACACTCCTTCAATATGCAGACGACATTCTGATCGCCAGCCCTACTAAGGAGACCTCTGAACTACCAAGCCAATAAAGGATAGAAGTTGTCAAATAAAAAGCTCAAATATCACAGACTACGGTGACCTGCCTGGGCTTCATTCTCACAGAAGGTCGGAGAAGCCCATCTCAGGAAAGGGAAGAAACAATTTACAGCCTTACCCATTTCTAAAACTAGAAGACAGCTTAGGGGTTCCTGGGGAGGCCAGGGTTGGTGCTTCTGGATACCTAACTACAGTCTACTAGCTGGGCCTCTATATGAAACACTGAAAGGAAAAGATGATGATCCTTTTGAATAGAATCCAGAAGTGGCCTTTCAAGAATGGAAAGAGCAGTCAATTCAGACCCTTGCCCTGGAACTCCCTAATTTAGCTAAACCCTTTGACCTTTACATTCCTGGTGAATGGTGAATCACTATTGGAGTATTAGTGCAAAAACTGGGACCACTTGAAATGGAACAATGCAAGAATGCCATCCCGGTAGGATAAACTACGGTCACCAATGGGCTTGGCCCACCGCCACATCTGGCCAAGATACTGGCGGTATCTGAAAACCTGGAAATCAGCAGCACAAAAGGCCACCTCCCTCCTAAGGGAAAAGGACCCCACGTGGTGACCCTAAGCCCCAACCATGCCCTGAAGTTGCAGGGTTGGCTCCGTGGGCACACTGACCTCGAGTGAGGAGGCCCTCCAACTCCAACCTCCAGAGAGATAACCGGGGTAAAGGGGCACCATGACGACTCATGTGACCATCACTTGACCTGGAGTTTCTCTCATAAAACAACAAGAGTGTGTCCCAAAAGAGTAGACTACTGCTTGCAGGACTTACTGCACCCAGAGCGGACCTAATAGTCTTGGCGGGGGAAACGTATATCACGCTGTCACCATAGAAGAGCCTACAGACACTGTGATGATGGTGGCCAATAAGACCGGCTGGACTCCTGTTTACTTCAAAAGGCTGTTGACTCAGTGGCCATCATGGTCCTTCATCACCACTGACCCTGGACTGTCTGGGAGTTGAGCAGGCAGGGTCCTGACACCTGGTGCTCTTTTTACGTTAATTCAGGGGCCTAATTGAAGAAAGTGCAGACTACTGGTCAGAGCATCTAGGCTGGCAGAAACGGTCAGCCTAAGGTGGCCGAACAAATGCAGGGCGGGGTGAAACTGGACCTCACAGCGTCACTGCACATCTCCTTCCTGGACCCTTAAAGGTCATTAGAATCTATAACGCTTCCAATACTGGTGCTCAGGCGGACGAGCGGGGAGGCAGGAGGCCTGGGGACAATCAACGTCACCTGGAGGCTGCTGGGGAGAAGTTCTGACCCTCGCCCACGGGTATGAGGGCTCCTAACTCAGCACTCAGCAGTTACAGAAGAAGGGTCTGCACCCTCAGCACTCTAAGAATGAGGAAGGGGAAAAAAGGCAGAAGAGGGCTTTTTCCCAGGCAAAGCCCCTTAAAAATCCCTGGGAGATAAAAATAGAATCTGGGCAATAAAATAAAGTCTAACCTTTTTTATCCTTTGTGCTTTGTCTAATTTCACGTGCTCCTAGGGTCCCGCATACAGAGGTTCAACAGCCAGCACTTCAGACCAGATTTCCTAGTGCGGAATGGCTGGGTCGACACCTCAGCTCCTGGGACACAGTGCACACTCCGCGATATAGAGCCTGAGCTGCAGCCAACCGGGCCCTCGAGAGCTCCGCCCCCTCCCTCCCAC
Organism: Delphinapterus leucas; assembly: GCF_059928025.1. Lineage (NCBI taxonomy): Eukaryota > Metazoa > Chordata > Mammalia > Artiodactyla > Monodontidae > Delphinapterus > Delphinapterus leucas. Next base: position 5,004,423 of record NW_028322244.1, read on the forward strand.
TGACTCTGACAGGATCTCTACACAGCAGCCCAGCCCACAGCCCACGGGGTAGCACATGCTCTCACCTCTCCATTTTCTGATCAAAATATAAAGTTTCCTTTGCTTCTGAACCAAACTCAGTCTCAATCTGTTGGCTCCAATGACACTGGGCAGGGGGACACTTGTTGGGGTCCACTCTGGAGGATCAGTAACAGAAATTGAGAACATTGTAACTTCAATGAACAGATGTTTGAGCCAAACTGTAATTAACATAGAACAGTGTATAAGGCTCGGGTAAAATAAGATGTTTCTAACACTCCCATTTGATATTTCCATCACTTTATTAGAAGCAAGTTCAGTGAAAAGGTTTGTCTTATTTGTCAGGTCAATATTAGAGAAACGAAGTGATTTCTTTCCAAGGATGTACATCTAAAAATCTTGGTTAAAACTTCAATCTTGTTTTAAATGCTTTTCCATTGAAAATGATACCTCTCTTTCAGTTCCCCCAATTCTGAGAAGTATAAAATCTTATAATTTATTATTACCAAAGGGGAAAGGTGGGAGGAGGGATAAATTAACAGTTTGGGATTAACACATACACACTGCTATGTATAAAATCGATCATCAACAAGGAACTACTGTATAGCACCGGGAACTACACTCAATATTTTACAATAACCTATAAGGGGAAATAATCTGAAAAAGAATAGATATTTTTATTGACATCATCTATTAATGACAGTTAAAATGGAACCTAAGGGAAGCCGGTGGTGAGTGCTTCTGACCCTGAAGACTTCAATCATCTAAAGTTTGGACTCTGCCTACTTCCCAAGGCCCTTAATGAACATATGTGTAGCCGTAGCTTAAAAAATTCCCCAGTTTGGGTTGTGGAGAGACACTGATTTTGTAAAAGCCCTGGTGTTCTCCTCACATGAATGGGACACTTCCTACAGCTAAAACATGCCTGTCACACCCAGAGGATGGTATACCGTCTGATCGGGAAGAGTTTGGAAAAGGCATCTCATCTCCTCATCTCCTGGTGCTCGGGTTCACCCCTCCAGCGTCTTTACGAACAGTCTCCCCACTTGGAGATGTCAGCACTGTCAACATCCTGTTGCAGACAGTTTGGAATTTGTCCAGAGGATGAAGCAGAAGGAGGAGGAACAATGAGAGACAAGTCCTAGGTGTTCGGACAGGCACATGTCACTCTTATTTCCAATCAGGAAGACGAATTGACCAAAGGCTAGGGTTGCCCATGGAAACAGAATAGGGCTTGAGGAAATTCCGCTGCTTTGTGGCCAGTTCCCATAAACACAAGTTGAAAAATGGAACTCAGGGACACTAAAATTCACGAAACTGCAGAGTTGAAAATATCTATCACTGAAAAATGTCTTGAGGAAAGTCAGAGGAAAGGACTTGTAAGCAACGGAGAATGGCAGGAAAGGGATTGGAAGAGGTAGAAAGGACTCGCCATTAAGCACAAGAAAAGGGGCTGAACATTGCCAACATTGCAATTGGCCAAAAAGGGTGTATGTGTCTTTTTCTGTATGTATTCAAGAAAAGGGCATACACTTTTTTAGCCAACCAAACAGGTGGGCACTGGAAATCAATACTACAAAACATATCACTTCGCATCAGTCAGAAGAGCCTTCCTCATAAAGTGTAAACACCAGAAATGCAGGACAGGGCAAGGAGAAAAGGGAGCCCTCTGAGGCTTATACTGGAAATGTATATTGCCAACGGTCACTCTGGAGAAGTGTATTGTGTTTACTAAAGCATCTAAAAAATGAGCTACAGAGCACAGGGCACTTGCACTCATGGACGTATATCTTGGGAAAAACAAAAATCGAGAGGACACAGGCACCCCAATGTTTACCGCCTCTATGTTTAAAAGAACCTCGACTAGGATATAATTTATAAGTCTCTGGAGGGAAATAATGGATAGAGATGTGGCACTTATGTAGAGTGGAATATTACTCAGCCTGGAAATCAATGAAATATGGCCAGTTGTAACAACCACAGAGGAGTTACGTATGATCATTCGAAGTCACATAATTCAAAAAGAAAAAGACACACGATATTACTAATACATGGAATGTAAACGTGGCTACAAATGAACTGAATTACAAAACAGAATGGGGTCTCAAATTTAGAAAACCAACATATGCTTGCTTAAGGATAAAGGAGAGTTGGGGTGCTGCATAAAACCAGAGATAGAAATTAGCACAGATACCTTTCCATAAGCCAAATATGTCATAGTCAAGACCTACCAGTTGCTCAACGAAATGGACTAAACACCCCATATTCAACGCCTAGGAATACACCTGACTAGTAAGAATCTTCAAACCCATGGATTTATATGTCTCCATAAGAGAATCAAGCGTGTGTATAGATTTATGAACGCAGCAGAGAAAATCCGATAAATCCAATTATCAAAATGAATTACAAAAACAAAACACAATGACAGTGAAATAGAGAACTATTCTTAAATAATTCATTCAGAGCTTGTGATGCAACCTGGATTAACCACATCTGCACCAAGAGCTGAGTGAGACATAAGGTTGGACACTTCGGGCGGATAGCACTGGTGAGGTACGATGAGCAAATGCAGACCCTTTGAAGTCATACTGCATGGTACCCATTCCATGGGTCCCAACTCTCCAGGTTTAAGAGATTCTTCCTTCAGCTAAAACATGCATGGGAAACCCAAAGTATGGTACACCATGTGACTGGGAAGCGTTTTCAAATGCATCTCAGTTTTCGCCCCCTTTTACACGGGTTCACCATTCCAGACCCTTTGCTAACACTCTCTCCACTTGGAGAGTCAGTGCCTTTAACCTCCTGTTTGGCACAGTTTGGAAATTCTGCGCAAGGTGAACAGGAATAGGGAGAACCAATCAGAGACTAGCTGTAGGTGTCTGCACGTGCAAATTTAATGCTCATTTCCCACCAGGAAGAGGAATTAACCAAAAGCTCAGCATGCCGTGCCGGAACGAGATTAGGGCCTGAAGCAATCATGTGGGTTTGCGGCCAGCTCAGAAGAAAGCGAGTTGAAGAAAGGAGCTCAGGGGCACTGTAATTCACAAAACTGCAGAGTTATGAATGACAGCTATCGTCCAAAAATGTACTGAAGTAAGTCTTCGAAGAGGACTTGAAAGCGGGGCAGAATTTCAGGAAAACGATTTCAGGGGGTAGACTGGAATTGCACTTAAAGCATAGGAAAAGAGGCAGAATGTCGACAATGACTCACTTGGCCAAAAAGGGCGTATGCGCTTTTTCCTGAATATATTCAGGAAAAAACGCATACGCCCTTTTTGGCAAACCAAGCAAGCATGTAAAGGAAATCTGCACTACAATGAAGTCTCAATGCCCCCCGGTCAAAAGGACCATCTGAAAAAAGTGTAAAATCCAGAAAGGCAGCACAGGTCATGGAGAACAGGGAACCTTATTATGCTGATGGGAGGGATGTAAATTGCCAACAGCCAATCTGGAGAAGTGTATGGTGTTTCCTGAAACACGTAGGAAACAAAGCAACACAGCCTATGGCACTTCCACTTATGGTCCTATAGCTTAAGGAAATTAAAATCAAAAACACACAGCCACCCCAAAGTTTGGGACGGCTCTGTTTACAAAAACCTCGTCTATGGTACAAGTTAAATATCCGAGAAAGCAAAAAATGGATAAAGAAGTTGTGGTACGTATGTACAATGGAATATCACTCAGCAATGCGATCTACGTCATCAGGCCCGTAGCGGCATAATGAGTGGATACAGGTACGACGATTCTACGAGAAATAAGTGACACAGAAAAAGAAACATCATAAGATATCACTAATACACGGAACGTAAACTTGGCTACACATGAACTGTATTACAAAACAGAACAGGGTCTCATATTTAGAAAACCAACTTATGCTTGCTTATGGGGAAAGGTGAGTTGGGGTGCTGCATCAAACCAGAGATTGAAATTAGCACAGATACCGTTCCATAAGCCAAATATATAATAGACACGAGCTACTCCTTGCTCAACGAATTGAACTCAACACGCCATATTCAACGCCTGGGAATATACCTGACAAGTAAGAATCTTAAGACCCATGGATTTATATGTCTCCATAAGGAAATCAAGCGTGTGTACAGCGGCCTAAACGCAGCAGTGAAAATCCCATAAATCCCATTATCAAAATAAATTTTACAAACACAACACAATGACAGTGAAATAGAGAGCAATTCTTAAATAATTCATTCAGGGCTTGTGATGCAACCTGGATTTACCACATCTACACCCAGAGCTGGGTGAGACATAAGGCTGGACACTTCGGGATGATAGCATTGGTGAGGTTCGGTGAGCAAACGCAGACCCTTTGAAGTCATACTGCATGGTAGCCATTCCATGGGTCCCAACTCTCCAGGTTTAAGGGATTCTTCCTTCAGCTAAAACATGCATGGGAAACCCAGAATATGTTCCACCGTGTGATTGGGAAACGTTTTCAAATGCATCTCAGGGTTCGTCCCCTGGTACTCGGGTTCACCGTTCCAGACGCTTTACTAACACTCTCCCCACTTGGAGAGTCAGTGCCTTTAAACTCCTGTTTGCCACAGTCTGCAATTTCTGCGCAAGATGAACAGGAATAGGGAGAACCAATGAGAGACTAGCTGTAGGTGTCTGCACGGGCAAATGGAATGCTCATTTCCCACCAGGAAGAGGGATTAACCAAAGGCTCAGCGTGCCCTGCCGGAACCAGATTAGGGCCTGAAGCAATCCTGCCGTTTTGCGGCCAGCTCACAAGAAAGCGAGTTGAAGAAAGGAGCTCAGGGTCACTGTAATTCACAAACCTGCAGAGTTATGAATGACAGCTATTTTCCAAAAATGTATTGAAGTAAGTCTTCGAAGAGGACTTGAAAGCGGGGCAGAATTTTAGGAAAACGATTTCAGGGGGTAGACTGGAATTGCACTTAAAGCATAGGAAAAGAGGCAGAATGTCCACAATGATGCACTTGGCCAAAAAGGGGGTATCCGTTTTTTCCTCAATATATTCAGGAAAAAACGCATACGCCCTTTTTGGTCAACCAAGCAAGCGTGTAAAGGAAATCTGCACTACAATGAAGTCTCACTGCCCCCCGGTCCAAACGGACATGTGAAACAAGTGTAAAATCCAGAAAGGCAGGACAGGTCATGGAGAAGAGGGAGCCTTGTTATGCTGATGGGCGGTATGTAAATTGTCAACAGCCACTCTGGAGAAGTGTATGGTGTTTCCTGAAACACGTAGGAAACAAAGCAACACAGCCTATGGCACTTCCACTTATGGTCCTATAGCTTAGGGAAATTAAAATCAAAAACACACAGCCACCCCAAAGTTTGGGATGGCTCTCTTTACAAGAACCTCGTCTACGGTACAAGTTAAATATCCGAGAAAGCAAAAAATATATAAAGAAGTTGTGGTACGTACGTACAATGTAATATCACTCAGCAATGAGATCTACGTCATCAGGCCCGTAGCGGCATAATGAGTGCATTCAGGTACGACGATTCTACGAGATATAAGTCACACAGAAAAAGAAACATCATAAGATATCACTAATACACGCAACGTAAACTTGGCTACACATGAACTGAATTACAAAACAGAACAGGGTCTCAAATTTAGAAAACCAACTTATGCTTGCTTATGGGGAAAGGTGAGTTGGGGTGCTGCATAAATCCAGAGATTGAAATTAGTAGAGATACCGTTCCATAAGCCAAATATATACTAGACAAGACGTACTCCTTGCTCAACGAAATGGACTCAACACCCCTTATTCAACACATGGGAAGATACCTGACAAGTAAGAATGTTAAAACCCATGGATTTATATGTCTCCATAAGGAAATCAAGCATGTGTACAGCGGCCTAAACACAACAGTGAAAATCTGATAAATCCCATTATCAAAATAAATTTCAAAAACAAAACACAATGACAGTGAAATAGAGAGCAATTCTTAAATAATTCATTCAGGGCTTGTGATGCAACCGGGATTTACCACATCTACACCCAGAGCTGGGTGACACATAAGGCCGGACACTTTGGGCTGATAGCATTGGTGAGGTTCGTTGAGCAAACGCAGACCCTTTGAAGTCATACTGCATGGTACCCATTCCATGGGTCCCAACTCTCCAGGTTTAAGGGATTCTTCCTTCAGCTAAAACATGCATGGGAAACCCAGAGTATGGTCCACCGTGTGATTGGGAAACGTTTTTAAATGCATCTCAGGTTTCGTCCCCTGGTACTAGGGTTCACCGTTCCAGACGCTTTACTAACACTCTCCCCACATGGAGAGTCAGTGCCTTTAACCTCCTGTTTGGCACCGTTTGCAATTTCTGCGCAAGATGAACAGGAATAGGGAGAACCAATTAGAGACTAGCTGTAGGTGTCTGCACGGGCAAATGGAACGCTCATTTCCCACCAGGAAGAGGAATTAACCAAAGTCTCAGTGTGCCCTGCCGGAACCGAATTAGGGCCTGAAACAATCCTGCGGTTTTGCGGCCAGCTCACAAGAAAGCGAGTTGAAGAAAGGAGCTCAGGGGCACTGTAATTCACAAACCTGCAGAGTTATGAATGATAGCTATCGTCCAAAAATGTATTGAAGTAAGTCTTCGAAGAGGACTTGAAAGCGGGGCAGAATTTCAGGAAAACGATTTCAGGGGGTAGACTGGAATTGCACTTAAAGCATAGGAAAAGAGGCAGAATGTCCACAATGATGCACTTGGCCAAAAGGGGCGTATGCGTTTTTTCCTGAATATATTCAGGAAATAACGCATACGCCCCTTTTGGCCAACCAAGCAAGCGTGTAAAGGAAATCTGCACTACAATGAAGTCTCACTGCCCCACTGTCCAAACGGCCATCTGAAACAAGTGTAAAATGCAGAAAGGCAGGACAGGTCATGGAGAACAGGGAGCCTTGTTATGCTGATGGGCGGTATTTAAATTGCCAACAGCCACTCTGGAGAAGTGTATGGTGTTTCCTGAAACACGTAGGAAACCAAGCAACACAGCCTATGGCACTTCCACTTAGGGTCCTATAGCTTAGGGAAATTAAAATCCAAAACACACAGCCACCCCAAAGTTTGGGACGGCTTTGTTACAAGAACTTCGTCTACGGTACAAGTTAAATATCCGAGAAAGCAAAAAATGGATAAAGAAGTTGTGGTACGTACGTACAATGGAATATCACTCAGCAATGAGATCTACGTCATCAGGCCCGTAGCGGCATAATGAGTGGATTCAGGTACGACGATTCTACGAGAAATAAGTCACACAGAAAAAGAAACATCATAAGATATCACTAATACACGGAACGTAAACTTGTCTACACATGAACTGAATTACAAAACAGAACAGGGTCTCAAATTTAGAAAACCAACTTATGCTTGCTTATGGGGAAAGGTGAGTTGGGGTGCTGCATAAAACCAGAGATTGAAATTAGCACAGATACCGTTCCATAAGCCACATATATAATAGACAAGACCTACTGTTGCTCAACGAAATGGACTCAACACCCCATATTCAACGCCTGAGAATATACCTGACAAGTAAGAATCTTAAGACCCATGGATTTATATGTCTCCATAAGGAAGTCAAGCGTGTGTACAGTGGCCTAAACGCAGCAGTGAAAATCCGATAAATGCCATTAACAAAATAAATTTCACAAACAAAACACAATGACATGAAAATGAAGCAAATGACAAAGGATTAATCTCCAAAATTTACAAGCAGCTCATGCAGCTCAATAACAAAAAAACAAACAACCCAATCCAAAAATGGGCAGAAGACCTAAATAGACATTTCCCCAAAGAAGATATACAGAATGGCAACAAACACATGAAAGAATGCTCAACATCATTAATCATTAGAGAAATGCAAATCAAAACTACAATGAGATATCATCTCACCCCAGTCAGAATGGCCATCATCAAAAAATCTAGAAACAATAAATGCTGGAGAGGGTGTGGAGAAAAGGGAACACTCTTGCACTGCTGGTGGGAATGTGAATTGGTTCAGCCACTATGGAGAACAGTATGGAGGTTCCTTAAAAAACTACAAATAGAATTACCATATGACCCAGCAATCCCACTACTGGGCATATACCCTGGGAAAACCAAAATTCAAAAAGAGTCATGTACCGCAATGTTCATTGCAGCTCTATTTACAATAGCCCGGAGATGGAAACAACCTAAGCACCCATCATCGGATGAATGGATAAAGAAAATGTGGCACATATATACAATGGAATATTACTCAGCCTTAAAAAGAAATGAAATTGAGCTATTTGTAATGAGATGGATAGACCTAGAGTCTGTCATACAGAGTGAAGTAAGTCAGAAAGAAAAAGACAAATACCGTATGCTAACACATATATATGGAATTTAAGGGGAAAAAAATGTCATGAAGAACCTAGGGGTAAGACAGGAATAAAGACGCAGACCTACTGGAGAACGGACTTGAGGATATGGGGAGGGGGAGGGGTGAGCTTTGACAGGGCGAGAGAGAGTCATGGACATATACACACTAACAAACGTAGTAAGGTAGATAGCTAGTGGGAAGCACCCGCAAGGCACAGGGATATTAGCTTGGTGCTTTGTGACAGCCTGGAGGGGTGGGATAGGGAGAGTGGGAGGGAGGGAGACGCAAGAGGGAAGACATATGGGAACATATGTATATGTATAACTGATTCACTTTGTTATAAAGCAGAAACTAACACACCATTGTAAAGCAATTATACCCCAATAAAGATGTTTAAAAAAATAAAAACACAATGACAGTGAAATAGAGAGCAATTCTTAAATAATTCATTCAGGGCTTGTGATGCAACCTGGATTTACCACATCTACACCCAGAGCTGGGTGAGACATAAGGCTGGACACTTCGGGCTGATAGCATTGGTGAGGTTCGGTGAGCAAACGGAGACACTTTGAAGTCATACTGCATGGTACCCATTCCATGGGTCCCAGCTCTCCAGGTTTAAGGGATTCTTCCTTCAGCTAAAACATGCATGGAAACCCATAGTATTGTCCACCGTGTGATTGGGAATCGTTTTCAAATGCATCTCAGGTTTCGTCCCCTGGTACTCGGGTTCACCGTTCCAGACGCTTTACTAACTCTCTCCCCACTTGGAGAGTCAGTGCCTTTAACCTCCTGTTTGGCACAGCTTGCAATTTCTGCGCAAGATGTACAGGAATAAGGAGAACCAATGAGAGACTAGCTGTAGGTGTCTGCACGGGCAAATGTAACGCTCATTTCCCACCAGAAAGAGGAATTAACCAAAGGCTCAGCGTGCCCTGCCGGAAACAGATTAGGGCCTGAAGCAATCCTGCGGTTTTGCGGCCACCTCACAAGAAAGCGAGTTAAAGAAAGGAGCTCAGGGGCACTGTAATTCACAAACCTGCAGAGTTAGGAATGACAGCTATCGTCCAAAAATATAATGAAATAAGTCTTCGAAGAGGACTTGAAAGCGGGGCAGAATTTCAGGAAAACGATTTCAGGGGGTAGACTGGAATTGCACTTAAAGCATAGGAAAAGAGGCAGAATGTCCACAATGATGCACTTGGCCAAAAAGGGCGTATGCGTTTTTTCCAGAGTATATTCAGGAAAAAACGCATACGCACTTTTTGGCCCACCAAGCAAGCGTGTCAAGTAAATATGCACTAAAATGAAGTCTCACTGCCCCCCGGTCAAAAGGGCCATCTGAAAAAAGTGTAAAATCCAGAAAGGCAGGACAGGTCATGGAGAACAGTGAACCTTGTTATGCTGATGGGCGGGATGTAAATTGGCAACAGCCACTCTGGAGAAGTGTATGTTGTTTCCTGAAACACGTAGGAAACAAAGCAACAAAGCCTATGGCACTTCCACTTATGTTCCTATAGCTTAGGGAAATTAAAATCAAAAACACACAGCCACCCCAAAGTTTGGGACGGCTCTGTTTACAAGAACCTCGTCTACGGTACAAGTTAAATATCCGACAAAGCAAAAAATGGATAAAGAAGTTGTGGTACATACGTACAATGGAATATCACTCAGCAATGAGATCTACGTCATCAGGCCCGTAGCGGCATAATGAGTGGATTCAGGTACGACGATTCTACGAGAAATAAGTCACACAGAAAAAGAAACATCATAAGATATCACTAATACACGGAACGTAAACTTGGCTACACATGAACTGAATTACAAAACAGAACAGGGTCTCAAATTTAGAAAACCAACTTATGCTTGCTTATGGGGAAAGGTGAGTTGGGGTGCTGCATAAAACCAGAGATTGAAATTAGTACAGATACCGTTCCATAAGCCAAATATATAATAGACAAGACCTACTCCTTGCTCAACGAAATGGACTCAACACCCCTTATTCAACACATGGGAAGATACCTGACAAGTAAGAATGTTAAAACCCATGGATTTATATGTCTCCATAAGGAAATCAAGCATGTGTACAGCGGCCTAAACACAACAGTGAAAATCCGATAAATCCCATTATCAAAATAAATTTCAAAAACAAAACACAATGACAGTGAAATAGAGAGCAATTCTTAAATAATTCATTCAGGGCTTGTGATGCAACCTGGATTTACCACATCTACACCCAGAGCTGAGTGACACATAAGGCCGGACACTTCGGGCTGATAGCATTGGTGAGGTTCGGTGAGCAAACGCAGACCCTTTGAAGTCATACTGCATGGTACCCATTCCATGGGTCCCAACTCTCCAGGTTTAAGGGATTCTTCCTTCAGCTAAAACATGCATGGGAAACCCAGAGTATGGTCCACCATGTGACCGGGAAACGTTTTCAAATGCGTCTCAGGTTTCGTCCCCTGGTACTAGGGTTCACCGTTCCAGACGCTTTACTTACACTGTCCCTACCTGGAGAGTCAGTGCCTTTAACCTCCTGTTTGGCACTGTTTGCAATTTCAGCGCAAGATGTACAGGAATAGGGAGAATCAATGAGAGACTAGCTGTAGGTGTCTGCACGGGCAAATTTAACGCTCATTATGAACCAGGAAGAGGAATTAGCCAAAGGCTCAGCGTGCCCTGCCAGAACCAGATTAGGGCCTGAAGCAATCCTGCGGTTTTGCGGCCAGCTCACAAGAAAGCGAGTTGAAGAAAGGAGCTCAGGGGCACTGTAATTCACAAACCTGCAGAGTTATAAATGACAGCTCTCATCCAAAAATATATTGAAGTAAGGCTACAAAGAGGACTTGAACGTGGGGCAGAATTCCAGGACTATGATTTCAGGAGGTAGAAGGGAAATCCTCTGAAAGTATAGGAAAAGAGTCAGAATGTCGACAATGATGCACTTGGTTAAAAAGGGCATATGCGTTTTTTCCAGGGCCCTCATTAAAGAGGGTAGGAGGCTCCCAGTATGCTTCAGTGGCCAACAGAAGACCCACGTCGCCAAGGCGATGTGAGCCAGCCTTGCAGGAGTGACCTCACATCAGAGGGCCCACCTCACAGAAGGGTAAGGAACCCAGGAAGGATCAGACCCTCACCAGAGTGCCCACAAGAGCAAGGGGCTGGGAACCAGGCAGGAGTGTCCTCACACCCGTGGGACCACATCATCGAAAGTTGAGGTACCCAGCACATGTGGCCTCAAACCAGAGGACCCACATCACCATGGGTCTCGGAGCGAGGCAGGCAGGATAAACCTCCCAACACATGGCCCATTGTATAAAAAAGGTGAGGAATCCAGCCGTTGGAACATCCCAGCAGGCGGCCCAGATCACCGAGGCTATGGGATCCAGGCAGTGATGAACTCACAACAGAGGGCCCTCATCGTGATACTGTAAGCAACCCAGCCGTTGTGACCTCAGAGCACAAGGCCCACATCCCCATGGGGGAGGGAACCAAGCAGGAGTGTCATCGCACCAGTGGGCACACATCAGAAAATGTGGGGAGCCCAGCAGTTAGGGCCAGACGCCAGAGGGCCCTCATCACTGAGGAGAGGAGGCTCCCAGCAAGCTCCAACTGCTACCAGAGGGCTGACGTCGCCAATGCGGTGTGTGCCAGCCAGGCAGGAGTGACCTCAGAGCAGAGGGCCAACCACACAAAAGTGTGAGGAACCCAAAAAGAATCAGACTCTCACCAGAGGGCCCACATCACCAAGGGAATGGAAACCAGGCAGGAGTGTCCTCACACCAGTGGGGCCACATCAACGAAATGTGATGGACCCAGCACACTTGGCCTCAAACTAGAGGACACACATCACCAAGGGGCTGGGAGTGAGGCAGGCAGGAGGAGCCTCAAAACAGACGGCCCATAGAATAAAAAAGGTGAGGAATCCCGCAGTTGGAACCTCCCAGCAGGCAGCCAGGAGCAGCGAGGATATGGGATCCAGGCCTGACTGAACACAAAACAGAGGGCCCTCATCATGAAACTGTGAGCAACCCAGCCGTTGGGACCTCAGAGCAGAAGGCCCACATTCCCATGTGGTTGGGAACCTGGCAGGAGTGTACTCGCACCACAGGGCGCACATTAGAGAATTTTGGGAGCCCAGAAGTTAGGGCCTGACGCCAGAGGGCCCTCATCACCGAGGAGAGGAAGCTCCCAGCAGGCTCCAACTGCCACAAGAGGGCCGACGTTGCCAAGGTGGGGTGTGCCAGCCAGGCAGGAGTGACCTCACAGCAGAGGGTCTACCTCACAGAAGGGTGAGGAAACCAGCCAGGATAAGACTCTCACCAGAGAGCCCACATCACCAAGGGGATCGGAAAAAGGCAGCAGTGTCCTCACACCAGTGTGGCCACATTATAGAATGGTGAGGAACCCAGCACATGTGGCCTAAACCAGAGGACCCACATTTCCAAGGTGCTCCGAGTGAGGCAAGCAGGAGTAGCCTAACAACACAGGGCCCACAGAATAAAAAATGTGAGGAATCCAGCAGTTTGAACCTCCCAGCAGGTGGCCCAGAGCACGGAGTCTATGGGATCCAGGCCACAGTGAACTCACAGCAGAGGGCCCACATCATGAAACTGTGAGCAACCCAGCCAGTGGAACCTCAGAGCAGAAGGCCCACATCCCCATGGGGATAGGAACCTCGCAGGAGTGTCCTCGCACAACTTAACACGTATCAGAAAATGTGGGAACCCAGCAGTTAGGGCCTGACGCCAGAGGGCCCTCATCACCGAGGAGAGGAGGCTACCAGCAGGCTCCAAATGCCACCAGAGGGCCGACGTCACCAAGGCAATGGGAGCAAGCCAGGCAGGAGTTACCTCACAGCAGAGGGCCCACCTCACAGAAGTGTGAGGAACCCAACCAGGATCAGACTCTAACCAGAGGGCCCACATCACCAAGGGGATGGAAACCAGGCAGGAGTGTCCTCACACCAGTGGGGCCACATCAGCCAAAGGTGAGGAACACAGCACATGTGGCCTCAAATAAGGGGACACACATCACGAAAGGGCTGGGAGTGAGGCATGCAGGAGGAGACTCACAACAGAGGGCCCATAGATTAAAAAGGTGAGGAACCCCGCAGTTGGAAGCTCCAAGCAGGTGGCCCAGAGCACCGAGACTATGGGATCCATGCCGGAGTGAACTCACAGCAGAGGGCCCACATTCTGACACTGTGAGCAACCCAGCCGTTGGGACCTCAGAGCAGAAAGCCAACATCCCCATGGGAATGGGACCCAGGCAGGAGTGTACTCGCACGACAGGGCGCACATCAGAAAATTTTGGGAGCCCATGAGTTAGGGCCTGACGCCAGAGGGCCCTCATTACCGAGGGGAGGAGACTCCCAGCAGGCACCAACTCCCAACTGAGGGCCCACATCGCCAAGGTGACGTGTGCCAGCCAGGCAGGAGTGACCTCACAGCAGAGGGTCTACCTCACAGAAGGGTGAGGAATCCAGCCAGGATCAGGCTCTCACCAGAGGGCCCCCATCACCAAGTGGATGGGAACCAGGCAGGAGTGTCCTCACACCAGTGGGGCCACATCAATAAAGGTGAGGAAGCCGGCACATGTGGCCTCAAACCAGAGGACCTACATCACAAAGGGGCTGGGAGTGAGTCAGGAAGGAGGAGCATGAAAACACAGGACCCAAAGAATAGAAAAGGTAAGGAATCCAGCAGTAGGAACCTCCCAGCAGGCGGCTCAGAGCACAGAGTCTATGGGATCTAGGCCTGAGTGAACTAACACCAGAGAGCCAACATCATGAAACGGTGAACAACACAGGTGTTGGGACCTTAGAGCAGAAGGCCCACATGCCCATGGGGATGGGAACCTGGCAGGAGTGCCCTCGCACCACTTAGGACGTATCAGAAAATGTGGGAACCCAGCAGTTAGGGCCTGATGCCAGAGGGCCTCATCACCGAGGGGAGGAGGCTCCCAGCAGGCTCCAACTGCCACCAGAGGTCCGACGTCGCCAAGGCGGGGTGTGCTAGCCAGGCAGGAGTGACCTCAGAGAAGAGGGCCCACCTCACAGAAGTGTGAGGAACCCAACCAGGATCAGACTCTCGCCGGAGGGACCACATCACCAAGGGGATGGGAAGTAGGCAGGAGTGTCCTCACACCAGTGGGGCCACATCATCAAAATATGAGGAACCCATCACATGTGGCCTCAAACCAGAGGACACACAACACCAAGGGGCTGGGAGTGAGGCAGGTGTCTGGAGGGGCACATTTAACTCTAATTTCCCACCAGGAAGAGGAATTAACCAAAGGCTCAGAGTGCCGTGCCACACCCTGATTACGGCCTGAAGCAAACCTGCGGTTTTGTGGCCAGCTTTCAAGGAAGCGAGTTAAGAAAGGAAATCACGGGCACTGAAATTCACAAACCTGCAGAGTTATAAATGACAGCTATTGGCAAAAATATATTGAAGTAAGTCTGCAAAGAGGACTTGAAAACGAGGCAGAATTGAGGAATCATATTTCAGGAGGTAGATTGGAATTGCATTTAAAACATGTGAAAAGCGGCAGATCTTTGACAGTGATGCACTTGGACGAACAGTGCGTATACATTTTTTCCTGAATATATTCAGGAAAAAACGCATATGCCCTTTTTGGCCAACCAAGCACTCGAGCAATGGAAATCCGTACTACAATGAAGTCTCATTTCCCATTCGTCCAAAGGGCCATCTGAAAAAAGTGTAAAAACCAGAAACACAGGACAGGCCATGGAGAACAGGGAGCCTTGTTATGCTGATGGGCGGGATGTAAATTGCCAACAGACACTCTGGAGATGTTTATGGTGTATCCTGAAACATCTGAAAAACAAAGCTACAGAGACTAGGGCACTTCCACTTTTGGCCCTATAGCTTAGGAAAATTAAAATCAACAAGACACAGCCAACACAAAATTTAGGGCTGCTGTGTTTACAAGAACCTCGAGTCCAGTACAAATTAAATATCCCAGAAAGAAAAAAATGGATAAAGGAGCTGTGCTACTTACGTACAACGGAATATCACTCAGCAATGAAATCAATGTCATCAGGCCTGTAGCAGCAAATTGAGTGGATTTAAGTATGATGATTCTAAGAGAAATATGTCACACAGAGAAAGATAATTATCATAAGATATCACTAATAGAGGGAGTGTAAACTTGGCTACACATAAACTGAATTACAAAACCGAACAGTCTCACATTTAGATAAAAACTTATGCTTGCTTAAGGGGAAAGTTGAGTTGGGGTGCTGTATAAAACCAGAGATTGAAATTAGCACACATACCATTCCATAAGCCAAATATGTAATAGACAAGACCTACTCTTTGCTCAACGAAATAGACTCATCCATGGTGTATCACCTCACACCTGTTAGAATGGGCATCATCAGAAAATCTACAAACAACAAATGCTGGAAAGGGTGTGGAGATAAGGAACCCTCTTCCACTATTGTTGGGATTGTAAATTGATACAGTCACTGTGGAGAACATTATGGAGTTTCTTATAAAACTAAGAATAGAATTACCATATGATACAGCAATCCCACTACTGGGCATATACCCAGGCAAAACCATAAATCAAAAAGAGACATTCACCTCAATGTTCATTGCATCACTATTTACAATATCCAGGTAATGGAAGCAACCTAAATGCCCACAGACAGACGAATGCATAAAGATGTGGTACAAATATAAAATGGAATATTACTAAGCCATAAAAAGGAATGAAATTGGGTCATTTGTAGAGACGTTGATGGATCTAGAGACTGTCATACAGAGTGAAGTAAGTCAGAAATAGAAAAACAAATCTTGTATATTAATGCATATATGTGGAACCTAGAAAAATTATACAGATGAACCGTTTTTTAAGGCAGAAATAGAGCAACAGATGTAGACAACAAACGTATGGACACCAAGGGGGGAAAGCTGTTGGGGGGTGGTGGTGGGAGGATTGAGAGATTGGGATTGGCATGTATACATTTATATGTATAAAATAGATAACCAAAAAGAACCTGCTGTATAAAAAAATAAAATAAAATTCAAAATTACAAAAAGTAAAACAGAAAAAATATTCTTCCCTTCACATACATGTATTTATATGAATAAATTATTTCCATGCTTATATCTGTAAATACAAAAAAGAGGAATAAAATCTACCTTGAACCAAAAATGAAAAAAAGAAAAAAAAACAGAACCCACCAGTTACACAGAGGAAAACCGTATCAGGGCACTTGCTCCAGTTGTAAACAATTCTGTAGTTGGCCAGTGGTGGGGAATCATCTCCCATTCAGCCAGCAGGCCCCACGCAACAAGCGTCCTCATTGCAAAGCTGGGGGACCGTGCCAAGGCATCTGTGAGTAAATGTGGGCCGAGCCCCAGGCCAGCTGCTGCTGAAATGTTCCCACCCTTCCCAGGTAAAACACCTGAATATGTACAAGGACTTGAAAGCCTAGAGGAAGGGCCATGGAGCCACATGAGCGACAGCATGCCAGCCGATTTGGTGCCTGCAGGCCAGCCAGGATGGTCCTGGCCCTGGGTACTCTTCTGGAAGCTTTCCATTTCCCTGCCTGAGATACCCCTGCTGTCCGGGCCCCCACTGCTTTCTTCCTCACTCACCTCTGCCCAGGGAGAAATTCCAGAGGCAGGTATGGGTGACACATCCTCTTCTTTAGCAGGTGGCATCATGGTAACTGCTGCAGAAAGTCCAGCAGAGCCCCACACACACTGGGCCACCCACAAAGCCGTGGCCTCTCACTCCCTCCCACCAGTCCAGCCCCGAGACTGCTGACAGGGCAGAGAAAATGGCGTCAGGCACAGCTGCAGGGGCTCTTGCTGCCTGGAGCGGTGTTTATATTGATCTCAAACAGGCACACCTGGGGAGGGCTGGCCGGCACCGTCAGGCTTCCCAGGCCAGCCAATAATCACCCCTCAGGCGCTCACAGTTGCAGAAACTGGAACTTGCTGAATCGGCCAGGTCCAAGGAACAGGTGTGGGCTCCTGAGAGTCAGGATAGACAAGGGGTTGCAGCTCTGGCTTGTTTTCTAATTATATTATCTGGCCCATGAGTGGGAGACAACTTCAAGAAAACCCTCTCCTAATGAGAGGAACCCAGGAGTCAGGGAGAGGAGGGGTGGGTGGTGGGTGGAGACAGAGGCCTGGTGCCCCGGGTGCAGTGGAAGTCTCTGGAAGACCAGGTGGAGGGAGGCCACACAGAGTGATGCCCAGGGTCACAGACCTGTTGGAGCTGCTGTTTCTTCGTTCAAGTCCTGCTCTGAGGTGCTCTGTGTCAGATCTGAGTGACAGGTGAGCTGGAAGTGCTCTGCAATGAGGGCGATGTGCACGGTACCTGTGTGCCCAGCCCTGCCAGGGTAACTGCAAGGGTAGCTCTGTATCCTGGGAGGGGCCTGACCATGAGAGCCCCATGGGCTGCAGGGGAACCTGCCCAGGGAACCCCATATCCTGGGGGGGGCCTGAACAGGAGAGCACCGTGGGCTGCGGTGGGGGTGGGGTACCTGCCCAGGTGAGCTCAATATCCTGGGATTGGCCTGACCTCGAGAGCCCCATGGGCTGCTGGAGTCCTGGTAAAGGATGTCAGGACAGTCAGTGAAGCCACCGAGGATAGACGTCCAGTAGTTCCTAAATCCTACACCCTGCTGGTCATTCTACCAACCACCGGGACATGGTATTCTGTATTAGTCTTCAATGATGCCTTCTTTTGTATTCTATTAGTCCCAGAGTCACAAGAAATTTTGGCTTGTGAGTGGCAGGACTCAACATACAACTAAAACAATACTTCTGGGCCGTGTTGCCCCAAGGGTTCAAAAATTCCCACACCATCTTTGGGGAAAGCTCAGTTAAAGACCTAAAAGTTCTACCTCTGGAAAAGGAAACACTCCTTCAATATGCAGACGACATTCTGATCGCCAGCCCTACTAAGGAGACCTCTGAACTACCAAGCCAATAAAGGATAGAAGTTGTCAAATAAAAAGCTCAAATATCACAGACTACGGTGACCTGCCTGGGCTTCATTCTCACAGAAGGTCGGAGAAGCCCATCTCAGGAAAGGGAAGAAACAATTTACAGCCTTACCCATTTCTAAAACTAGAAGACAGCTTAGGGGTTCCTGGGGAGGCCAGGGTTGGTGCTTCTGGATACCTAACTACAGTCTACTAGCTGGGCCTCTATATGAAACACTGAAAGGAAAAGATGATGATCCTTTTGAATAGAATCCAGAAGTGGCCTTTCAAGAATGGAAAGAGCAGTCAATTCAGACCCTTGCCCTGGAACTCCCTAATTTAGCTAAACCCTTTGACCTTTACATTCCTGGTGAATGGTGAATCACTATTGGAGTATTAGTGCAAAAACTGGGACCACTTGAAATGGAACAATGCAAGAATGCCATCCCGGTAGGATAAACTACGGTCACCAATGGGCTTGGCCCACCACCACATCTGGCCAAGATACTGGCGGTATCTGAAAACCTGGAAATCAGCAGCACAAAAGGCCACCTCCCTCCTAAGGGAAAAGGACCCCACGTGGTGACCCTAAGCCCCAACCATGCCCTGAAGTTGCAGGGTTGGCTCCGTGGGCACACTGACCTCGAGTGAGGAGGCCCTCCAACTCCAACCTCCAGAGAGATAACCGGGGTAAAGGGGCACCATGACGACTCATGTGACCATCACTTGACCTGGAGTTTCTCTCATAAAACAACAAGAGTGTGTCCCAAAAGAGTAGACTACTGCTTGCAGGACTTACTGCACCCAGAGCGGACCTAATAGTCTTGGCGGGGGAAACGTATATCACGCTGTCACCATAGAAGAGCCTACAGACACTGTGATGATGGTGGCCAATAAGACCGGCTGGACTCCTGTTTACTTCAAAAGGCTGTTGACTCAGTGGCCATCATGGTCCTTCATCACCACTGACCCTGGACTGTCTGGGAGTTGAGCAGGCAGGGTCCTGACACCTGGTGCTCTTTTTACGTTAATTCAGGGGCCTAATTGAAGAAAGTGCAGACTACTGGTCAGAGCATCTAGGCTGGCAGAAACGGTCAGCCTAAGGTGGCCGAACAAATGCAGGGCGGGGTGAAACTGGACCTCACAGCGTCACTGCACATCTCCTTCCTGGACCCTTAAAGGTCATTAGAATCTATAACGCTTCCAATACTGGTGCTCAGGCGGACGAGCGGGGAGGCAGGAGGCCTGGGGACAATCAACGTCACCTGGAGGCTGCTGGGGAGAAGTTCTGACCCTCGCCCACGGGTATGAGGGCTCCTAACTCAGCACTCAGCAGTTACAGAAGAAGGGTCTGCACCCTCAGCACTCTAAGAATGAGGAAGGGGAAAAAAGGCAGAAGAGGGCTTTTTCCCAGGCAAAGCCCCTTAAAAATCCCTGGGAGATAAAAATAGAATCTGGGCAATAAAATAAAGTCTAACCTTTTTTATCCTTTGTGCTTTGTCTAATTTCACGTGCTCCTAGGGTCCCGCATACAGAGGTTCAACAGCCGGCACTTCAGACCAGATTTCCTAGTGCGGAATGGCTGGGTCGACACCTCAGCTCCTGGGACACAGTGCACACTCCGCGATATAGAGCCTGAGCTGCAGCCAACCGGGCCCTCGAGAGCTCCGCCCCCTCCCTCCCACTGACTCTGACAGGATCTCTACACAGCAGCCCAGCCCACAGCCCACGGGGTAGCACATGCTCTCACCTCTCCATTTTCTGATCAAAATATAAAGTTTCCTTTGCTTCTGAACCAAACTCAGTCTCAATCTGTTGGCTCCAATGACACTGGGCAGGGGGACACTTGTTGGGGTCCACTCTGGAGGATCAGTAACAGAAATTGAGAACATTGTAACTTCAATGAACAGATGTTTGAGCCAAACTGTAATTAACATAGAACAGTGTATAAGGCTCGGGTAAAATAAGATGTTTCTAACACTCCCATTTGATATTTCCATCACTTTATTAGAAGCAAGTTCAGTGAAAAGGTTTGTCTTATTTGTCAGGTCAATATTAGAGAAACGAAGTGATTTCTTTCCAAGGATGTACATCTAAAAATCTTGGTTAAAACTTCAATCTTGTTTTAAATGCTTTTCCATTGAAAATGATACCTCTCTTTCAGTTCCCCCAATTCTGAGAAGTATAAAATCTTATAATTTATTATTACCAAAGGGGAAAGGTGGGAGGAGGGATAAATTAACAGTTTGGGATTAACACATACACACTGCTATGTATAAAATCGATCATCAACAAGGAACTACTGTATAGCACCGGGAACTACACTCAATATTTTACAATAACCTATAAGGGGAAATAATCTGAAAAAGAATAGATATTTTTATTGACATCATCTATTAATGACAGTTAAAATGGAACCTAAGGGAAGCTGGTGGTGAGTGCTTCTGACCCTGAAGACTTCAATCATCTAAAGTTTGGACTCTGCCTACTTCCCAAGGCCCTTAATGAACATATGTGTAGCCGTAGCTTAAAAAATTCCCCAGTTTGGGTTGTGGAGAGACACTGATTTTGTAAAAGCCCTGGTGTTCTCCTCACATGAATGGGACACTTCCTACAGCTAAAACATGCCTGTCACACCCAGAGGATGGTATACCGTCTGATCGGGAAGAGTTTGGAAAAGGCATCTCATCTCCTCATCTCCTGGTGCTCGGGTTCACCCCTCCAGCGTCTTTACGAACAGTCTCCCCACTTGGAGATGTCAGCACTGTCAACATCCTGTTGCAGACAGTTTGGAATTTGTCCAGAGGATGAAGCAGAAGGAGGAGGAACAATGAGAGACAAGTCCTAGGTGTTCGGACAGGCACATGTCACTCTTATTTCCAATCAGGAAGACGAATTGACCAAAGGCTAGGGTTGCCCATGGAAACAGAATAGGGCTTGAGGAAATTCCGCTGCTTTGTGGCCAGTTCCCATAAACACAAGTTGAAAAATGGAACTCAGGGACACTAAAATTCACGAAACTGCAGAGTTGAAAATATCTATCACTGAAAAATGTCTTGAGGAAAGTCAGAGGAAAGGACTTGTAAGCAACGGAGAATGGCAGGAAAGGGATTGGAAGAGGTAGAAAGGACTCGCCATTAAGCACAAGAAAAGGGGCTGAACATTGCCAACATTGCAATTGGCCAAAAAGGGTGTATGCGTCTTTTTCTGTATGTATTCAAGAAAAGGGCATACACTTTTTTAGCCAACCAAACAGGTGGGCACTGGAAATCAATACTACAAAACATATCACTTCGCATCAGTCAGAAGAGCCTTCCTCATAAAGTGTAAACACCAGAAATGCAGGACAGGGCAAGGAGAAAAGGGAGCCCTCTGAGGCTTATACTGGAAATGTATATTGCCAACGGTCACTCTGGAGAAGTGCATTGTGTTTACTAAAGCATCTAAAAAATGAGCTACAGAGCACAGGGCACTTGCACTCATGGACGTATATCTTGGGAAAAACAAAAATCGAGAGGACACAGGCACCCCAATGTTTACCGCCTCTATGTTTAAAAGAACCTCGACTAGGATATAATTTATAAGTCTCTGGAGGGAAAAAATGGATAGAGATGTGGCACTTATGTAGAGTGGAATATTACTCAGCCTGGAAATCAATGAAATATGGCCAGTTGTAACAACCACAGAGGAGTTACGTATGATCATTCGAAGTCACATAATTCAAAAAGAAAAAGACACACGATATTACTAATACATGGAATGTAAACGTGGCTACAAATGAACTGAATTACAAAACAGAACGGGGTCTCAAATTTAGAAAACCAACATATGCTTGCTTAAGGATAAAGGAGAGTTGGGGTGCTGCATAAAACCAGAGATAGAAATTAGCACAGATACCTTTCCATAAGCCAAATATGTCATAGTCAAGACCTACCAGTTGCTCAACGAAATGGACTAAACACCCCATATTCAACGCCTAGGAATACACCTGACTAGTAAGAATCTTCAAACCCATGGATTTATATGTCTCCATAAGAGAATCAAGCGTGTGTATAGATTTATGAACGCAGCAGAGAAAATCCGATAAATCCAATTATCAAAATGAATTACAAAAACAAAACACAATGACAGTGAAATAGAGAACTATTCTTAAATAATTCATTCAGAGCTTGTGATGCAACCTGGATTAACCACATCTGCACCAAGAGCTGAGTGAGACATAAGGTTGGACACTTCGGGCGGATAGCACTGGTGAGGTACGATGAGCAAATGCAGACCCTTTGAAGTCATACTGCATGGTACCCATTCCATGGGTCCCAACTCTCCAGGTTTAAGAGATTCTTCCTTCAGCTAAAACATGCATGGGAAACCCAAAGTATGGTACACCATGTGACTGGGAAGCGTTTTCAAATGCATCTCAGTTTTCGCCCCCTTTTACACGGGTTCACCATTCCAGACCCTTTGCTAACACTCTCTCCACTTGGAGAGTCAGTGCCTTTAACCTCCTGTTTGGCACAGTTTGGAAATTCTGCGCAAGGTGAACAGGAATAGGGAGAACCAATCAGAGACTAGCTGTAGGTGTCTGCACGTGCAAATTTAATGCTCATTTCCCACCAGGAAGAGGAATTAACCAAAAGCTCAGCATGCCGTGCCGGAACGAGATTAGGGCCTGAAGCAATCATGTGGGTTTGCGGCCAGCTCAGAAGAAAGCGAGTTGAAGAAAGGAGCTCAGGGGCACTGTAATTCACAAAACTGCAGAGTTATGAATGACAGCTATCGTCCAAAAATGTACTGAAGTAAGTCTTCGAAGAGGACTTGAAAGCGGGGCAGAATTTCAGGAAAACGATTTCAGGGGGTAGACTGGAATTGCACTTAAAGCATAGGAAAAGAGGCAGAATGTCGACAATGACTCACTTGGCCAAAAAGGGCGTATGCGCTTTTTCCTGAATATATTCAGGAAAAAACGCATACGCCCTTTTTGGCAAACCAAGCAAGCATGTAAAGGAAATCTGCACTACAATGAAGTCTCAATGCCCCCCGGTCAAAAGGACCATCTGAAAAAAGTGTAAAATCCAGAAAGGCAGCACAGGTCATGGAGAACAGGGAACCTTATTATGCTGATGGGAGGGATGTAAATTGCCAACAGCCAATCTGGAGAAGTGTATGGTGTTTCCTGAAACACGTAGGAAACAAAGCAACACAGCCTATGGCACTTCCACTTATGGTCCTATAGCTTAAGGAAATTAAAATCAAAAACACACAGCCACCCCAAAGTTTGGGACGGCTCTGTTTACAAAAACCTCGTCTATGGTACAAGTTAAATATCCGAGAAAGCAAAAAATGGATAAAGAAGTTGTGGTACGTATGTACAATGGAATATCACTCAGCAATGCGATCTACGTCATCAGGCCCGTAGCGGCATAATGAGTGGATACAGGTACGACGATTCTACGAGAAATAAGTCACACAGAAAAAGAAACATCATAAGATATCACTAATACACGGAACGTAAACTTGGCTACACATGAACTGTATTACAAAACAGAACAGGGTCTCATATTTAGAAAACCAACTTATGCTTGCTTATGGGGAAAGGTGAGTTGGGGTGCTGCATCAAACCAGAGATTGAAATTAGCACAGATACCGTTCCATAAGCCAAATATATAATAGACACGAGCTACTCCTTGCTCAACGAATTGAACTCAACACGCCATATTCAACGCCTGGGAATATACCTGACAAGTAAGAATCTTAAGACCCATGGATTTATATGTCTCCATAAGGAAATCAAGCGTGTGTACAGCGGCCTAAACGCAGCAGTGAAAATCCCATAAATCCCATTATCAAAATAAATTTTACAAACACAACACAATGACAGTGAAATAGAGAGCAATTCTTAAATAATTCATTCAGGGCATGTGATGCAACCTGGATTTACCACATCTACACCCAGACCTGGGTGAGACATAAGGCTGGACACTTCGGGATGATAGCATTGGTGAGGTTCGGTGAGCAAACGCAGACCCTTTGAAGTCATACTGCATGGTAGCCATTCCATGGGTCCCAACTCTCCAGGTTTAAGGGATTCTTCCTTCAGCTAAAACATGCATGGGAAACCCAGAATATGTTCCACCGTGTGATTGGGAAACGTTTTCAAATGCATCTCAGGGTTCGTCCCCTGGTACTCGGGTTCACCGTTCCAGACGCTTTACTAACACTCTCCCCACTTGGAGAGTCAGTGCCTTTAAACTCCTGTTTGCCACAGTCTGCAATTTCTGCGCAAGATGAACAGGAATAGGGAGAACCAATGAGAGACTAGCTGTAGGTGTCTGCACGGGCAAATGGAATGCTCATTTCCCACCAGGAAGAGGGATTAACCAAAGGCTCAGCGTGCCCTGCCGGAACCAGATTAGGGCCTGAAGCAATCCTGCCGTTTTGCGGCCAGCTCACAAGAAAGCGAGTTGAAGAAAGGAGCTCAGGGTCACTGTAATTCACAAACCTGCAGAGTTATGAATGACAGCTATTTTCCAAAAATGTATTGAAGTAAGTCTTCGAAGAGGACTTGAAAGCGGGGCAGAATTTTAGGAAAACGATTTCAGGGGGTAGACTGGAATTGCACTTAAAGCATAGGAAAAGAGGCAGAATGTCCACAATGATGCACTTGGCCAAAAAGGGGGTATCCGTTTTTTCCTCAATATATTCAGGAAAAAACGCATACGCCCTTTTTGGTCAACCAAGCAAGCGTGTAAAGGAAATCTGCACTACAATGAAGTCTCACTGCCCCCCGGTCCAAACGGACATGTGAAACAAGTGTAAAATCCAGAAAGGCAGGACAGGTCATGGAGAAGAGGGAGCCTTGTTATGCTGATGGGCGGTATGTAAATTGTCAACAGCCACTCTGGAGAAGTGTATGGTGTTTCCTGAAACACGTAGGAAACAAAGCAACACAGCCTATGGCACTTCCACTTATGGTCCTATAGCTTAGGGAAATTAAAATCAAAAACACACAGCCACCCCAAAGTTTGGGATGGCTCTCTTTACAAGAACCTCGTCTACGGTACAAGTTAAATATCCGAGAAAGCAAAAAATATATAAAGAAGTTGTGGTACGTACGTACAATGTAATATCACTCAGCAATGAGATCTACGTCATCAGGCCCGTAGCGGCATAATGAGTGCATTCAGGTACGACGATTCTACGAGATATAAGTCACACAGAAAAAGAAACATCATAAGATATCACTAATACACGCAACGTAAACTTGGCTACACATGAACTGAATTACAAAACAGAACAGGGTCTCAAATTTAGAAAACCAACTTATGCTTGCTTATGGGGAAAGGTGAGTTGGGGTGCTGCATAAATCCAGAGATTGAAATTAGTAGAGATACCGTTCCATAAGCCAAATATATACTAGACAAGACGTACTCCTTGCTCAACGAAATGGACTCAACACCCCTTATTCAACACATGGGAAGATACCTGACAAGTAAGAATGTTAAAACCCATGGATTTATATGTCTCCATAAGGAAATCAAGCATGTGTACAGCGGCCTAAACACAACAGTGAAAATCTGATAAATCCCATTATCAAAATAAATTTCAAAAACAAAACACAATGACAGTGAAATAGAGAGCAATTCTTAAATAATTCATTCAGGGCTTGTGATGCAACCGGGATTTACCACATCTACACCCAGAGCTGGGTGACACATAAGGCCGGACACTTTGGGCTGATAGCATTGGTGAGGTTCGTTGAGCAAACGCAGACCCTTTGAAGTCATACTGCATGGTACCCATTCCATGGGTCCCAACTCTCCAGGTTTAAGGGATTCTTCCTTCAGCTAAAACATGCATGGGAAACCCAGAGTATGGTCCACCGTGTGATTGGGAAACGTTTTTAAATGCATCTCAGGTTTCGTCCCCTGGTACTAGGGTTCACCGTTCCAGACGCTTTACTAACACTCTCCCCACATGGAGAGTCAGTGCCTTTAACCTCCTGTTTGGCACCGTTTGCAATTTCTGCGCAAGATGAACAGGAATAGGGAGAACCAATTAGAGACTAGCTGTAGGTGTCTGCACGGGCAAATGGAACGCTCATTTCCCACCAGGAAGAGGAATTAACCAAAGTCTCAGTGTGCCCTGCCGGAACCGAATTAGGGCCTGAAACAATCCTGCGGCTTTGCGGCCAGCTCACAAGAAAGCGAGTTGAAGAAAGGAGCTCAGGGGCACTGTAATTCACAAACCTGCAGAGTTATGAATGATAGCTATCGTCCAAAAATGTATTGAAGTAAGTCTTCGAAGAGGACTTGAAAGCGGGGCAGAATTTCAGGAAAACGATTTCAGGGGGTAGACTGGAATTGCACTTAAAGCATAGGAAAAGAGGCAGAATGTCCACAATGATGCACTTGGCCAAAAGGGGCGTATGCGTTTTTTCCTGAATATATTCAGGAAATAACGCATACGCCCCTTTTGGCCAACCAAGCAAGCGTGTAAAGGAAATCTGCACTACAATGAAGTCTCACTGCCCCACTGTCCAAACGGCCATCTGAAACAAGTGTAAAATGCAGAAAGGCAGGACAGGTCATGGAGAACAGGGAGCCTTGTTATGCTGATGGGCGGTATTTAAATTACCAACAGCCACTCTGGAGAAGTGTATGGTGTTTCCTGAAACACGTAGGAAACCAAGCAACACAGCCTATGGCACTTCCACTTAGGGTCCTATAGCTTAGGGAAATTAAAATCCAAAACACACAGCCACCCCAAAGTTTGGGACGGCTTTGTTACAAGAACTTCGTCTACGGTACAAGTTAAATATCCGAGAAAGCAAAAAATGGATAAAGAAGTTGTGGTACGTACGTACAATGGAATATCACTCAGCAATGAGATCTACGTCATCAGGCCCGTAGCGGCATAATGAGTGGATTCAGGTACGACGATTCTACAAGAAATAAGTCACACAGAAAAAGAAACATCATAAGATATCACTAATACACGGAACGTAAACTTGTCTACACATGAACTGAATTACAAAACAGAACAGGGTCTCAAATTTAGAAAACCAACTTATGCTTGCTTATGGGGAAAGGTGAGTTGGGGTGCTGCATAAAACCAGAGATTGAAATTAGCACAGATACCGTTCCATAAGCCACATATATAATAGACAAGACCTACTGTTGCTCAACGAAATGGACTCAACACCCCATATTCAACGCCTGAGAATATACCTGACAAGTAAGAATCTTAAGACCCATGGATTTATATGTCTCCATAAGGAAGTCAAGCGTGTGTACAGTGGCCTAAACGCAGCAGTGAAAATCCGATAAATGCCATTAACAAAATAAATTTCACAAACAAAACACAATGACATGAAAATGAAGCAAATGACAAAGGATTAATCTCCAAAATTTACAAGCAGCTCATGCAGCTCAATAACAAAAAAACAAACAACCCAATCCAAAAATGGGCAGAAGACCTAAATAGACATTTCCCCAAAGAAGATATACAGAATGGCAACAAACACATGAAAGAATGCTCAACATCATTAATCATTAGAGAAATGCAAATCAAAACTACAATGAGATATCATCTCACCCCAGTCAGAATGGCCATCATCAAAAAATCTAGAAACAATAAATGCTGGAGAGGGTGTGGAGAAAAGGGAACACTCTTGCACTGCTGGTGGGAATGTGAATTGGTTCAGCCACTATGGAGAACAGTATGGAGGTTCCTTAAAAAACTACAAATAGAATTACCATATGACCCAGCAATCCCACTACTGGGCATATACCCTGGGAAAACCAAAATTCAAAAAGAGTCATGTACCGCAATGTCCATTGCAGCTCTATTTACAATAGCCCGGAGATGGAAACAACCTAAGCACCCATCATCGGATGAATGGATAAAGAAAATGTGGCACATATATACAATGGAATATTACTC
This sequence comes from Delphinapterus leucas, assembly GCF_059928025.1. Classification (NCBI taxonomy): domain Eukaryota; kingdom Metazoa; phylum Chordata; class Mammalia; order Artiodactyla; family Monodontidae; genus Delphinapterus; species Delphinapterus leucas. The sequence goes on from NW_028322244.1 coordinate 5,032,701, forward strand.
AGCCTTAAAAAGAAATGAAATTGAGCTATTTGTAATGAGATGGATAGACCTAGAGTCTGTCATACAGAGTGAAGTAAGTCAGAAAGAAAAAGACAAATACCGTATGCTAACACATATATATGGAATTTAAGGGGAAAAAAATGTCATGAAGAACCTAGGGGTAAGACAGGAATAAAGACGCAGACCTACTGGAGAACGGACTTGAGGATATGGGGAGGGGGAGGGGTGAGCTTTGACAGGGCGAGAGAGAGTCATGGACATATACACACTAACAAACGTAGTAAGGTAGATAGCTAGTGGGAAGCACCCGCAAGGCACAGGGATATTAGCTTGGTGCTTTGTGACAGCCTGGAGGGGTGGGATAGGGAGAGTGGGAGGGAGGGAGACGCAAGAGGGAAGACATATGGGAACATATGTATATGTATAACTGATTCACTTTGTTATAAAGCAGAAACTAACACACCATTGTAAAGCAATTATACCCCAATAAAGATGTTTAAAAAAATAAAAACACAATGACAGTGAAATAGAGAGCAATTCTTAAATAATTCATTCAGGGCTTGTGATGCAACCTGGATTTACCACATCTATACCCAGAGCTGGGTGAGACATAAGGCTGGACACTTCGGGCTGATAGCATTGGTGAGGTTCGGTGAGCAAACGGAGACACTTTGAAGTCATACTGCATGGTACCCATTCCATGGGTCCCAGCTCTCCAGGTTTAAGGGATTCTTCCTTCAGCTAAAACATGCATGGAAACCCATAGTATTGTCCACCGTGTGATTGGGAATCGTTTTCAAATGCATCTCAGGTTTCGTCCCCTGGTACTCGGGTTCACCGTTCCAGACGCTTTACTAACTCTCTCCCCACTTGGAGAGTCAGTGCCTTTAACCTCCTGTTTGGCACAGCTTGCAATTTCTGCGCAAGATGTACAGGAATAGGGAGAACCAATGAGAGACTAGCTGTAGGTGTCTGCACGGGCAAATGTAACGCTCATTTCCCACCAGAAAGAGGAATTAACCAAAGGCTCAGCGTGCCCTGCCGGAAACAGATTAGGGCCTGAAGCAATCCTGCGGTTTTGCGGCCACCTCACAAGAAAGCGAGTTAAAGAAAGGAGCTCAGGGGCACTGTAATTCACAAACCTGCAGAGTTAGGAATGACAGCTATCGTCCAAAAATATAATGAAATAAGTCTTCGAAGAGGACTTGAAAGCGGGGCAGAATTTCAGGAAAACGATTTCAGGGGGTAGACTGGAATTGCACTTAAAGCATAGGAAAAGAGGCAGAATGTCCACAATGATGCACTTGGCCAAAAAGGGCGTATGCGTTTTTTCCAGAGTATATTCAGGAAAAAACGCATACGCACTTTTTGGCCCACCAAGCAAGCGTGTCAAGTAAATATGCACTAAAATGAAGTCTCACTGCCCCCCGGTCAAAAGGGCCATCTGAAAAAAGTGTAAAATCCAGAAAGGCAGGACAGGTCATGGAGAACAGTGAACCTTGTTATGCTGATGGGCGGGATGTAAATTGGCAACAGCCACTCTGGAGAAGTGTATGTTGTTTCCTGAAACACGTAGGAAACAAAGCAACAAAGCCTATGGCACTTCCACTTATGTTCCTATAGCTTAGGGAAATTAAAATCAAAAACACACAGCCACCCCAAAGTTTGGGACGGCTCTGTTTACAAGAACCTCGTCTACGGTACAAGTTAAATATCCGACAAAGCAAAAAATGGATAAAGAAGTTGTGGTACATACGTACAATGGAATATCACTCAGCAATGAGATCTACGTCATCAGGCCCGTAGCGGCATAATGAGTGGATTCAGGTACGACGATTCTACGAGAAATAAGTCACACAGAAAAAGAAACATCATAAGATATCACTAATACACGGAACGTAAACTTGGCTACACATGAACTGAATTACAAAACAGAACAGGGTCTCAAATTTAGAAAACCAACTTATGCTTGCTTATGGGGAAAGGTGAGTTGGGGTGCTGCATAAAACCAGAGATTGAAATTAGTACAGATACCGTTCCATAAGCCAAATATATAATAGACAAGACCTACTCCTTGCTCAACGAAATGGACTCAACACCCCTTATTCAACACATGGGAAGATACCTGACAAGTAAGAATGTTAAAACCCATGGATTTATATGTCTCCATAAGGAAATCAAGCATGTGTACAGCGGCCTAAACACAACAGTGAAAATCCGATAAATCCCATTATCAAAATAAATTTCAAAAACAAAACACAATGACAGTGAAATAGAGAGCAATTCTTAAATAATTCATTCAGGGCTTGTGATGCAACCTGGATTTACCACATCTACACCCAGAGCTGAGTGACACATAAGGCCGGACACTTCGGGCTGATAGCATTGGTGAGGTTTGGTGAGCAAACGCAGACCCTTTGAAGTCATACTGCATGGTACCCATTCCATGGGTCCCAACTCTCCAGGTTTAAGGGATTCTTCCTTCAGCTAAAACATGCATGGGAAACCCAGAGTATGGTCCACCGTGTGACCGGGAAACGTTTTCAAATGCGTCTCAGGTTTCGTCCCCTGGTACTAGGGTTCACCGTTCCAGACGCTTTACTTACACTGTCCCTACCTGGAGAGTCAGTGCCTTTAACCTCCTGTTTGGCACTGTTTGCAATTTCTGCGCAAGATGTACAGGAATAGGGAGAATCAATGAGAGACTAGCTGTAGGTGTCTGCACGGGCAAATTTAACGCTCATTATGAACCAGGAAGAGGAATTAGCCAAAGGCTCAGCGTGCCCTGCCAGAACCAGATTAGGGCCTGAAGCAATCCTGCGGTTTTGCGGCCAGCTCACAAGAAAGCGAGTTGAAGAAAGGAGCTCAGGGGCACTGTAATTCACAAACCTGCAGAGTTATAAATGACAGCTCTCATCCAAAAATATATTGAAGTAAGGCTACAAAGAGGACTTGAACGTGGGGCAGAATTCCAGGACTATGATTTCAGGAGGTAGAAGGGAAATCCTCTGAAAGTATAGGAAAAGAGTCAGAATGTCGACAATGATGCACTTGGTTAAAAAGGGCATATGCGTTTTTTCCAGGGCCCTCATTAAAGAGGGTAGGAGGCTCCCAGTATGCTTCAGTGGCCAACAGAAGACCCACGTCGCCAAGGCGATGTGAGCCAGCCTTGCAGGAGTGACCTCACATCAGAGGGCCCACCTCACAGAAGGGTAAGGAACCCAGGAAGGATCAGACCCTCACCAGAGTGCCCACAAGAGCAAGGGGCTGGGAACCAGGCAGGAGTGTCCTCACACCCGTGGGACCACATCATCGAAAGTTGAGGTACCCAGCACATGTGGCCTCAAACCAGAGGACCCACATCACCATGGGTCTCGGAGCGAGGCAGGCAGGATAAACCTCCCAACACATGGCCCATTGTATAAAAAAGGTGAGGAATCCAGCCGTTGGAACATCCCAGCAGGCGGCCCAGATCACCGAGGCTATGGGATCCAGGCAGTGATGAACTCACAACAGAGGGCCCTCATCGTGATACTGTAAGCAACCCAGCCGTTGTGACCTCAGAGCACAAGGCCCACATCCCCATGGGGGAGGGAACCAAGCAGGAGTGTCATCGCACCAGTGGGCACACATCAGAAAATGTGGGGAGCCCAGCAGTTAGGGCCAGACGCCAGAGGGCCCTCATCACTGAGGAGAGGAGGCTCCCAGCAAGCTCCAACTGCTACCAGAGGGCTGACGTCGCCAATGCGGTGTGTGCCAGCCAGGCAGGAGTGACCTCAGAGCAGAGGGCCAACCACACAAAAGTGTGAGGAACCCAAAAAGGATCAGACTCTCACCAGAGGGCCCACATCACCAAGGGAATGGAAACCAGGCAGGAGTGTCCTCACACCAGTGGGGCCACATCAACGAAATGTGATGGACCCAGCACACTTGGCCTCAAACTAGAGGACACACATCACCAAGGGGCTGGGAGTGAGGCAGGCAGGAGGAGCCTCAAAACAGACGGCCCATAGAATAAAAAAGGTGAGGAATCCCGCAGTTGGAACCTCCCAGCAGGCAGCCAGGAGCAGCGAGGATATGGGATCCAGGCCTGACTGAACACAAAACAGAGGGCCCTCATCATGAAACTGTGAGCAACCCAGCCGTTGGGACCTCAGAGCAGAAGGCCCACATTCCCATGTGGTTGGGAACCTGGCAGGAGTGTACTCGCACCACAGGGCGCACACTAGAGAATTTTGGGAGCCCAGAAGTTAGGGCCTGACGCCAGAGGGCCCTCATCACCGAGGAGAGGAAGCTCCCAGCAGGCTCCAACTGCCACAAGAGGGCCGACGTTGCCAAGGTGGGGTGTGCCAGCCAGGCAGGAGTGACCTCACAGCAGAGGGTCTACCTCACAGAAGGGTGAGGAAACCAGCCAGGATAAGACTCTCACCAGAGAGCCCACATCACCAAGGGGATCGGAAAAAGGCAGCAGTGTCCTCACACCAGTGTGGCCACATTATAGAATGGTGAGGAACCCAGCACATGTGGCCTAAACCAGAGGACCCACATTTCCAAGGTGCTCCGAGTGAGGCAAGCAGGAGTAGCCTAACAACACAGGGCCCACAGAATAAAAAATGTGAGGAATCCAGCAGTTTGAACCTCCCAGCAGGTGGCCCAGAGCACGGAGTCTATGGGATCCAGGCCACAGTGAACTCACAGCAGAGGGCCCACATCATGAAACTGTGAGCAACCCAGCCAGTGGAACCTCAGAGCAGAAGGCCCACATCCCCATGGGGATAGGAACCTCGCAGGAGTGTCCTCGCACAACTTAACACGTATCAGAAAATGTGGGAACCCAGCAGTTAGGGCCTGACGCCAGAGGGCCCTCATCACCGAGGAGAGGAGGCTACCAGCAGGCTCCAAATGCCACCAGAGGGCCGACGTCACCAAGGCAATGGGAGCAAGCCAGGCAGGAGTTACCTCACAGCAGAGGGCCCACCTCACAGAAGTGTGAGGAACCCAACCAGGATCAGACTCTAACCAGAGGGCCCACATCACCAAGGGGATGGAAACCAGGCAGGAGTGTCCTCACACCAGTGGGGCCACATCAGCCAAAGGTGAGGAACACAGCACATGTGGCCTCAAATAAGGGGACACACATCACGAAAGGGCTGGGAGTGAGGCATGCAGGAGGAGACTCACAACAGAGGGCCCATAGATTAAAAAGGTGAGGAACCCCGCAGTTGGAAGCTCCAAGCAGGTGGCCCAGAGCACCGAGACTATGGGATCCATGCCGGAGTGAACTCACAGCAGAGGGCCCACATTCTGACACTGTGAGCAACCCAGCCGTTGGGACCTCAGAGCAGAAAGCCAACATCCCCATGGGAATGGGACCCAGGCAGGAGTGTACTCGCACGACAGGGCGCACATCAGAAAATTTTGGGAGCCCATGAGTTAGGGCCTGACGCCAGAGGGCCCTCATTACCGAGGGGAGGAGACTCCCAGCAGGCACCAACTCCCAACTGAGGGCCCACATCGCCAAGGTGACGTGTGCCAGCCAGGCAGGAGTGACCTCACAGCAGAGGGTCTACCTCACAGAAGGGTGAGGAATCCAGCCAGGATCAGGCTCTCACCAGAGGGCCCCCATCACCAAGTGGATGGGAACCAGGCAGGAGTGTCCTCACACCAGTGGGGCCACATCAATAAAGGTGAGGAAGCCGGCACATGTGGCCTCAAACCAGAGGACCTACATCACAAAGGGGCTGGGAGTGAGTCAGGAAGGAGGAGCATGAAAACACAGGACCCAAAGAATAGAAAAGGTAAGGAATCCAGCAGTAGGAACCTCCCAGCAGGCGGCTCAGAGCACAGAGTCTATGGGATCTAGGCCTGAGTGAACTAACACCAGAGAGCCAACATCATGAAACGGTGAACAACACAGGTGTTGGGACCTTAGAGCAGAAGGCCCACATGCCCATGGGGATGGGAACCTGGCAGGAGTGCCCTCGCACCACTTAGGACGTATCAGAAAATGTGGGAACCCAGCAGTTAGGGCCTGATGCCAGAGGGCCTCATCACCGAGGGGAGGAGGCTCCCAGCAGGCTCCAACTGCCACCAGAGGTCCGACGTCGCCAAGGCGGGGTGTGCTAGCCAGGCAGGAGTGACCTCAGAGAAGAGGGCCCACCTCACAGAAGTGTGAGGAACCCAACCAGGATCAGACTCTCGCCGGAGGGACCACATCACCAAGGGGATGGGAAGTAGGCAGGAGTGTCCTCACACCAGTGGGGCCACATCATCAAAATATGAGGAACCCATCACATGTGGCCTCAAACCAGAGGACACACAACACCAAGGGGCTGGGAGTGAGGCAGGTGTCTGGAGGGGCACATTTAACTCTAATTTCCCACCAGGAAGAGGAATTAACCAAAGGCTCAGAGTGCCGTGCCACACCCTGATTACGGCCTGAAGCAAACCTGCGGTTTTGTGGCCAGCTTTCAAGGAAGCGAGTTAAGAAAGGAAATCACGGGCACTGAAATTCACAAACCTGCAGAGTTATAAATGACAGCTATTGGCAAAAATATATTGAAGTAAGTCTGCAAAGAGGACTTGAAAACGAGGCAGAATTGAGGAATCATATTTCAGGAGGTAGATTGGAATTGCATTTAAAACATGTGAAAAGCGGCAGATCTTTGACAGTGATGCACTTGGACGAACAGTGCGTATACATTTTTTCCTGAATATATTCAGGAAAAAACGCATATGCCCTTTTTGGCCAACCAAGCACTCGAGCAATGGAAATCCGTACTACAATGAAGTCTCATTTCCCATTCGTCCAAAGGGCCATCTGAAAAAAGTGTAAAAACCAGAAACACAGGACAGGCCATGGAGAACAGGGAGCCTTGTTATGCTGATGGGCGGGATGTAAATTGCCAACAGACACTCTGGAGATGTTTATGGTGTATCCTGAAACATCTGAAAAACAAAGCTACAGAGACTAGGGCACTTCCACTTTTGGCCCTATAGCTTAGGAAAATTAAAATCAACAAGACACAGCCAACACAAAATTTAGGGCTGCTGTGTTTACAAGAACCTCGAGTCCAGTACAAATTAAATATCCCAGAAAGAAAAAAATGGATAAAGGAGCTGTGCTACTTACGTACAACGGAATATCACTCAGCAATGAAATCAATGTCATCAGGCCTGTAGCAGCAAATTGAGTGGATTTAAGTATGATGATTCTAAGAGAAATATGTCACACAGAGAAAGATAATTATCATAAGATATCACTAATAGAGGGAGTGTAAACTTGGCTACACATAAACTGAATTACAAAACCGAACAGTCTCACATTTAGATAAAAACTTATGCTTGCTTAAGGGGAAAGTTGAGTTGGGGTGCTGTATAAAACCAGAGATTGAAATTAGCACACATACCATTCCATAAGCCAAATATGTAATAGACAAGACCTACTCTTTGCTCAACGAAATAGACTCATCCATGGTGTATCACCTCACACCTGTTAGAATGGGCATCATCAGAAAATCTACAAACAACAAATGCTGGAAAGGGTGTGGAGATAAGGAACCCTCTTCCACTATTGTTGGGAATGTAAATTGATACAGTCACTGTGGAGAACATTATGGAGTTTCTTATAAAACTAAGAATAGAATTACCATATGATACAGCAATCCCACTACTGGGCATATACCCAGGCAAAACCATAAATCAAAAAGAGACATTCACCTCAATGTTCATTGCATCACTATTTACAATATCCAGGTAATGGAAGCAACCTAAATGCCCACAGACAGACGAATGCATAAAGATGTGGTACAAATATAAAATGGAATATTACTAAGCCATAAAAAGGAATGAAATTGGGTCATTTGTAGAGACGTTGATGGATCTAGAGACTGTCATACAGAGTGAAGTAAGTCAGAAATAGAAAAACAAATCTTGTATATTAATGCATATATGTGGAACCTAGAAAAATTATACAGATGAACCGTTTTTTAAGGCAGAAATAGAGCAACAGATGTAGACAACAAACGTATGGACACCAAGGGGGGAAAGCTGTTGGGGGGTGGTGGTGGGAGGATTGAGAGATTGGGATTGGCATGTATACATTTATATGTATAAAATAGATAACCAAAAAGAACCTGCTGTATAAAAAAATAAAATAAAATTCAAAATTACAAAAAGTAAAACAGAAAAAATATTCTTCCCTTCACATACATGTATTTATATGAATAAATTATTTCCATGCTTATATCTGTAAATACAAAAAAGAGGAATAAAATCTACCTTGAACCAAAAATGAAAAAAAGAAAAAAAAAAAACAGAACCCAACAGTTACACAGAGGAAAACCGTATCAGGGCACTTGCTCCAGTTGTAAACAATTCTGTAGTTGGCCAGTGGTGGGGAATCATCTCCCATTCAGCCAGCAGGCCCCACGCAACAAGCGTCCTCATTGCAAAGCTGGGGGACCGTGCCAAGGCATCTGTGAGTAAATGTGGGCCGAGCCCCAGGCCAGCTGCTGCTGAAATGTTCCCACCCTTCCCAGGTAAAACACCTGAATATGTACAAGGACTTGAAAGCCTAGAGGAAGGGCCATGGAGCCACATGAGCGACAGCATGCCAGCCGATTTGGTGCCTGCAGGCCAGCCAGGATGGTCCTGGCCCTGGGTACTCTTCTGGAAGCTTTCCATTTCCCTGCCTGAGATACCCCTGCTGTCCGGGCCCCCACTGCTTTCTTCCTCACTCACCTCTGCCCAGGGAGAAATTCCAGAGGCAGGTATGGGTGACACAACATCTTCTTTAGCAGGCGGCATCTTGGTAACTGCTGCAGAAAGTCCAGCAGAGCCCCACTCACACTGGGCCACCCACAAAGCCGTGGCCTCTCACTCCCTCCCACCAGTCCAGCCCCGAGGCTGCTGACAGGGCAGAGAAAATGGCGTCAGGCACAGCTGCAGGGGCTCTTGCTGCCTGGAGCGGTGTTTATATTGATCTCAAACAGGCACACCTGGGGAGGGCTGGCCGGCACCGTCAGGCTTCCCAGGCCAGCCAATAATCACCCCTCAGGCGCTCACAGTTGCAGAAACTGGAACTTGCTGAATCGGCCAGGTCCAAGGAACAGGTGTGGGCTCCTGAGAGTCAGGATAGACAAGGGGTTGCAGCTCTGGCTTGTTTTCTAATTATATTATCTGGCCCATGAGTGGGAGACAACTTCAAGAAAACCCTCTCCTAATGAGAGGAACCCAGGAGTCAGGGAGAGGAGGGGTGGGTGGTGGGTGGAGACAGAGGCCTGGTGCCCCGGGTGCAGTGGAAGTCTCTGGAAGACCAGGTGGAGGGAGGCCACACAGAGTGATGCCCAGGGTCACAGACCTGTTGGAGCTGCTGTTTCTTCGTTCAAGTCCTGCTCTGAGGTGCTCTGTGTCAGATCTGAGTGACAGGTGAGCTGGAAGTGCTCTGCAATGAGGGCGATGTGCACGGTACCTGTGTGCCCAGCCCTGCCAGGGTAGCTGTAAGGGTAGCTCTGTATCCTGGGAGGGGCCTGACCATGAGAGCCCCATGGGCTGCAGGGGAACCTGCCCAGGGAACCCCATATCCTGGGAGGGGCCTGAACAGGAGAGCACCGTGGGCTGGGGTGGGGGTGGGGTACCTGCCCAGGTGAGCTCCATATCCTGGGATTGGCCTGACCTCGAGAGCCCCATGGGCTGCTGGAGTCCTGGTAAAGGATGTCAGGACAGTCAGTGAAGCCACCGAGGATAGACGTCCAGTAGTTCCTAAATCCTACACCCTGCTGGTCATTCTACCAACCACCGGGACATGGTATTCTGTATTAGTCTTCAATGATGCCTTCTTTTGTATTCTATTAGTCCCAGAGTCACAAGAAATTTTGGCTTGTGAGTGGCAGGACTCAACATACAACTAAAACAATACTTCTGGGCCGTGTTGCCCCAAGGGTTCAAAAATTCCCACACCATCTTTGGGGAAAGCTCAGTTAAAGACCTAAAAGTTCTACCTCTGGAAAAGGAAACACTCCTTCAATATGCAGACGACATTCTGATTGCCAGCCCTACTAAGGAGACCTCTGAACTACCAAGCCAATAAAGGATAGAAGTTGTCAAATAAAAAGCTCAAATATCACAGACTACGGTGACCTGCCTGGGCTTCATTCTCACAGAAGGTCGGAGAAGCCCATCTCAGGAAAGGGCAGAAACAATTTACAGCCTTACCCATTTCTAAAACTAGAAGACAGCTTAGGGGTTCCTGGGGAGGCCAGGGTTGGTGCTTCTGGATCCCTAACTACAGTCTACTAGCTGGGCCTCTATATGAAACACTGAAAGGAAAAGATGATGATCCTTTTGAATAGAATCCAGAAGTGGCCTTTCAAGAATGGAAAGAGCAGTCAATTCAGACCCTTGCCCTGGAACTCCCTAATTTAGCTAAACCCTTTGACCTTTACATTCCTGGTGAATGGTGAATCGCTATTGGAGTATTAGTGCAAAAACTGGGACCACTTGAAATGGAACAATGCAAGAATGCCATCCCGGTAGGATAAACTACGGTCACCAATGGGCTTGGCCCACCGCCACATCTGGCCAAGATACTGGCGGTATCTGAAAACCTGGAAATCAGCAGCACAAAAGGCCACCTCCCTCCTAAGGGAAAAGGACCCCACGTGGTGATCCTAGGCCCCAACCATGCCCTGAAGTTGCAGGGTTTGCTCCGTGGGCACACTGACCTCGAGTGAGGAGGCCCTCCAACTCCAACCTCCAGAGAGATAAACGGGGTAAAAGGGCACCATGACGACTCATGTGACCATCACTTGACCTGGAGTTTCTCTCATAAAACAACAAGAGTGTGTCCCAAAAGAGTAGACTACTGCTTGCAGGACTTACTGCACCCAGAGCGGACCTAATAATCTTGGCGGGGGAAACGTATATCATGCTGTCACCATAGAAGAGCCTACAGACACTGTGATGATGGTGGCCAATAAGACCGGCTGGACTCCTGTTTACTTCAAAAGGCTGTTGACTCAGTGGCCATCATGGTCCTTCATCACCACTGACCCTGGACTGTCTGGGAGTTGAGCAGGCAGGGTCCTGACACCAGGTGCTCTTTTTACGTTAATTCAGGGGCCTAATTGAAGAAAGTGCAGACTACTGGTCAGAGCATCTAGGCTGGCAGAAACGGTCAGCCTAAGGTGGCCGAACAAATGCAGGGCGGGGTGAAACTGACCTCACAGCGCCACTGCACATCTCCTTCCTGGACCCTTAAAGGTCATTAGAATCTATAACGCTTCCAATACTGGTGCTCAGGCAGACGAGCGGGGAGGCAGGAGGCCTGGGGACAATCAACGTCACCTGGAGGCTGCTGGGGAGAAGTTCTGACCCTCGCCCACGGGTATGAGGGCTCCTAACTCAGCACTCAGCAGTTACAGAAGAAGGGTCTGCACCCTCAGCACTCTAAGAATGAGGAAGGGGTAAAAAGGCAGAAGAGGGCTTTTTCCCAGGCAAAGCCCCTTAAAAATCCCTGGGAGATAAAAATAGAATCTGGGCAATAAAATAAAGTCTAACCTTTTTTATCCTTTGTGCTTTGTCTAATTTCACGTGCTCCTAGGGTCCCGCATACAGAGGTTCAACAGCCGGCACTTCAGACCAGATTTCCTAGTGCGGAATGGCTGGGTCGACACCTCAGCTCCTGGGACACAGTGCACACTCCGCGATATAGAGCCTGAGCTGCAGCCAACCGGGCCCTCGAGAGCTCCGCCCCCTCCCTCCCACTGACTCTGACAGGATCTCTACACAGCAGCCCAGCCCACAGCCCACGGGGTAGCACATGCTCTCACCTCTCCATTCTCTGATCAAAATATAAAGTTTCCTTTGCTTCTGAACCAAACTCAGTCTCAATCTGTTGGCTCCAATGACACTGGGCAGGGGGACACTTGTTGGGGTCCACTCTGGAGGATCAGTAACAGAAATTGAGAACATTGTAACTTCAATGAACAGATGTGTGAGCCAAACTGTAATTAACATAGAACAGTGTATAAGGCTCGGGTAAAATAAGATGTTTCTAACACTCCCATTTGATATTTCCATCACTTTATTAGAAGCAAGTTCAGTGAAAAGGTTTGTCTTATTTGTCAGGTCAATATTAGAGAAACGAAGTGATTTCTTTCCAAGGATGTACATCTAAAAATCTTGGTTAAAGCTTCAATCTTGTTTTAAATGCTTTTCCATTGAAAATGATACCTCTCTTTCAGTTCCCCCAATTCTGAGAAGTATAAAATCTTATAATTTATTATTACCAAAGGGGAAAGGTGGGAGGAGGGATAAATTAACAGTTTGGGATTAACACATACACACTGCTATGTATAAAATCGATCATCAACAAGGAACTACTGTATAGCACCGGGAACTACACTCAATATTTTACAATAACCTATAAGGGGAAATAATCTGAAAAAGAATAGATATTTTTATTGACATCATCTATTAATGACAGTTAAAATGGAACCTAAGGGAAGCCGGTGGTGAGTGCTTCTGACCCTGAAGACTTCAATCATCTAAAGTTTGGACTCTGCCTACTTCCCAAGGCCCTTAATGAACATATGTGTAGCCGTAGCTTAAAAAATTCCCCAGTTTGGGTTGTGGAGAGACACTGATTTTGTAAAAGCCCTGGTGTTCTCCTCACATGAATGGGACACTTCCTACAGCTAAAACATGCCTGTCACACCCAGAGGATGGTATACCGTCTGATCGGGAAGAGTTTGGAAAAGGCATCTCATCTCCTCATCTCCTGGTGCTCGGGTTCACCCCTCCAGCGTCTTTACGAACAGTCTCCCCACTTGGAGATGTCAGCACTGTCAACATCCTGTTGCAGACAGTTTGGAATTTGTCCAGAGGATGAAGCAGAAGGAGGAGGAACAATGAGAGACAAGTCCTAGGTGTTCGGACAGGCACATGTCACTCTTATTTCCAATCAGGAAGACGAATTGACCAAAGGCTAGGGTTGCCCATGGAAACAGAATAGAGCTTGAGGAAATTCCGCTGCTTTGTGGCCAGTTCCCATAAACACAAGTTGAAAAATGGAACTCAGGGACACTAAAATTCACGAAACTGCAGAGTTGAAAATATCTATCACTGAAAAATGTCTTGAGGAAAGTCAGAGGAAAGGACTTGTAAGCAACGGAGAATGGCAGGAAAGGGATTGGAAGAGGTAGAAAGGACTCGCCATTAAGCACAAGAAAAGGGGCTGAACATTGCCAACATTGCAATTGGCCAAAAAGGGTGTATGCGTCTTTTTCTGTATGTATTCAAGAAAAGGGCATACACTTTTTTAGCCAACCAAACAGGTGGGCACTGGAAATCAATACTACAAAACATATCACTTCGCATCAGTCAGAAGAGCCTTCCTCATAAAGTGTAAACACCAGAAATGCAGGACAGGGCAAGGAGAAAAGGGAGCCCTCTGAGGCTTATACTGGAAATGTATATTGCCAACGGTCACTCTGGAGAAGTGTATTGTGTTTACTAAAGCATCTAAAAAATGAGCTACAGAGCACAGGGCACTTGCACTCATGGACGTATATCTTGGGAAAAACAAAAATCGAGAGGACACAGGCACCCCAATGTTTACCGCCTCTATGTTTAAAAGAACCTCGACTAGGATATAATTTATAAGTCTCTGGAGGGAAAAAATGGATAGAGATGTGGCACTTATGTAGAGTGGAATATTACTCAGCCTGGAAATCAATGAAATATGGCCAGTTGTAACAACCACAGAGGAGTTACGTATGATCATTCGAAGTCACATAATTCAAAAAGAAAAAGACACACGATATTACTAATACATGGAATGTAAACGTGGCTACAAATGAACTGAATTACAAAACAGAACGGGGTCTCAAATTTAGAAAACCAACATATGCTTGCTTAAGGATAAAGGAGAGTTGGGGTGCTGCATAAAACCAGAGATAGAAATTAGCACAGATACCTTTCCATAAGCCAAATATGTCATAGTCAAGACCTACCAGTTGCTCAACGAAATGGACTAAACACCCCATATTCAACGCCTAGGAATACACCTGACTAGTAAGAATCTTCAAACCCATGGATTTATATGTCTCCATAAGAGAATCAAGCGTGTGTATAGATTTATGAACGCAGCAGAGAAAATCCGATAAATCCAATTATCAAAATGAATTACAAAAACAAAACACAATGACAGTGAAATAGAGAACTATTCTTAAATAATTCATTCAGAGCTTGTGATGCAACCTGGATTAACCACATCTGCACCAAGAGCTGAGTGAGACATAAGGTTGGACACTTCGGGCGGATAGCACTGGTGACGTACGATGAGCAAATGCAGACCCTTTGAAGTCATACTGCATGGTACCCATTCCATGGGTCCCAACTCTCCAGGTTTAAGAGATTCTTCCTTCAGCTAAAACATGCATGGGAAACCCAAAGTATGGTACACCGTGTGACTGGGAAGCGTTTTCAAATGCATCTCAGTTTTTGCCCCCTTTTACACGGGTTCACCATTCCAGACCCTTTACTAACACTCTCTCCACTTGGAGAGTCAGTGCCTTTAACCTCCTGTTTGGCACAGTTTGGAAATTCTGCGCAAGGTGAACAGGAATAGGGAGAACCAATCAGAGACTAGCTGTAGGTGTCTGCACGTGCAAATTTAATGCTCATTACCCCCAGGAAGAGGAATTAACCAAAAGCTCAGCATGCTGTGCCGGAACGAGATTAGGGCCTGAAGCAATCATGTGGGTTTGCGGCCAGCTCAGAAGAAAGCGAGTTGAAGAAAGGAGCTCAGGGGCACTGTAATTCACAAAACTGCAGAGTTATGAATGACAGCTATCGTCCAAAAATGTACTGAAGTAAGTCTTCGAAGAGGACTTGAAAGCGGGGCAGAATTTCAGGAAAACGATTTCAGGGGGTAGACTGGAATTGCACTTAAAGCATAGGAAAAGAGGCAGAATGTCGACAATGACTCACTTAGCCAAAAAGGGCGTATGCGTTTTTTCCTGAATATATTCAGGAAAAAACGCATACGCACTTTTTGGCAAACCAAGCAAGCATGTAAAGGAAATCTGCACTACAATGAAGTCTCACTGCCCCCCGGTCAAAAGGACCATCTGAAAAAAGTGTAAAATCCAGAAAGGCAGCACAGGTCATGGAGAACAGGGAACCGTATTATGCTGATGGGAGGGATGTAAATTGCCAACAGCCAATCTGAAGAAGTGTATGGTGTTTCCTGAAACACGTAGGAAACAAAGCAACACAGCCTATGGCACTTCCACTCATGGTCCTATAGCTTAAGAAAATTAAAATCAAAAACACACAGCCACCCCAAAGTTTGGGACGGCTCTGTTTACAAAAACCTCGTCTACGGTACAAGTTAAATATCCGAGAAAGCAAAAAATGGATAAAGAAGTTGTGGTACGTACGTACAATGGAATATCACTCAGCAATGCGATCTACGTCATCAGGCCCGTAGCGGCATAATGAGTGGATACAGGTACGACGATTCTACGAGAAATAAGTCACACAGAAAAAGAAACATCATAAGATATCACTAATACACGGAACGTAAACTTGGCTACAGATGAACTGAATTACAAAACAGAACAGGGTCTCACATTTAGAAAACCAACTTATGCTTGCTTATGGGGAAAGGTGAGTTGGGGTGCTGCATAAAACCAGAGATTGAACTTAGCACAGATACCGTTCCATAAGCCAAATATATAATAGACAAGACCTACACCTTGCTCAACGAAATGGACTCAACACCCCATATTCAACGCCTGGGAATATACCTGACAAGTAAGAATCTTAAGACCCATGGATTTATATGTCTCCATAAGGAAATCAAGCGTGTGTACAGCGGCCTAAACGCAGCAGTGAAAATCCGATAAATCCCATTATCAAAATAAATTTCACAAACACAACACAATGACAGTGAAATAGAGAGCAATTCTTAAATAATTCATTCAGGGCTTGTGATGCAACCTGGATTTACCACATCTACAGCCAGAGCTGGGTGAGACATAAGGCTGGACACTTCGGGCTGATAGCATTGGTGAGGTTCGGTGAGCAAACGCAGACCCTTTGAAGTCATACTGCATGGTAGCCATTCCATGGGTCCCAACTCTCCAGGTTTAAGGGATTCTTCCTTCAGCTAAAACATGCATGGGAAACCCAGAATATGGTCCACCGTGTGATTGGGAAACGTTTTCAAATGCATCTCAGGGTTCGTCCCCTGGTACTCGGGTTCACCTTTCCAGACGCCTTACTAACACTCTCCCCACTTGGAGAGTCAGTGCCTTTAACCTCCTGTTTGGCACAGTTTGCAATTTCTGCGCAAGATGAACAGGAATAGGGAGAACCAATGAGAGACTAGCTGTAGGTGCCTGCACGGGCAAATGGAACGCTCGTTTCCCACAAGGAAGGGGAATTAGCCAAAGGCTCAGTGTGCCCTGCCCGAAACAGATTAGGGCCTGAAGCAATCCTGCGGCTTTGCGGCCAGCTCACAATAAAGCGAGTTGAAGAAAGGAGCTCAGGGGCACTGTAATTCACAAACCTGCAGAGTTATGAATGACAGCTATCGTCCAAAAATGTATTAAAGTAAGTCTTCGAAGAGGACTTGAAAGCGGGGCAGAATTTCAGGAAAACGATTTCAGGGGGTAGACTGGAATTGCACTTAAAGCATATTAAAAGAGGCAGAATGTCCACAATGATGCACTTGGCCACAAAGGGCGTATGCGTTTTTTCCTGAATATATGCAGGAAAAAACGCATACACCCTTTTTGGCCAACCAAGCAAGCGTGTAAAGGAAATCTGCACTACAATGAAGTCTCACTGCCCCACAGTCAAAAGGGCCATCTGAAAAAAGTGTAAAATCCAGAAAGGGAGGACAGGTCATGGAGAACAGGGAGCCTTGTTATGCTGATGGGCAGGATGTAAATTGCCAACAGCCACTCTGGAGAAGTGTATGGGGTTTCCTGAAACACGTAGGAAACAAAGCAACACAGCCTATGGCACTTCCACTTAGGGTCCTATAGCTTAGGGAAATTAAAATCAAAAACACACAGCCACCCCAAAGTTTTGGATGGCTCTGTTTACAAGAACCTCGTCTACGGTACAAGTTACATATCGGAGAAAGCAAAAAATGGATAAAGAAGTTGTGGTACGCACGTACAATGAAATATCACTCAGCAATGAAATCTATGTCATCAGGCCCGTCACGGCATAATGAGTGGATTCAGATACGGTGATTCTAAGTGAAATAAGTCACACAGATAAAGAAACATTAAGATATCACTAATACACCGAATATGAACTTGGCTACACATGAACTGAATTACAAAACAGAACAGGGTCTCAAATTTAGAAAACCAACTTATGCTTTCTTAAGGGGAAATGTGAGTTGGGGTTCTGCATAAAACCAGAGATTGAAATTAGAACAGATACCGTTCCATAAGCCAAATATTAAATAGTCAAGACCTACTCCTTGCTCAACGAAATGGACTAAACACCCCATATTCAATGCCTAGGAATACACCTGCCAATTAAGAATCTTAACACCCATGGATTTACATGTCTCCGTAAGAGAATCAGGCATGTGTACAGTGCCATAAATGCAGCCGTGAAAATCCGATAAATCCCATTATCAAAATAAATTACAAAAACAAAACACAATGACAGTGAAATAGAGAGCAATTCTTAAAGAATTCATTCAGGGCTTGTGATGCAACCTGGAGTTACCACATCTACACCTAGAGCTGGCTGAGACATAAGGCTGGACACTTCGGGCGGATACCATTGGTGAGGTTCAGTGAGCAAATGCAGACCCTTTGAAGTCATACTGCATGGTACACATTCCATGGGTCCCAACTCTCCAGGTTTAAAGCATTCTTCCTTCAGCTAAAACATGCATGGGAATCCCAGAGTATGGTCCACCGTGTGACCGGGAAACGTTTTTAAATGCGTCTCAGATTTCGTCCCCTGGTACTCGGGTTCACCATTCCAGACGCTTTACTTACACTGTCCCTACCTGGAGAGTCAGTGCCTTTAACCTCCTGTTTGGCACAGTTTGCAATTTCTGCGCAAGATGAACAGGAATAGGGAGAACCAGTGAGAGACTAGCTGTAGGTGTCTGCACGGGCAAATTTAACGCTCATTACGAACCAGGAAGAGGAATTAGCCAAAGGCTCAGCATGCCGTGCCGGAACCAGATTAGGGCCTGAAGCAATCCTGCGGTTTTGCGGCCAGCTCACAAGAAAGCGAGTTGAAGAAAGGAGCTCAGGGGCACTGTAATTCACAAACCTGCAGAGTTATAAATGACAGCTCTCATCCAAAAATATATTGAAGTAAGGCTACAAAGAGGACTTGAACGTGGGGCAGAATTCCAGGGCTACGATTTCAGGAGGTAGACGGGAAATCCTCTGAAAGTATAGGAAAAGAGTCAGAATGTCGACAATGATGCACTTGGTCAAAAAGGGCATATGCGTTTTTACCAGGGCCCTCATTAAAGAGGGTAGGAGGCTCCCAGTATGCTACAGTGGCCAACAGAAGACCCACGTCGCCAAGGCGATGTGAGCCAGCCTTGCAGGAGTGACCTCACATCAGAGGGCCCACCTCACAGAAGGGTAAGGAACCCAGGAAGGATCAGACCCTCACCAGAGTGCCCACAAGAGCAAGGGGCTGGGAACCAGGCAGGAGTGTCCTCACACCCGTGGGACCACATCATCGAAAGTTGAGGTACCCAGCACATGTGGCCTCAAACCAGAGGACCCACATCACCATGGGTCTCGGAGCGAGGCAGGCAGGATTAACCTCCCAACACATGGCCCATTGTATAAAAAAGGTGAGGAATCCAGCCGTTGGAACATCCCAGCAGGCGGCCCAGATCACCGAGGCTATGGGATCCAGGCAGTGATGAACTCACAACAGAGGGCCCTCATCGTGATACTGTAAGCAACCCAGCCGTTGTGACCTCAGAGCACAAGGCCCACATCCCCATGGGGGAGGGAACCAAGCAGGAGTGTCATCGCACCAGTGGGCACACATCAGAAAATGTGGGGAGCCCAGCAGTTAGGGCCAGACGCCAGAGGGCCCTCATCACTGAGGAGAGGAGGCTCCCAGCAAGCTCCAACTGCTACCAGAGGGCTGACGTCGCCAATGCGGTGTGTGCCAGCCAGGCAGGAGTGACCTCAGAGCAGAGGGCCAACCACACAAAAGTGTGAGGAACCCAAAGAGGATCAGACTCTCACCAGAGGGCCCACATCACCAAGGGAATGGAAACCAGGCAGGAGTGTCCTCACACCAGTGGGGCCACATCACCGAAATGTGATGGACCCAGCACACTTGGCCTCAAACTAGAGGACACACATCACCAAGGGGCTGGGAGTGAGGCAGGCAGGAGGAGCCTCAAAACAGACGGCCCATAGAATAAAAAAGGTGAGGAATCCCGCAGTTGGAACCTCCCAGCAGGCAGCCAGGAGCAGCGAGGATATGGGATCCAGGCCTGACTGAACACAAAACAGAGGGCCCTCATCATGAAACTGTGAGCAACCCAGCCGTTGGGACCTCAGAGCAGAAGGCCCACATTCCCATGTGGTTGGGAACCTGGCAGGAGTGTACTCGCACCACAGGGCGCACATTAGAGAATTTTGGGAGCCCAGAAGTTAGGGCCTGACGCCAGAGGGCCCTCATCACCGAGGAGAGGAAACTCCCAGCAGGCTCCAACTGCCACAAGAGGGCCGACGTTGCCAAGGTGGGGTGTGCCAGCCAGGCAGGAGTGACCTCACAGCAGAGGGTCTACCTCACAGAAGGGTGAGGAAACCAGCCAGGATAAGACTCTCACCAGAGAGCCCACATCACCAAGGGGATAGGAAAAAGGCAGCAGTGTCCTCACACCAGAGTGGCCACATTATAGAATGGTGAGGAACCCAGCACATGTGGCCTAAACCAGAGGACCCACATTTCCAAGGTGCTCCGAGTGAGGCAAGCAGGAGTAGCCTAACAACACAGGGCCCACAGAATAAAAAATGTGAGGAATCCAGCAGTTTGAACCTCCCAGCAGGTGGCCCAGAGCACGGAGTCTATGGGATCCAGGCCACAGTGAACTCACAGCAGAGGGCCCACATCATGAAACTGTGAGCAACCCAGCCGGTGGAACCTCAGAGCAGAAGGCCCACATCCCCATGGGGATAGGAACCTCGCAGGAGTGTCCTCGCACAACTTAACACGTATCAGAAAATGTGGGAACCCAGCAGTTAGGGCCTGACGCCAGAGGGCCCTCATCACCGAGGAGAGGAGGCTACCAGCAGGCTCCAAATGCCACCAGAGGGCCGACGTCACCAAGGCAATGGGAGCAAGCCAGGCAGGAGTTACCTCACAGCAGAGGGCCCACCTCACAGAAGTGTGAGGAACCCAACCAGGATCAGACTCTAACCAGAGGGCCCACATCACCAAGGGGATGGAAACCAGGCAGGAGTGTCCTCACACCAGTGGGGCCACATCAGCCAAAGGTGAGGAACACAGCACATGTGGCCTCAAATAAGGGGACACACATCACGAAAGGGCTGGGAGTGAGACATGCAGGAGGAGACTCACAGCAGAGGGCCCATAGAATAAAAAGGTGAGGAACCCCGCAGTTGGAAGCTCCAAGCAGGTGGCCCAGAGCACCGAGGCTATGGGATCCATGCCGGAGTGAACTCACAGCAGAGGGCCCACATTCTGACACTGTGAGCAACCCAGACGTTGGGACCTCAGAGCAGAAAGCCAACATCCCCATGCGGATGGGACCCTGGCAGGAGTGTACTCGCACGACAGGGCGCACATCAGAAAATTTTGGGAGCCCATGAGTTAGGGCCTGACGCCAGAGGGCCCTCATTACCGAGGGGAGGAGACTCCCAGCAGGCACCAACTCCCAACTGAGGGCCCACATCGCCAAGGTGACATGTGCCAGCCAGGCAGGAGTGACCTCACAGCAGAGGGTCTACCTCACGGAAGAGTGAGGAATCCAGCCAGGATCAGGCTCTCACCAGAGGGCCCCCATCACCAAGTGGATGGGAACCAGGCAGGAGTGTCCTCACACCAGTGGGGCCACATCAATAAAGGTGAGGAAGCCGGCACATGTGGCCTCAAACCAGAGGACCTACATCACAAAGGGGCTGGGAGTGAGTCAGGAAGGAGGAGCATGAAAACACAGGACCCAAAGAATAGAAAAGGTAAGGAATCCAGCAGTAGGAACCTCCCAGCAGGCGGCTCAGAGCACAGAGTCTATGGGATCTAGGCCTGAGTGAACTAACACCAGAGAGCCAACATCATGAAATGGTGAACAACACAGGTGTTGGGACCTTAGAGCAGAAGGCCCACATGCCCATGGGGATGGGAACCTGGCAGGAGTGCCCTCGCACCACTTAGGACGTATCAGAAAATGTGGGAACCCAGCAGTTAGGGCCTGATGCCAGAGGGCCTCATCACCGAGGGGAGGAGGCTCCCAGCAGGCTCCAACTGCCACCAGAGGTCCGACGTCGCCAAGGCGGGGTGTGCTAGCCAGGCAGGAGTGACCTCAGAGAAGAGGGCCCACCTCACAGAAGTGTGAGGAACCCAACCAGGATCAGACTCTCGCCGGAGGGACCACATCACCAAGGGGATGGGAAGCAGGCAGGAGTGTCCTCACACCAGTGGGGCCACATCATCAAAAGATGAGGAACCCATCACATGTGGCCTCAAACCAGAGGACACACATCACCAAGGGGCTGGGAGTGAGGCAGGTGTCTGGAGGGGCACATTTAACTCTAATTTCCCACCAGGAAGAGGAATTAACCAAAGGCTCAGAGTGCCGTGCCACACCCTGATTATGGCCTGAAGCAAACCTGCGGTTTTGTGGCCAGCTTTCAAGGAAGCGAGTTAAGAAAGGAAATCACGGGCACTGAAATTCACAAACCTGCAGAGTTATAAATGACAGCTATTGGCAAAAATATATTGAAGTAAGTCTGCAAAGAGGACTTGAAAACGAGGCAGAATTGAGGAATCATATTTCAGGAGGTAGATTGGAATTGCATTTAAAACATGTGAAAAGCGGCAGATCTTTGACAGTGATGCACTTGGACGAACAGTGCATATACATTTTTTCCTGAATATATTCAGGAAAAAACGCATATGCCCTTTTTGGCCAACCAAGCACTCGAGCAATGGAAATCCGTACTACAATGAAGTCTCATTTCCCATTCGTCCAAAGGGCCATCTGAAAAAAGTGTAAAAACCAGAAACACAGGACAGGCCATGGAGAACAGGGAGCCTTGTTATGCTGATGGGCGGGATGTAAATTGCCAACAGACACTCTGGAGATGTTTATGGTGTATCCTGAAACATCTGAAAAACAAAGCTACAGAGACTAGGGCACTTCCACTTTTGGCCCTATAGCTTAGGAAAATTAAAATCAACAAGACACAGCCAACACAAAATTTAGGGCTGCTGTGTTTACAAGAACCTCGAGTCCAGTACAAATTAAATATCCCAGAAAGAAAAAAATGCATAAAGGAGTTGTGCTACTTACGTACAACGGAATATCACTCAGCAATGAAATCAATGTCATCAGGCCTGTAGCAGCAAATTGAGTGGATTTAAGTATGATGATTCTAAGAGAAATATGTCACACAGAGAAAGATAATTATCATAAGATATCACTAATAGAGGGAGTGTAAACTTGGCTACACATAAACTGAATTACAAAACCGAACAGTCTCACATTTAGATAAAAACTTATGCTTGCTTAAGGGGAAAGTTGAGTTGGGGTGCTGTATAAAACCAGAGATTGAAATTAGCACACATACCATTCCATAAGCCAAATATGTAATAGACAAGACCTACTCTTTGCTCAACGAAATAGACTCATCCATGGTGTATCACCTCACACCTGTTAGAATGGGCATCATCAGAAAATCTACAAACAACAAATGCTGGAAAGGGTGTGGAGATAAGGAACCCTCTTCCACTATTGTTGGGAATGTAAATTGATACAGTCACTGTGGAGAACATTATGGAGTTTCTTATAAAACTAAGAATAGAATTACCATATGATACAGCAATCCCACTACTGGGCATATACCCAGGCAAAACCATAAATCAAAAAGAGACATTCACCTCAATGTTCATTGCATCACTATTTACAATATCCAGGTAATGGAAGCAACCTAAATGCCCACAGACAGACGAATGCATAAAGATGTGGTACAAATATAAAATGGAATATTACTAAGCCATAAAAAGGAATGAAATTGGGTCATTTGTAGAGACGTTGATGGATCTAGAGACTGTCATACAGAGTGAAGTAAGTCAGAAATAGAAAAACAAATCTTGTATATTAATGCATATATGTGGAACCTAGAAAAATTATACAGATGAACCGATTTTTAAGGCAGAAATAGAGCAACAGATGTAGACAACAAACGTATGGACACCAAGGGGGGAAAGCTGTTGGGGGGTGGTGGTGGGAGGATTGAGAGATTGGGATTGGCATGTATACATTTATATGTATAAAATAGATAACCAAAAAGAACCTGCTGTATAAAAAAATAAAATAAAATTCAAAATTACAAAAAGTAAAACAGAAAAAATATTCTTCCCTTCACATACATGTATTTATATGAATAAATTATTTCCATGCTTATATCTGTAAATACAAAAAAGAGGAATAAAATCTACCTTGAACCAAAAATGAAAAAAAGAAAAAAAAAACAGAACCCACCAGTTACACAGAGGAAAACCGTATCAGGGCACTTGCTCCAGTTGTAAACAATTCTGTAGTTGGCCAGTGGTGGGGAATCATCTCCCATTCAGCCAGCAGGCCCCACGCAACAAGCGTCCTCATTGCAAAGCTGGGGGACCGTGCCAAGGCATCTGTGAGTAAATGTGGGCCGAGCCCCAGGCCAGCTGCTGCTGAAATGTTCCCACCCTTCCCAGGTAAAACACCTGAATATGTACAAGGACTTGAAAGCCTAGAGGAAGGGCCATGGAGCCACATGAGCGACAGCATGCCAGCCGATTTGGTGCCTGCAGGCCAGCCAGGATGGTCCTGGCCCTGGGTACTCTTCTGGAAGCTTTCCATTTCCCTGCCTGAGATACCCCTGCTGTCCGGGCCCCCACTGCTTTCTTCCTCACTCACCTCTGCCCAGGGAGAAATTCCAGAGGCAGGTATGGGTGACACATCCTCTTCTTTAGCAGGTGGCATCTTGGTAACTGCTGCAGAAAGTCCAGCAGAGCCCCACTCACACTGGGCCACCCACAAAGCCGTGGCCTCTCACTCCCTCCCACCAGTCCAGCCCCGAGGCTGCTGACAGGGCAGAGAAAATGGCGTCAGGCACAGCTGCAGGGGCTCTTGCTGCCTGGAGCGGTGTTTATATTGATCTCAAAAAGGCACACCTGGGGAGGGCTGGCCGGCACCGTCAGGCTTCCCAGGCCAGCCAATAATCACCCCTCAGGCGCTCACAGTTGCAGAAACTGGAACTTGCTGAATCGGCCAGGTCCAAGGAACAGGTGTGGGCTCCTGAGAGTCAGGATAGACAAGGGGTTGCAGCTCTGGCTTGTTTTCTAATTATATTATCTGGCCCATGAGTGGGAGACAACTTCAAGAAAACCCTCTCCTAATGAGAGGAACCCAGGAGTCAGGGAGAGGAGGGGTGGGTGGTGGGTGGAGACAGAGGCCTGGTGCCCCGGGTGCAGTGGAAGTCTCTGGAAGACCAGGTGGAGGGAGGCCACACAGAGTGATGCCCAGGGTCACAGACCTGTTGGAGCTGCTGTTTCTTCGTTCAAGTCCTGCTCTGAGGTGCTCTGTGTCAGATCTGAGTGACAGGTGAGCTGGAAGTGCTCTGCAATGAGGGCGATGTGCACGGTACCTGTGTGCCCAGCCCTGCCAGGGTAGCTGTAAGGGTAGCTCTGTATCCTGGGAGGGGCCTGACCATGAGAGCCCCATGGGCTGCAGGGGAACCTGCCCAGGGAACCCCATATCCTGGGGGGGGCCTGAACAGGAGAGCACCGTGGGCTGCGGTGGGGGTGGGGTACCTGCCCAGGTGAGCTCCATATCCTGGGATTGGCCTGACCTCGAGAGCCCCATGGGCTGCTGGAGTCCTGGTAAAGGATGTCAGGACAGTCAGTGAAGCCACCGAGGATAGACGTCCAGTAGTTCCTAAATCCTACACCCTGCTGGTCATTCTACCAACCACCGGGACATGGTATTCTGTATTAGTCTTCAATGATGCCTTCTTTTGTATTCTATTAGTCCCAGAGTCACAAGAAATTTTGGCTTGTGAGTGGCAGGACTCAACATACAACTAAAACAATACTTCTGGGCCGTGTTGCCCCAAGGGTTCAAAAATTCCCACACCATCTTTGGGGAAAGCTCAGTTAAAGACCTAAAAGTTCTACCTCTGGAAAAGGAAACACTCCTTCAATATGCAGCGACATTCTGATCGCCAGCCCTACTAAGGAGACCTCTGAACTACCAAGCCAATAAAGGATAGAAGTTGTCAAATAAAAAGCTCAAATATCACAGACTACGGTGACCTGCCTGGGCTTCATTCTCACAGAAGGTCGGAGAAGCCCATCTCAGGAAAGGGCAGAAACAATTTACAGCCTTACCCATTTCTAAAACTAGAAGACAGCTTAGGGGTTCCTGGGGAGGCCAGGGTTGGTGCTTCTGGATCCCTAACTACAGTCTACTAGCTGGGCCTCTATATGAAACACTGAAAGGAAAAGATGATGATCCTTTTGAATAGAATCCAGAAGTGGCCTTTCAAGAATGGAAAGAGCAGTCAATTCAGACCCTTGCCCTGGAACTCCCTAATTTAGCTAAACCCTTTGACCTTTACATTCCTGGTGAATGGTGAATCGCTATTGGAGTATTAGTGCAAAAACTGGGACCACTTGAAATGGAACAATGCAAGAATGCCATCCCGGTAGGATAAACTACGGTCACCAATGGGCTTGGCCCACCACCCCATCTGGCCAAGATACTGGCGGTATCTGAAAACCTGGAAATCAGCAGCACAAAAGGCCACCTCCCTCCTAAGGGAAAAGGACCCCACGTGGTGACCCTAAGCCCCAACCATGCCCTGAAGTTGCAGGGTTGGCTCCGTGGGCACACTGACCTCGAGGGAGGAGGCCCTCCAACTCCAACCTCCAGAGAGATAACCGGGGTAAAGGGGCACCATGACGACTCATGTGACCATCACTTGACCTGGAGTTTCTCTCATAAAACAACAAGAGTGTGTCCCAAAAGAGTAGACTACTGCTTGCAGGACTTACTGCACCCAGAGCGGACCTAATAATCTTGGCGGGGGAAACGTATATCACGCTGTCACCATAGAAGAGCCTACAGACACTGTGATGATGGTGGCCAATAAGACCGGCTGGACTCCTGTTTACTTCAAAAGGCTGTTGACTCAGTGGCCATCATGGTCCTTCATCACCACTGACCCTGGACTGTCTGGGAGTTG
Organism: Delphinapterus leucas; assembly: GCF_059928025.1. Taxonomy (NCBI): domain Eukaryota; kingdom Metazoa; phylum Chordata; class Mammalia; order Artiodactyla; family Monodontidae; genus Delphinapterus; species Delphinapterus leucas. Next base: position 5,059,205 of record NW_028322244.1, read on the forward strand.
AGCAGGCAGGGTCCTGACACCTGGTGCTCTTTTTACGTTAATTCAGGGGCCTAATTGAAGAAAGTGCAGACTACTGGTCAGAGCATCTAGGCTGGCAGAAACGGTCAGCCTAAGGTGGCCGAACAAATGCAGGGCGGGGTGAAACTGGACCTCACAGCGTCACTGCACATCTCCTTCCTGGACCCTTAAAGGTCATTAGAATCTATAACGCTTCCAATACTGGTGCTCAGGCGGACGAGCGGGGAGGCAGGAGGCCTGGGGACAATCAACGTCACCTGGAGGCTGCTGGGGAGAAGTTCTGACCCTCGCCCACGGGTATGAGGGCTCCTAACTCAGCACTCAGCAGTTACAGAAGAAGGGTCTGCACCCTCAGCACTCTAAGAATGAGGAAGGGGAAAAAAGGCAGAAGAGGGCTTTTTCCCAGGCAAAGCCCCTTAAAAATCCCTGGGAGATAAAAATAGAATCTGGGCAATAAAATAAAGTCTAACCTTTTTTATCCTTTGTGCTTTGTCTAATTTCACGTGCTCCTAGGGTCCCGCATACAGAGGTTCAACAGCCGGCACTTCAGACCAGATTTCCTAGTGCGGAATGGCTGGGTCGACACCTCAGCTCCTGGGACACAGTGCACACTCCGCGATATAGAGCCTGAGCTGCAGCCAACCGGGCCCTCGAGAGCTCCGCCCCCTCCCTCCCACTGACTCTGACAGGATCTCTACACAGCAGCCCAGCCCACAGCCCACGGGGTAGCACATGCTCTCACCTCTCCATTCTCTGATCAAAATATAAAGTTTCCTTTGCTTCTGAACCAAACTCAGTCTCAATCTGTTGGCTCCAATGACACTGGGCAGGGGGACACTTGTTGGGGTCCACTCTGGAGGATCAGTAACAGAAATTGAGAACATTGTAACTTCAATGAACAGATGTTTGAGCCAAACTGTAATTAACATAGAACAGTGTATAAGGCTCGGGTAAAATAAGATGTTTCTAACACTCCCATTTGATATTTCCATCACTTTATTAGAAGCAAGTTCAGTGAAAAGGTTTGTCTTATTTGTCAGGTCAATATTAGAGAAACGAAGTGATTTCTTTCCAAGGATGTACATCTAAAAATCTTGGTTAAAGCTTCAATCTTGTTTTAAATGCTTTTCCATTGAAAATGATACCTCTCTTTCAGTTCCCCCAATTCTGAGAAGTATAAAATCTTATAATTTATTATTACCAAAGGGGAAAGGTGGGAGGAGGGATAAATTAACAGTTTGGGATTAACACATACACACTGCTATGTATAAAATCGATCATCAACAAGGAACTACTGTATAGCACCGGGAACTACACTCAATATTTTACAATAACCTATAAGGGGAAATAATCTGAAAAAGAATAGATATTTTTATTGACATCATCTATTAATGACAGTTAAAATGGAACCTAAGGGAAGCTGGTGGTGAGTGCTTCTGACCCTGAAGACTTCAATCATCTAAAGTTTGGACTCTGCCTACTTCCCAAGGCCCTTAATGAACATATGTGTAGCCGTAGCTTAAAAAATTCCCCAGTTTGGGTTGTGGAGAGACACTGATTTTGTAAAAGCCCTGGTGTTCTCCTCACATGAATGGGACACTTCCTACAGCTAAAACATGCCTGTCACACCCAGAGGATGGTATACCGTCTGATCGGGAAGAGTTTGGAAAAGGCCTCTCATCTCCTCATCTCCTGGTGCTCGGGTTCACCCCTCCAGCGTCTTTACGAACAGTCTCCCCACTTGGAGATGTCAGCACTGTCAACATCCTGTTGCAGACAGTTTGGAATTTGTCCAGAGGATGAAGCAGAAGGAGAGGGAACAATGAGAGACAAGTCCTAGGTGTTCGGACAGGCACATGTCACTCTTATTTCCAATCAGGAAGACGAATTGACCAAAGGCTAGGGTTGCCCATGGAAACAGAATAGGGCTTGAGGAAATTCCGCTGCTTTGTGGCCAGTTCCCATAAACACAAGTTGAAAAATGGAACTCAGGGACACTAAAATTCACGAAACTGCAGAGTTGAAAATATCTATCACTGAAAAATGTCTTGAGGAAAGTCAGAGGAAAGGACTTGTAAGCAACGGAGAATGGCAGGAAAGGGATTGGAAGAGGTAGAAAGGACTCGCCATTAAGCACAAGAAAAGGGGCTGAACATTGCCAACATTGCAATTGGCCAAAAAGGGTGTATGCGTCTTTTTCTGTATGTATTCAAGAAAAGGGCATACACTTTTTTAGCCAACCAAACAGGTGGGCACTGGAAATCAATACTACAAAACATATCACTTCGCATCAGTCAGAAGAGCCTTCCTCATAAAGTGTAAACACCAGAAATGCAGGACAGGGCAAGGAGAAAAGGGAGCCCTCTGAGGCTTATACTGGAAATGTATATTGCCAACGGTCACTCTGGAGAAGTGTATTGTGTTTACTAAAGCATCTAAAAAATGAGCTACAGAGCACAGGGCACTTGCACTCATGGACGTATATCTTGGGAAAAACAAAAATCGAGAGGACACAGGCACCCCAATATTTACCGCCTCTATGTTTAAAAGATCCTCGACTAGGATATTATTTATAAGTCTCTGGAGGGAAAAAATGGATAGAGATGTGGCACTTATGTAGAGTGGAATATTACTCAGCCTGGAAATCAATGAAATATGGCCAGTTGTAAGAACCACAGAGGAGTTACGTATGATCATTCGAAGTCACATAATTCAAAAAGAAAAAGACACACGATATTACTAATACATGGAATGTAAACGTGGCTACAAATGAACTGAATTACAAAACAGAACGGGGTCTCAAATTTAGAAAACCAACATATGCTTGCTTAAGGATAAAGGAGAGTTGGGGTGCTGCATAAAACCAGAGATAGAAATTAGCACAGATACCTTTCCATAAGCCAAATATGTCATAGTCAAGACCTACCAGTTGCTCAACGAAATGGACTAAACACCCCATATTCAATGCCTAGGAATACACCTGACTAGTAAGAATCTTCAAACCCATGGATTTATATGTCTCCGTAAGAGAATCAAGCGTGTGTATAGATTTATGAACGCAGCAGAGAAAATCCGATGAATCCAATTATCAAAAGGAATTACAAAAACAAAACACAATGACAGTGAAATAGAGAACTATTCTTAAATAATTCATTCAGAGCTTGTGATGCAACCTGGATTAACCACATCTGCACCAAGAGTTGAGTGAGACATAAGGTTGGACACTTCGGGCGGATAGCACTGGTGAGGTACGATGAGCAAATGCAGACCCTTTGAAGTCATACTGCATGGTACCCATTCCATGGGTCCCAACTCTCCAGGTTTAAGAGATTCTTCCTTCAGCTAAAACATGCATGGGAAACCCAAAGTATGGTACACCGTGTGACTGGGAAGCGTTTTCAAATGCATCTCAGTTTTCGCCCCCTTTTACACGAGTTCACCATTCCAGACCCTTTACTAACACTCTCTCCACTTGGAGAGTCAGTGCCTTTAACCTCCTGTTTGGCACAGTTTGGAAATTCTGGGCAAGGTGAACAGGAATAGGGAGAACCAATCAGAGACTAGCTGTAGGTGTCTGCACGTGCAAATTTAATGCTCATTACCCCCAGGAAGAGGAATTAACCAAAAGCTCAGCATGCCGTGCCGGAACCAGATTAGGGCCTGAAGCAATCATGTGGGTTTGCGGCCAGCTCAGAAGAAAGCGAGTTGAAGAAAGGAGCTCAGGGGCACTGTAATTCACAAACCTGCAGAGTTATGAATGACAGCTATCGTCCAAAAATGTACTGAAGTAAGTCTTCGAAGAGGACTTGAAAGCGGGGCAGAATTTTAGGAAAACGATTTCAGGGGGTAGACTGGAATTGCACTTAAAGCATAGGAAAAGAGGCAGAATGTCCACAATGATGCACTTGGCCAAAAAGGGGGTATCCGTTTTTTCCTCAATATATTCAGGAAAAAACGCATACGCACTTTTTGGTCAACCAAGAAAGCGTGTAAAGGAAATCTGCACTACAATGAAGTCTCACTGCCCCCCGGTCAAAAGGGCCATCTGAAAAAAGTGTAAAATCCAGAAAGGCAGGACAGGTCATGGAGAACAGGGAACCTTATTATGCTGATGGGAGGGATGTAAATTGCCAACAGCCACTCTGGAGAAGTGTATGGTGTTTCCTGAAACACGTAGGAAACAAAGCAACACAGCCTATGGCACTTCCACTTAGGGTCCTATAGCTTAGGGAAATTAAAATCAAAAACACACAGCCACCCCAAAGTTTGGGACGGCTCTGTTTACAAGAACCTCGTCTACGGTACAAGTTAAATATCTGAGAAAGCAAAAAATGGATAAAAAGTTGTGGTACGTACGTACAATGGAATTTCACTCAGCAATGCGATCTACGTCATCAGCCCGTAGCGGCATAATGAGTGGATTCAGGTACAACGATTCTACAAGAAATAAGTCACACAGAAAAAGAAACATCATAAGATATCACTAATACACGGAACGTAAAGTTGGCTACACATGAACTGAATTACAAAACAGAACAGGGTCTCATATTTAGAAAACCAACTTATGCTTGCTTATGGGGAAAGGTGTGTTGGGGTGCTGCATAAAACCAGAGATTGAAATTAGTACAGATACCGTTCCATAAGCCAAATATATAATAGACAAGACCTACTCCTTGCTCAACGAAATGGACTCAACACCCCTTATTCAACACATGGGAATATACCTGACAAGTAAGAATCTTAAAACCCATGGATTTATATGTCTCCATAAGGAAATCAAGCATGTGTACAGCGGCCTAAACACAACAGTGAAAATCCGATATATCCAATTATAAAAATAAATTTCAAAAACAAAACACAAGGACAGTGAAATAGAGAGCAATTCTTAAATAATTCTTTCAGGTCTTGTGATGCAACCTGGATTTACCACATCTACACCCAGAGCTGGGTGACACATAAGGCCGGACACTTTGGGCTGATAGCATTGGTGAGGTTCGGAGAGCAAACGCAGACCCTTTGAAGTCTTACTGCTTGGTACCCATTCCATGGGTCCCAACTCTCCAGGTTTAAGGGATTCTTCCTTCAGCTAAAACATGCATCGGAAACCCAGATTATGGTCCACCGTGTGATTGGGAAACGTTTTCAAATGCATCTCAGGTTTCGTCCCCTGATACTCGGGGTCACCGTTCCAGACGCTTTACTAACACTCTCCCCTCTTGGAGAGTCAGTGCCTTTAACCTCCTGTTTGCCACAGTTTGCAATTTCTGCGCAAGATGGACAGGAATAGGGAGAACCAAAGAGAGACTAGCTGTAGGTGTCTGCACGGGCAAATGGAACGCTCATTTCCCACCAGGAAGAGGAATTAACCAAAGGCTCAGCGTGCCCTGCCAGAAGCAGATTAGGGCCTGAAGCAATCCTGCAGATTTGCGTTCAGCTCACAAGAAAGCGAGTTGAAGAAAGGAGTTCAGGGGCACTGTAATTCACAAACCTGCAGAGTTATGAATGACAGCTATCGTCCTAAAATGTATTGAAGTAAGTCTTCGAAGAGGAGTTGAAAGCGGGGCAGAATTTCAGGGAAACGATTTCAGGGGGTAGACTGGAATTGCACTTAAAGCATAGGAAAAGAGGCAGAATGTCCACAATGATGCACTTGGCCAAAAAGGGCATATGCGTTTTTTCCTGAATATATCCAGGAAATAACGCATACGCCCTTTTTTGCCAACCAAGCAAGCGTGTAAAGGAAATCTGCACTACAATGAAGGCTCACTGCCCCCCGGTCAAAAGGGCCATCAGAAAAAAGTGTAAAATCCAGAGAGGCAGGACAGGTCATGGAGAACAGGGAGCCTTGTTATGCTGATGGGCGGGATGTACATTGCCAACAGCCACTCTGGAGAAGTGTATGGTGTTTCCTGAAACACGTAGGAAACAAAGCAACACAGCCTATGGCACTTCCACTTATGGTCCTATAGCTTAGGGAAATTAAAATCAAAAACACACAGCCACCCCAATGTTTGGGACGGCTCTGTTTACAAGAACCTCGTCTACGGTACAAGTTTAATATCCAAGAAAGCAAAAAATGGATAAAGAAGTTGTGGTACGTACGTACAATGGAATATCACTCAGCAATGAGATCTACGTCATCAGGCACGTAGCGGCATAATGACTGGATTCAGGTACGGCGATTCTACGAGAAATAAGTCACACAGAAAAAGAAACATCATAAGATATCACTAATACACGGAACGTAAACTTGGCTACACATGAACTGAATTACAAAACAGAACAGGGCCTCAAATTTAGAAAACCAACATATGCTTGCTTATGGGGAAAGGTGAGTTGGGGTACTACATAAAACCAGAGATTGAAATTAGCACAGATACCATTCCATAAGCCAAATATAAAATATACAAGACCTGCTCCTTGCTCAACGAAATGGACTCAACACCCCATATTCAACGCCTGGGAATATACCTGACAAGTAAGAATCTTAAGACCCATGGATTTATATGTCTCCATAAGGAAATCAAGCGTGTGTACAGCGGCCTAAACGCAGCAGTGAAAATCCGATAAATGCCATTATCAAAATAAATTTCACAAACACAACACAATGACAGTGAAATAGAGAGCAATTCTTAAATAATTCATTCAGGGCTTGTGATGCAACATGATTTACCACAGCTACACCCAGAGTTGGGGTAGACATAAGGCTGGATACTTCGGGCTGATAGCATTGGTGAGGTTGGGTGAGCAAACGCAGACCCTTTGAAGTCATACTGCATGGTACCCATTCCATGGGTCCCAACTCTCCAGGTTTAAGGGATTCTTCCTTCAGCTAAAACATGCATGGGAAACCCAGAGTATGGTCCACCGTGTGATTGGGAAACGTTTTCAAATGCATCTCAGGGTTCGTCCCCTGGTACTCGGGTTCACCGTTCCAGACGCTTTACTAACACTCTCCCCACTTGGAGAGTCAGTGCCTTTAACCTCCTGTTTGGCACAGTTTGCAATTTCTGCGCAAGATGAACAGGAATAGGGAGAACCAATGAGAGACCAACTGTAGGTGTCTGCACGGGCAAACGGAACGCTCATTACCCACCAGGAAGAGGAATTAACCAAAGGCTCAGCGTGCCCTGCAGGAAACAGATTAGGGCCTGAAGCAATCTTGCGGTTTTGCAGCCAGCTCACAAGAAAGCGAGTTGAAGAAAGGAGCTCAGGGGCACTGTAATTCACAAACCTGCAGAGTTATGAATGACAGCTATCGTCCAAAAATGTATTGAAGTAAGTCATCGAAGAGGACTTGAAAGCGGGGCAGAATTTCAGGAAAACGATTTCAGGGCGTAGACTGGAATTGCACTTAAAGCATAGGAAAAGAGGCGGAATGTCGACAATGATGCAATTGGCCAAAAAGTGCGTATGCGTTTTTTCCTGAATATATTCAGGAAAAAACGCATACGCCCTTTTTGGCCAACCAAGCAAGCGTGTAAAGGAAATCTGCAATACAATGAAGTCTCACTCCCCCCCGGTCAAAAGGGACATCTGAAAAAAGTGTAAAATCCAGAAAGGCAGGACAGGTCCTGGAGAACAGGGAGCCTTGTTATGCTGATTGGCGTGATGTAAATTGCCAACAGCCACTCTGGAGAAGTGTATGGTGTTTCCTGAAACACGTAGGAAACAAAGCAACACAGCCTATGGCACTTCCACTTAGGGTCCTATAGCTTAGGGAAACTAAAATCAAAAACACACAGCCACCCCAAAGTTTGGGACGGCTCTGTTTACAAGAACCTCGTCTACGGTACAAGTTAAATATCCGAGAAAGCAAAAAATGGATAAAGAAATTGTGGTACGTACGTACAATGGAATATCACTCAGCCATGAGATCTACGTCATCTGGCCCGTAGCGGCATAATGAGTGCATTCAGGTACGACGATTCTACGAGAAATAAGTCACACAGAAAAAGAAACATCATAAGATATCACTAATACACGGAACGTAAACTTGGCTACACATGAACTGAATTACAAAACAGAACAGGGTCTGAAATTTAGAAAACCAACTTATGCTTGCTTATGGGGAAAGGTGAGTTGGGGTGCTGCATCAAACCAGAGATTGAAATTAGCACAGATACCATTCCATAAGCCAAATATATAATAGACAAGACCTACTCCTTGCTCAACGAAATGGACTCAACACCCCATATTCAACGCCTGGTAATATACCTGACAAGTAAGAATCTTAAGACCCATGGATTTATACGTCTCCATAAGGAAATCAAGCGTGTGTACAGAGGCCTAAACGCAGCCGTGAAAATACGATAAATGCCATTATCAAAATAAATTTCACAAACAAAACACAATGACAGTGAAATTGAGAGCAATTCTTAAATAATTCATTCAGGGCTTGTGATGCAACCTGGATTTACCAAATCTACACACAGAGCTGGGTGAGACATAAGGCTGGCCACTTCGGGATGATAGCATTGGTGAGGTTCGGTGAGCAAACGCAGACCCTTTGAAGTCATACTGCATGGTAGCCATTCCATGGGTCCCAACTCTCCAGGTTTAAGGGATTCTTCCTTCAGCTAAAACATGCATGGGAAACCCAGAGTATGGTCCACCGTGTGATTGGGAAACGTTTTCAAATGCATCTCAGGTTTCGACCCCTGGTACTCGGGTGCACCATTCCAGACGCTTTACTAACACTCTCCTCACTTGGAGAGTCAGTGCCTTTAACCTCCTGTTTGTCACAGTTTGCAATTTCTGCGCAAGATGAACAGGAATAGGGAGAACCAATGAGAGACTAGCTGTAGGTGTCTGCACGGGCAAATGGAACGCTCATTTCCCACCAGGAAGTGGAATTAACCAAAGCATAGGAAAAGACTCCGAATGTCGAAAATGATGCACTTGGCTAAAAAGAGCGTATGCGTTTTTTCCTGAATATATTCAGGAGAAAACGCATACTCCCTTTTTGGCCAACCAAGCAAGCGTGTCAAGGAAATCTGCACTACAATGAAGTCTCACTGCCCCCCGGTCAAAAGGGCCATCTGAAACAAGTGTAAAATCCAGAAAGGCAGGACAGGTCATGGAGAACAGGGAGCCTTGTTATGCTGATGGGCGGGATGTAAATTGCCAACAGCCACTCTGGAGAAGTGTATGGTGTTTCCTGAAACACGTAGGAAACAAAGCAACACAGCCTATGGCACTTCCACTTAGGGTCCTATAGCTTAGGGAAATTAAAATCAAATACACACAGCCACCCCAATATTTGGGACGGCGCTGTTTACAAGAACCTCGTCTACGGTACAAGTTAAATATCCGAGAAAGCAAAAAATGGATAAAGAAGTTGTGGTACGTACGTACAATGGAATATCACTCAGCCATGAGATCTACGTCATCTGGCCCGTAGCGGCATAATGAGTGCATTAAGGTACGACGATTCTACGAGAAATAAGTCACACAGAAAAAGAAACATCATAAGATATCACTAATACACGGAACGTAAACTTGGCTACACATGAACTGAATTACAAAACAGAACAGGGTCTCAAATTTAGAAAACCAACTTATGCTTGCTTATGGGGAAAGGTGAGTTGGGGTGCTGCATCAAACCAGAGATTGAAATTAGCACAGATACCGTTCCATAAGCCAAATATATTATAGACAAGACCTACTCCTTGCTCAATGAAATGGACTCAACACCCCATATTCAACGCCTGGGAATATACCTGACAAGTAAGAATCTTAAGACCCATGGATTTATATGTCTCCATAAGGAAATCAAGCGTGTGTACAGCGGCCTAAACGCAGCAGTGAAAATCCGATAAATCCCATTATCAAAATAAATTTCAAAAACAAAACACAATGACAGTGAAATAGAGAGCAATTCTTAAATAATTCATTCACGGCTTGTGATGCAACCTGGATTTACCACATCTACACCCAGAGCTGGGTGAGACATAAGGCTGGACACTTCGGGCTGATAGCATTGGTGAGGTTCGGTGAGCAAACGCAGACACGTTGAAATCATACTGCATGGTAGCCATTCCATGGGTCCCAACTCTCCAGGTTTAAGGGATTCTTCCTTCAGCTAAAACATGCATGGGAAACCCAGAGAATGGTCCACTGTGTGATTGGGAAACGTTTTCAACTGTATCTCAGGTTTCGTCCCCTAGTACTCGGGTTCACCGTTCCAGACGCTTTACTAACACTCTCCCCACTTGGAGAGTCAGTGCCTTTAACCTCCTGTTTGGCACAGTTTGCAATTTCTGCGCAAGATTTACAGGAATAGGGAGAACCAATGAGAGCCTAGCTGTAGGTGTCTGCACGGGCAAATGGAACGCTCATTTCCCACCAGGAAGAGGGATTTACCAAAGGCTCAGCGTGCCCTGCCGGAACCAGATTAGTGCCTGAAGCAATCCTGTGGTTTTGCGGCCAGCTCACAAGAAAGTGAGTTAAAGAAAGGAGCTCAGGGACACTGTAATTCACAAACATGCAGAGTTATGAATGACAGCTATCGTCCAAAAATGTATTGAAGTAAGTCTTCGAAGTGGACTTGAAAGCGGGGCAGAATTTCAGGAAAACGATTTCAGGGGGTAGACTGGAATTGCACTTAAAGAATAGGAAAAGAGGCAGAATGTCCACAATGATGCACTTGGTCAAAAAGAGCGTAAGCGTTTTTTCCTGAATATATTCAGAAAAAACGCATACGCCATTTTTGGCCAACCAAGCAAGCGTGTACAGGAAATCTGCACTACAATGAAGTCTCACTGCCCCCCGGTCAAAAGGGACATCTGGAAAAAGCGTAAAATCCAGAAAGGCAGGACAGGTCATGGAGAAGAGGGAGCCTTGTTATGCTGATGGGCGGGATGTAAATTGCCAACAGCCACTCTGGAGAAGTGTATGGTGTTTCCTGAAACACGTAGGAAACAAAGCAACACAGCCTATGGCACTTCCACTTAGGGTCCTATAGCTTAGGGAAATTAAAATTAAAAACACACAGCCACCCCAAAGTTTGGGACGGCTCTGTTTACAAGAACCTCGTCTACGGTACAAGTTAAATATCCGAGAAAGTAAAAAATGGATAAAGAAGTTGTGGTACGTACGTACAATGGAATAACACTCAGCAATGAAATCTACGTCATCAGGCCCGTAGTGGCATAATGAGTGGATTCAGGTACGACGATTCTACGAGAAATAAGTCACACAGAAAAAGAAACATCATAAGATATCACTAATACACGGAAGGTAAACTTAGCTACACATGAACTGAATTACAAAACAGAACAGGGTCTCAAATTTAGAAAACCAACTTATGCTTGCTTATGGGGAAAGGTGAGTTGGGGTGCTGCATCAAACCAGAGATTGAAATTAGCACAGATATCGTTCCATAAGCCAAATATATAATAGACAAGTCCTACTTCTTGCTCAACGAAATGGATTCAACACCCCATATTCAACGCCTGGGAATATACCTGACAAGTAAGAATCTTAAGACCCATGGATTTATATGTCTCCATAAGGAAATCAATCGTGTGTACAGCAGCCTAAACGCAGCAGTGAAAATCCGATAAATCCCATTATCAAAATAAATTACAAAAACAAAACACAATGACAGTGAAATAGAGAGCAATTCTTAAATAATTCATTCAGGGCTTGTGATGCAACCTGGATTTACCACCTCTACACCCAAAGCTGGTAGAGACATAAGGCTGGAGACTTCGGGCTGATAGCAATGGTGAGGTTCGGTGAGCAAACGCAGACCCTTTGAAGTCATACTGCATGGTAGCCATTCCATGGGTCCCAACTCTGCAGGATTAATGGATTCTTCCTTCAGCTAAAACATGCATGGGAAACCCAGAGAATGGTCCACCGTGTGATTGGGAAACGTTTTCAAATGCATCTCAGGTTTCGTCTCCTGGTACTCGAGTTCACCGCTCCAGACGCTTTACTAACTCTCTCCCCACTTGGAGAGTCAGTGCCTTTAACCTCCTGTTTGGCACAGTTTGCAATTTCTGCGCAAGATGAACAGGAATAGGGAGAAGCAATGAGAGACTAGCTGTAGGTGTCTGCACGGGCAAATGGAACGCTCATTTCCCACCAGGAAGAGGAATTAACCAAAGGCTCAGCGTGCCCTTACGGAAGCAGATTAGGGCTTGAAGCAATACTGCGGTTTTGCGGCCAGCTCACAAGAAAGCGAGTTGAAGAAAGGAGCTCAGGGGCACTGTAATTCACAAACCTGCAGAGTTATGAATGACAGCTATCGTACAAAAATGTATTGAAATAAGTCTTCGAAGAGGACTTGAAATCCGGGTAGAATTTCAGGAAAACGATTTCAGGGGGTAGACTGGAATTGCACTTAAAGCATAGGAAAAGAGGCAGAGTGTCGACAATGACGCACTTGGCCAAAAAGGGCGTATGCCTTTTTTCCTGAATATATTCAGGAAAAAACGCATACGCCCTTTTTGGACAACCAAGCAAGCGTGTCAAGGAAATCTGCACTACAATGAAGTCTCACTGCCCCCCGGTCAAAAGGGCCATCTGAAAAAAGTGTAAAATCCAGAAAGGCAGGACAGATCATGGAGAAGAGGGAGCCTTGTTATGCTGATGGGCGGGATGTAAATTGCCAACAGCCACTCTGGAGAAGTGTATGGTGTTTCCTGAAACACGTAGGAAACAAAGCAACACAGCGTATGGCACTTCCACTTAGGGTCCTATAGCTTAGGGAAATTAAAATCAAAAACACACAGCCACCCCAAAGTTTGGGACGGCTCTGTTTACAAGAACCTCGTCTACGGTACAAGTTAAATATCCGAGAAAGCAAAAAATGGATAAAGAACGTGTGGTACGTACGTACAATGGAATATCACTCAGCAATGAAATCTACGTCATCAGGCCCGTAGCGGCATAATGAGTGGATTCAGGTACGACGATTCTACGAGAAATAAGTCACACAGAAAATGAAACATCATAAGATATCACTAATACACGCAAGGTAAACTTGGCTACACATGAACTGAATTACAAAACAGAGCAGGGTTTCAAATTTAGAAAACCAACTTATGCTTGCTTATGGGGAAAGGTGAGTTGGGGTGCTGCATAAAACCAGAGATTGAAATTAGCACATATACCGTTCCATAAGCCAAATATATAATAGACAAGACCTACTCCTTGCTCAACGAAATGGACTCAACACCACATATTCAACGCCTGGGAATATACCTGACAATAAGAATCTTAAGACCCATGGATTTATATGTCTCCATAAGGAAATCTAGCGTGTGTACAACGGCCTAAACGCAGCAGTGAAAATCCGATAAATCCCATTATCAAAATAAATTTCAAAAACAAAACACAATGACAGTGAAATAGAGAGCAATTCTTAAATAATTCATTCAGGGCTTGTGATGCAACCTGGATTTACCACATCTACACCCAGAGCTGGGTGAGACATAAGGCTGGACACTTCGGGCTGATAGCATTGGTGAGGTTCGGTTAGCAAACGCAGACCTTTTGAAGTCATACTGCATGGCAGCCATTCCATGGGTCCCAACTCTCCAGGTTTAAGGGATTCTTCCTTCAGCTAAAACATGCATGGGAAACCCAGAGTATGGTCGACCGTGTGATTGGGAAACGTTTTCAAATGTATCTCATGTTTCGTACCCTGGTACTCGGGTTCACCGTTCCAGACGCTTTACTAACACTCTCCCCACTTGGAGACTCAACCTTTAACCTCCTGTTTGGCACAGTTTGCAAATTCTGCGCAAGATGAACAGGAATATGGAGAACCAATGGGAGACTAGCTGTAGGTGTCTGCATGGGTAAATGGAACGCTCATTTCCCACCAGGAAGAGGAATTAACCAAAGGCTCAGCGTGCCCTGCCGGAACCAGATTAGGGCCTGAAGCAATCCTGCGGTTTTGCGGCCAGCTCACAAGAAAGCGAGGTGAAGAAAGGAGCTCAGGGGCAATGTAATTCACAAACCTGCAGAGTTGTGAATGACAGCTATCGTCCAATAATGTATTGAAGTAAGTCTTCGAAGAGGACTTGAAATCCGGGTAGAATTTCAGGAAAACGATTTCAGGGGGTAGACTGGAATTGCACTTAAAGCATAGGAAAAGAGGCAGAGTGTCAACAATGACGCACTTGGCCAAAAAGGGCGTATGCCTTTTTTCCTGAATATATTCAGGAAAAAACGCATACGCCCTTTTTGGACAACCAAGCAAGCGTGTCAAGGAAATCTGCACTACAATGAAGTCTCACTGCCCCCCGGTCAAAAGGGCCATCTGAAAAAAGTGTAAAATCCAGAAAGGCAGGACAGATCATGGAGAAGAGGGAGCCTTGTTATGCTGATGGGCGGGATGTAAATTGCCAACAGCCACTCTGGAGAAGTGTATGGTGTTTCCTGAAACACGTAGGAAACAAAGCAACACAGCGTATGGCACTTCCACTTAGGGTCCTATAGCTTAGGGAAATTAAAATCAAAAACACACAGCCACCCCAAAGTTTGGGACGGCTCTGTTTACAAGAACCTCGTCTACGGTACAAGTTAAATATCCGAGAAAGCAAAAAATGGATAAAGAACGTGTGGTACGTACGTACAATGGAATATCACTCAGCAATGAAATCTACGTCATCAGGCCCGTAGCGGCATAATGAGTGGATTCAGGTACGACGATTCTACGAGAAATAAGTCACACAGAAAATGAAACATCATAAGATATCACTAATACACGCAAGGTAAACTTGGCTACACATGAACTGAATTACAAAACAGAGCAGGGTTTCAAATTTAGAAAACCAACTTATGCTTGCTTATGGGGAAAGGTGAGTTGGGGTGCTGCATAAAACCAGAGATTGAAATTAGCACATATACCGTTCCATAAGCCAAATATATAATAGACAAGACCTACTCCTTGCTCAACGAAATGGACTCAACACCACATATTCAACGCCTGGGAATATACCTGACAATAAGAATCTTAAGACCCATGGATTTATATGTCTCCATAAGGAAATCTAGCGTGTGTACAACGGCCTAAACGCAGCAGTGAAAATCCGATAAATCCCATTATCAAAATAAATTTCAAAAACAAAACACAATGACAGTGAAATAGAGAGCAATTCTTAAATAATTCATTCAGGGCTTGTGATGCAACCTGGATTTACCACATCTACACCCAGAGCTGGGTGAGACATAAGGCTGGACACTTCGGGCTGATAGCATTGGTGAGGTTCGGGTAGCAAACGCAGACCTTTTGAAGTCATACTGCATGGCAGCCATTCCATGGGTCCCAACTCTCCAGGTTTAAGGGATTCTTCCTTCAGCTAAAACATGCATGGGAAACCCAGAGTATGGTCGACCGTGTGATTGGGAAACGTTTTCAAATGTATCTCATGTTTCGTACCCTGGTACTCGGGTTCACCGTTCCAGACGCTTTACTAACACTCTCCCCACTTGGAGACTCTGCCTTTAACCTCCTGTTTGGCACAGTTTGCAAATTCTGCGCAAGATGAACAGGAATATGGAGAACCAATGGGAGACTAGCTGTAGGTGTCTGCATGGGTAAATGGAACGCTCATTTCCCACCAGGAAGAGGAATTAACCAAAGGCTCAGCGTGCCCTGCCGGAACCAGATTAGGGCCTGAAGCAATCCTGCGGTTTTGCGGCCAGCTCACAAGAAAGCGAGGTGAAGAAAGGAGCTCAGGGGCAATGTAATTCACAAACCTGCAGAGTTGTGAATGACAGCTATCGTCCAATAATGTATTGAAGTAAGTCTTCGAAGGGGACTTGAATGCGAGGCAGAATTTCAGGAAAACGATTTCAGGGGGTAGACTGGAATTGCACTTAAAGCATAGGAAAACAGGCAGAATGTCGAAAATGATGCACTTGGACAAAAAGGGCGTATGCGTTTTTTCCTGAATATATTCAGGAAAAAACGCATATGCACTTTTTGGCCAACCAAGCAAGCGTGTAAAGGAAATCTGCAATACAATGAAGCCTCACTGCCCCCCGGGCAAAAGGGCCATCTGAAAAAAGTGTAAAATCCAGAAAGGCAGGACAGGTCATGGAGAACAGGGAGCCTTGTTATGCTGATGGGCGGGATGTAAATTGCCAACAGCCACTCTGGAGAAGTGTATGTTGTTTCCTGAAACACGTAGGAAACAAATCAACACAGCCTATGGCACTTCCACTTAGGGTCCTATAGCTTAGGGAAATTAAAATCAAAAACACACAGCCACCCCAAAGTTTAGGACGGCTCTGTTTACAAGAACCTCGTCTACGGTACAAGTTAAATATCCGAGAAAGCAAAAAATGGATAAAGAAGTGGTGGTACGTACGTACAATGGAATATCACTCAGCAATCAGATCTACGTCATCAGGCCCGTAGCGGCATAATGAGTGGATTCAGGTACGACGATTCTACGAGAAATTAGTCACACAGAAAAAGAAACATCATAAGATATCACTAATACACAGAACGTAAACTTGGCTACAAATGAACTGAATTACAAAACAGAACAGGGTCTCAAATTTAGAAAACCAACTTATGCTTGCTTATGGGGAAAGGTGAGTTGGGGTGCTGCATCAAACCAGAGATTGAAATTAGCACAGATACCGTTCCATAAGCCAAATATATAATAGACAAGACCTACTCCTTGCTCAACGAAATGGACTCAACACCCCATATTCAACGCCTGGGAATATACCTGACAAGTAAGAATCTTAAGACCCATAGATTTATATGTCTCCATAAGGAAATCAAGCGTGTGTACAGCGGCCTAAACGCAGCAGTGAAAATCTGATAAATCCCATTATCAAAATTAATTTCAAAAACAAAACACAATGACAGTGAAATAGAGAGCAATTCTTAAATAATTCATTCAGGGCTTGTGATGCAACCTGGATTTACCACATCTACACCCAGAGCTGGGTGAGACATAAGGCTGGACACTTCGGGCTGATAGCATTGGTGAGGTTCGGTGAGCAAACGCAGACCGTTTGAAGGCATACTGCATGGTACCCATTCCATGGGTCCCAACTCTCCAGGTTTAAAGGATTCTTCCTTCAGCTAAAACATGCATGGGAAACCCAGAGTATGGTCCACCGAGTGATTGGGAAACGTTTTCAAATGCATCTCAGGTTTCCTCCCCTGGTACTCGGGTTCACCGTTCCAGACGCTTTACTAACACTCTCCCCACTTGGAGAGTCAGTGCCTTTAACCTCCTGTTTGGCACAGTTTGCAATTTCTGCGCAAGATGAACAGGAATAGGGAGAAGCAATGAGAGACTAGCTGTAGGTGTCTGCACGGGCAAATGGAACGCTCATTTCCCACCAGGAAGAGGAATTAACCAAAGGCTCAGCGTGCCCTGCCGGAACCGGATTAAGGTCTGAAGCAATACTGCGGTTTGCGGGCAACTCACAAGAAATCGAGTTGAAGAAAGGAGCTCAGGGGCACTGTAATTCACAAACCTGCAGAGTTAAGAATGACAGCTATCGTCCAAAAATGTATTGAAGTAAGTCTTCGAAGAGGACTTGAAAGCGGGGCAGAATTTCAGGAAAACGATTTCAGGGGGTAGACTGGAATTGCACTTAAAGCATAGGAAAAGAGGCAGAATGTCCACAATGATGCACTTGGCCAAAAAGGGCGTATGCGTTTTTTCCTGAATACATTCAGGAAAAAACGCATACGCCCTTTTTGGCCAACCAAGCAAGCCTGTAAAGGAAATCTGCACTACAATGAAGTCTCACTGCCCCCCAGTCAAAACGGCCATCTGAAAAAAGTGTAAGATCCAGAAAGGCAGGACAGGTCATGGAGAACAGGGAGCCTTGTTATGCTGATGGGCGGGATGTCAATTGCCAACAGCCACTCTGGAGAAGTGTATGGTGTTTCCTGAAACACGTAGGAAACAAAGCAACACAGCCTATGGCATTTCCACTTAGGGTCGTATAGATTACGGAAATTAAAATCTAAAACACACAGGCACCCCAAAGTTTGGGACCGCTCTGTTTACAAGAACCTCGTCTACGGTACAAGTTAAATATCCGAGAAAGCAAAAAATTGATAAAGAAATTGTGGTACGTACGTACAATGGAATATCACTCAGCAATGAAATCTAGGTCATCAGGCCCATAGCGGCATAATGAGTGGATTCAGGTACGACGATTCTACGAGAAATAAGTCACACAGAAAAAGAAACATCATAAGATATCACTAATACACGGAAGGTAAACTTGTCTACACATGAACTGAATTACAAAACAGAACAGGGTCTCAAATTTAGAAAACCAACTTATGCTTGCTTATGGGGACAGGTGAATTGGGGTGCTGCATAAAACCAGAG
This sequence comes from Delphinapterus leucas, assembly GCF_059928025.1. Classification (NCBI taxonomy): domain Eukaryota; kingdom Metazoa; phylum Chordata; class Mammalia; order Artiodactyla; family Monodontidae; genus Delphinapterus; species Delphinapterus leucas. The sequence goes on from NW_028322244.1 coordinate 5,077,561, forward strand.
ATTGAAATTAGCACAGATATCGCTCCATAAGCCAAGTATATAATAGACAAGACCTACTCCTTGCTCAACGAAATGGACTCAACACCCCATATTCAACGCCTGGGAATATACCTGACAAGTAAGAATCTTAAGACCCATGGATTTATATGTCTCAATAAGGAAATCACTCGTGTGTACAGCAGCCTAAACGCAGCAGTGAAAATCCGATAAATCCCATTATCAAAATAAATTTCAAAAACAAAACACAATGACAGTGAAATAGAGAGCAATTCTTAAATAATTCATTCAGGTCTTGTGATGCAACCTGGATTTACCACCTCTACACCCAAAACTGGTTGAGACATAAGGCTGGACACTTCGGGCTGATAGCAATGCTGAGGTTCGGTGAGCAAACGCAGACCCTTTGAAGTCATACTGCATGGTAGTCATTCCATGTGTCCCAACTCTCCAGGATTAAGGGATTCTTCCTTCAGCTAAAACATGCATGGGAATCCCAGAGTCTGGTCCACCGTGTGATTGGGAAACGTTTTCAAATGCATCTCACGTTTCGTCCCCTGGTACTCGGGTTCACCGTTCCAGACGCTTTACTAACACTCTCCCCACTTGGAGAGTCTGTGCCTTTAACCTCCTGTTTGGCACAGTTTGCAATTTCTGCGCAAGATGAACAGGAATAGGGAGAACCAATGAGAGACTAGCTGTAGGTGTCTGCACGGGCAAATGGAACACTCATTTCCCACCAGGAAGAGGAATTAACCAAAGGCTCAGCGTGCCCTTCCGGAAGCAGATTAGGGCCTGAAGCAATACTGCGGTTTTGCGGCCAGCTCACAAGAAAGCGAGTTGAAGAAAGGAGCTCAGGGGCACTGTAATTCACAAACCTGCAGAGTTATGAATGACACCTATCGTCCAAAAATGTAGTGAAGTAAGTCTTCGAAGAGGACTTGAAAACGGGGCAGAATTTCAGGAAAACGATTTCAGGGGGTAGACTGGAATTGCACTTAAAACATAGGAAAAGAGGCAGAATGTCCACAATGATGCACTTGGCCAAAAAGGGCGTATGTGTTTTTTCCTGAATATACTCAGGAAAAAACGCATACGCCCTTTTTGGCCAACCAAGCAAGCGTGTAAAGGAAATCTGCACTACAATGAAGTCTCACTGCCCCCCGGTCAAAAGGGCCATCTGAAAAAAGTGTAAAATCCAGAAAGGCAGGACAGGTCATGGAGAACAAGGAGGCTTGTTACGCTGATGGGCGGGATGTAAATTGCCAACTGCCACTCTGGAGAAGTTTATGGTGTTTCCGGAAACACATTGGAAACAAAGCAACACAGCCTATGGCACTTCCACTTATGGTCCTATAGATTAGGGAAATTAAAATAAAAAACGCACAGCCACCCCAATGTTTCGGACGCCTCGGTTTACAAGAACCTCATCTACGGTACATGTTAAATATACCAGAAAGCGAAAAATGGATAAAGAATTTGTGGTACGTACGTACAATGGAATATCACTCACCAATGAAATCTATGTCATTAGGCCCGTCGCGGCATAATGAGTGGATTCAGGTACGATGATTCTAAGTGAAATAAGTCACACAGAAAAAGAAACATCATAAGATATCACTAATACACGGAACGTAAAGTTGGCTACACATGAACTGAATTACAAAACAGAACAGGGTCTCATATTTAGAAAACCAACTTATGCTTGCTTATGGGGAAAGGTGTGTTGGGGTGCTGCATAAAACCAGAGATTGAAATTAGTACAGATACCGTTCCATAAGCCAAATATATAATAGACAAGACCTACTCCTTGCTCAACGAAATGGACTCAACACCCCTTATTCAACACATGGGAATATACCTGACAAGTAAGAATCTTAAAACCCATGGATTTATATGTCTCCATAAGGAAATCAAGCATGTGTACAGCGGCCTAAACACAACAGTGAAAATCCGATATATCCAATTATAAAAATAAATTTCAAAAACAAAACACAAGGACAGTGAAATAGAGAGCAATTCTTAAATAATTCTTTCAGGTCTTGTGATGCAACCTGGATTTACCACATCTACACCCAGAGCTGGGTGACACATAAGGCCGGACACTTTGGGCTGATAGCATTGGTGAGGTTCGGAGAGCAAACGCAGACCCTTTGAAGTCTTACTGCTTGGTACCCATTCCATGGGTCCCAACTCTCCAGGTTTAAGGGATTCTTCCTTCAGCTAAAACATGCATCGGAAACCCAGATTATGGTCCACCGTGTGATTGGGAAACGTTTTCAAATGCATCTCAGGTTTCGTCCCCTGATACTCGGGGTCACCGTTCCAGACGCTTTACTAACACTCTCCCCTCTTGGAGAGTCAGTGCCTTTAACCTCCTGTTTGCCACAGTTTGCAATTTCTGCGCAAGATGGACAGGAATAGGGAGAACCAAAGAGAGACTAGCTGTAGGTGTCTGCACGGGCAAATGGAACGCTCATTTCCCACCAGGAAGAGGAATTAACCAAAGGCTCAGCGTGCCCTGCCAGAAGCAGATTAGGGCCTGAAGCAATCCTGCAGATTTGCGTTCAGCTCACAAGAAAGCGAGTTGAAGAAAGGAGTTCAGGGGCACTGTAATTCACAAACCTGCAGAGTTATGAATGACAGCTATCGTCCTAAAATGTATTGAAGTAAGTCTTCGAAGAGGAGTTGAAAGCGGGGCAGAATTTCAGGGAAACGATTTCAGGGGGTAGACTGGAATTGCACTTAAAGCATAGGAAAAGAGGCAGAATGTCCACAATGATGCACTTGGCCAAAAAGGGCATATGCGTTTTTTCCTGAATATATCCAGGAAATAACGCATACGCCCTTTTTTGCCAACCAAGCAAGCGTGTAAAGGAAATCTGCACTACAATGAAGGCTCACTGCCCCCCGGTCAAAAGGGCCATCAGAAAAAAGTGTAAAATCCAGAGAGGCAGGACAGGTCATGGAGAACAGGGAGCCTTGTTATGCTGATGGGCGGGATGTACATTGCCAACAGCCACTCTGGAGAAGTGTATGGTGTTTCCTGAAACACGTAGGAAACAAAGCAACACAGCCTATGGCACTTCCACTTATGGTCCTATAGCTTAGGGAAATTAAAATCAAAAACACACAGCCACCCCAATGTTTGGGACGGCTCTGTTTACAAGAACCTCGTCTACGGTACAAGTTTAATATCCAAGAAAGCAAAAAATGGATAAAGAAGTTGTGGTACGTACGTACAATGGAATATCACTCAGCAATGAGATCTACGTCATCAGGCACGTAGCGGCATAATGACTGGATTCAGGTACGGCGATTCTACGAGAAATAAGTCACACAGAAAAAGAAACATCATAAGATATCACTAATACACGGAACGTAAACTTGGCTACACATGAACTGAATTACAAAACAGAACAGGGCCTCAAATTTAGAAAACCAACATATGCTTGCTTATGGGGAAAGGTGAGTTGGGGTACTACATAAAACCAGAGATTGAAATTAGCACAGATACCATTCCATAAGCCAAATATAAAATATACAAGACCTGCTCCTTGCTCAACGAAATGGACTCAACACCCCATATTCAACGCCTGGGAATATACCTGACAAGTAAGAATCTTAAGACCCATGGATTTATATGTCTCCATAAGGAAATCAAGCGTGTGTACAGCGGCCTAAACGCAGCAGTGAAAATCCGATAAATGCCATTATCAAAATAAATTTCACAAACACAACACAATGACAGTGAAATAGAGAGCAATTCTTAAATAATTCATTCAGGGCTTGTGATGCAACATGATTTACCACAGCTACACCCAGAGTTGGGGTAGACATAAGGCTGGATACTTCGGGCTGATAGCATTGGTGAGGTTGGGTGAGCAAACGCAGACCCTTTGAAGTCATACTGCATGGTACCCATTCCATGGGTCCCAACTCTCCAGGTTTAAGGGATTCTTCCTTCAGCTAAAACATGCATGGGAAACCCAGAGTATGGTCCACCGTGTGATTGGGAAACGTTTTCAAATGCATCTCAGGGTTCGTCCCCTGGTACTCGGGTTCACCGTTCCAGACGCTTTACTAACACTCTCCCCACTTGGAGAGTCAGTGCCTTTAACCTCCTGTTTGGCACAGTTTGCAATTTCTGCGCAAGATGAACAGGAATAGGGAGAACCAATGAGAGACCAACTGTAGGTGTCTGCACGGGCAAACGGAACGCTCATTACCCACCAGGAAGAGGAATTAACCAAAGGCTCAGCGTGCCCTGCAGGAAACAGATTAGGGCCTGAAGCAATCTTGCGGTTTTGCAGCCAGCTCACAAGAAAGCGAGTTGAAGAAAGGAGCTCAGGGGCACTGTAATTCACAAACCTGCAGAGTTATGAATGACAGCTATCGTCCAAAAATGTATTGAAGTAAGTCATCGAAGAGGACTTGAAAGCGGGGCAGAATTTCAGGAAAACGATTTCAGGGCGTAGACTGGAATTGCACTTAAAGCATAGGAAAAGAGGCGGAATGTCGACAATGATGCAATTGGCCAAAAAGTGCGTATGCGTTTTTTCCTGAATATATTCAGGAAAAAACGCATACGCCCTTTTTGGCCAACCAAGCAAGCGTGTAAAGGAAATCTGCAATACAATGAAGTCTCACTCCCCCCCGGTCAAAAGGGACATCTGAAAAAAGTGTAAAATCCAGAAAGGCAGGACAGGTCCTGGAGAACAGGGAGCCTTGTTATGCTGATTGGCGTGATGTAAATTGCCAACAGCCACTCTGGAGAAGTGTATGGTGTTTCCTGAAACACGTAGGAAACAAAGCAACACAGCCTATGGCACTTCCACTTAGGGTCCTATAGCTTAGGGAAACTAAAATCAAAAACACACAGCCACCCCAAAGTTTGGGACGGCTCTGTTTACAAGAACCTCGTCTACGGTACAAGTTAAATATCCGAGAAAGCAAAAAATGGATAAAGAAATTGTGGTACGTACGTACAATGGAATATCACTCAGCCATGAGATCTACGTCATCTGGCCCGTAGCGGCATAATGAGTGCATTCAGGTACGACGATTCTACGAGAAATAAGTCACACAGAAAAAGAAACATCATAAGATATCACTAATACACGGAACGTAAACTTGGCTACACATGAACTGAATTACAAAACAGAACAGGGTCTGAAATTTAGAAAACCAACTTATGCTTGCTTATGGGGAAAGGTGAGTTGGGGTGCTGCATCAAACCAGAGATTGAAATTAGCACAGATACCATTCCATAAGCCAAATATATAATAGACAAGACCTACTCCTTGCTCAACGAAATGGACTCAACACCCCATATTCAACGCCTGGTAATATACCTGACAAGTAAGAATCTTAAGACCCATGGATTTATACGTCTCCATAAGGAAATCAAGCGTGTGTACAGAGGCCTAAACGCAGCCGTGAAAATACGATAAATGCCATTATCAAAATAAATTTCACAAACAAAACACAATGACAGTGAAATTGAGAGCAATTCTTAAATAATTCATTCAGGGCTTGTGATGCAACCTGGATTTACCAAATCTACACACAGAGCTGGGTGAGACATAAGGCTGGCCACTTCGGGATGATAGCATTGGTGAGGTTCGGTGAGCAAACGCAGACCCTTTGAAGTCATACTGCATGGTAGACATTCCATGGGTCCCAACTCTCCAGGTTTAAGGGATTCTTCCTTCAGCTAAAACATGCATGGGAAACCCAGAGTATGGTCCACCGTGTGATTGGGAAACGTTTTCAAATGCATCTCAGGTTTCGACCCCTGGTACTCGGGTGCACCATTCCAGACGCTTTACTAACACTCTCCTCACTTGGAGAGTCAGTGCCTTTAACCTCCTGTTTGTCACAGTTTGCAATTTCTGCGCAAGATGAACAGGAATAGGGAGAACCAATGAGAGACTAGCTGTAGGTGTCTGCACGGGCAAATGGAACGCTCATTTCCCACCAGGAAGTGGAATTAACCAAAGCATAGGAAAAGACTCCGAATGTCGAAAATGATGCACTTGGCTAAAAAGAGCGTATGCGTTTTTTCCTGAATATATTCAGGAGAAAACGCATACTCCCTTTTTGGCCAACCAAGCAAGCGTGTCAAGGAAATCTGCACTACAATGAAGTCTCACTGCCCCCCGGTCAAAAGGGCCATCTGAAACAAGTGTAAAATCCAGAAAGGCAGGACAGGTCATGGAGAACAGGGAGCCTTGTTATGCTGATGGGCGGGATGTAAATTGCCAACAGCCACTCTGGAGAAGTGTATGGTGTTTCCTGAAACACGTAGGAAACAAAGCAACACAGCCTATGGCACTTCCACTTAGGGTCCTATAGCTTAGGGAAATTAAAATCAAATACACACAGCCACCCCAATGTTTGGGACGGCGCTGTTTACAAGAACCTCGTCTACGGTACAAGTTAAATATCCGAGAAAGCAAAAAATGGATAAAGAAGTTGTGGTACGTACGTACAATGGAATATCACTCAGCCATGAGATCTACGTCATCTGGCCCGTAGCGGCATAATGAGTGCATTAAGGTACGACGATTCTACGAGAAATAAGTCACACAGAAAAAGAAACATCATAAGATATCACTAATACACGGAACGTAAACTTGGCTACACATGAACTGAATTACAAAACAGAACAGGGTCTCAAATTTAGAAAACCAACTTATGCTTGCTTATGGGGAAAGGTGAGTTGGGGTGCTGCATCAAACCAGAGATTGAAATTAGCACAGATACCGTTCCATAAGCCAAATATATTATAGACAAGACCTACTCCTTGCTCAATGAAATGGACTCAACACCCCATATTCAACGCCTGGGAATATACCTGACAAGTAAGAATCTTAAGACCCATGGATTTATATGTCTCCATAAGGAAATCAAGCGTGTGTACAGCGGCCTAAACGCAGCAGTGAAAATCCGATAAATCCCATTATCAAAATAAATTTCAAAAACAAAACACAATGACAGTGAAATAGAGAGCAATTCTTAAATAATTCATTCAGGGCTTGTGATGCAACCTGGATTTACCACATCTACACCCAGAGCTGGGTGAGACATAAGGCTGGACACTTCGGGCTGATAGCATTGGTGAGGTTCGGTGAGCAAACGCAGACACGTTGAAATCATACTGCATGGTAGCCATTCCATGGGTCCCAACTCTCCAGGTTTAAGGGATTCTTCCTTCAGCTAAAACATGCATGGGAAACCCAGAGAATGGTCCACTGTGTGATTGGGAAACGTTTTCAACTGTATCTCAGGTTTCGTCCCCTAGTACTCGGGTTCACCGTTCCAGACGCTTTACTAACACTCTCCCCACTTGGAGAGTCAGTGCCTTTAACCTCCTGTTTGGCACAGTTTGCAATTTCTGCGCAAGATTTACAGGAATAGGGAGAACCAATGAGAGCCTAGCTGTAGGTGTCTGCACGGGCAAATGGAACGCTCATTTCCCACCAGGAAGAGGGATTTACCAAAGGCTCAGCGTGCCCTGCCGGAACCAGATTAGTGCCTGAAGCAATCCTGTGGTTTTGCGGCCAGCTCACAAGAAAGTGAGTTAAAGAAAGGAGCTCAGGGACACTGTAATTCACAAACATGCAGAGTTATGAATGACAGCTATCGTCCAAAAATGTATTGAAGTAAGTCTTCGAAGTGGACTTGAAAGCGGGGCAGAATTTCAGGAAAACGATTTCAGGGGGTAGACTGGAATTGCACTTAAAGAATAGGAAAAGAGGCAGAATGTCCACAATGATGCACTTGGTCAAAAAGAGCGTAAGCGTTTTTTCCTGAATATATTCAGAAAAAACGCATACGCCATTTTTGGCCAACCAAGCAAGCGTGTACAGGAAATCTGCACTACAATGAAGTCTCACTGCCCCCCGGTCAAAAGGGACATCTGGAAAAAGCGTAAAATCCAGAAAGGCAGGACAGGTCATGGAGAAGAGGGAGCCTTGTTATGCTGATGGGCGGGATGTAAATTGCCAACAGCCACTCTGGAGAAGTGTATGGTGTTTCCTGAAACACGTAGGAAACAAAGCAACACAGCCTATGGCACTTCCACTTAGGGTCCTATAGCTTAGGGAAATTAAAATTAAAAACACACAGCCACCCCAAAGTTTGGGACGGCTCTGTTTACAAGAACCTCGTCTACGGTACAAGTTAAATATCCGAGAAAGTAAAAAATGGATAAAGAAGTTGTGGTACGTACGTACAATGGAATAACACTCAGCAATGAAATCTACGTCATCAGGCCCGTAGTGGCATAATGAGTGGATTCAGGTACGACGATTCTACGAGAAATAAGTCACACAGAAAAAGAAACATCATAAGATATCACTAATACACGGAAGGTAAACTTAGCTACACATGAACTGAATTACAAAACAGAACAGGGTCTCAAATTTAGAAAACCAACTTATGCTTGCTTATGGGGAAAGGTGAGTTGGGGTGCTGCATCAAACCAGAGATTGAAATTAGCACAGATATCGTTCCATAAGCCAAATATATAATAGACAAGTCCTACTTCTTGCTCAACGAAATGGATTCAACACCCCATATTCAACGCCTGGGAATATACCTGACAAGTAAGAATCTTAAGACCCATGGATTTATATGTCTCCATAAGGAAATCAATCGTGTGTACAGCAGCCTAAACGCAGCAGTGAAAATCCGATAAATCCCATTATCAAAATAAATTACAAAAACAAAACACAATGACAGTGAAATAGAGAGCAATTCTTAAATAATTCATTCAGGGCTTGTGATGCAACCTGGATTTACCACCTCTACACCCAAAGCTGGTAGAGACATAAGGCTGGAGACTTCGGGCTGATAGCAATGGTGAGGTTCGGTGAGCAAACGCAGACCCTTTGAAGTCATACTGCATGGTAGCCATTCCATGGGTCCCAACTCTGCAGGATTAATGGATTCTTCCTTCAGCTAAAACATGCATGGGAAACCCAGAGAATGGTCCACCGTGTGATTGGGAAACGTTTTCAAATGCATCTCAGGTTTCGTCTCCTGGTACTCGAGTTCACCGCTCCAGACGCTTTACTAACTCTCTCCCCACTTGGAGAGTCAGTGCCTTTAACCTCCTGTTTGGCACAGTTTGCAATTTCTGCGCAAGATGAACAGGAATAGGGAGAAGCAATGAGAGACTAGCTGTAGGTGTCTGCACGGGCAAATGGAACGCTCATTTCCCACCAGGAAGAGGAATTAACCAAAGGCTCAGCGTGCCCTGCCGGAACCAGATTAGGGCCTGAAGCAATCCTGCGGTTTTGCGGCCAGCTCACAAGAAAGCGAGGTGAAGAAAGGAGCTCAGGGGCAATGTAATTCACAAACCTGCAGAGTTGTGAATGACAGCTATCGTCCAATAATGTATTGAAGTAAGTCTTCGAAGGGGACTTGAATGCGAGGCAGAATTTCAGGAAAACGATTTCAGGGGGTAGACTGGAATTGCACTTAAAGCATAGGAAAACAGGCAGAATGTCGAAAATGATGCACTTGGACAAAAAGGGCGTATGCGTTTTTTCCTGAATATATTCAGGAAAAAACGCATATGCACTTTTTGGCCAACCAAGCAAGCGTGTAAAGGAAATCTGCAATACAATGAAGCCTCACTGCCCCCCGGGCAAAAGGGCCATCTGAAAAAAGTGTAAAATCCAGAAAGGCAGGACAGGTCATGGAGAACAGGGAGCCTTGTTATGCTGATGGGCGGGATGTAAATTGCCAACAGCCACTCTGGAGAAGTGTATGTTGTTTCCTGAAACACGTAGGAAACAAATCAACACAGCCTATGGCACTTCCACTTAGGGTCCTATAGCTTAGGGAAATTAAAATCAAAAACACACAGCCACCCCAAAGTTTAGGACGGCTCTGTTTACAAGAACCTCGTCTACGGTACAAGTTAAATATCCGAGAAAGCAAAAAATGGATAAAGAAGTGGTGGTACGTACGTACAATGGAATATCACTCAGCAATCAGATCTACGTCATCAGGCCCGTAGCGGCATAATGAGTGGATTCAGGTACGACGATTCTACGAGAAATTAGTCACACAGAAAAAGAAACATCATAAGATATCACTAATACACAGAACGTAAACTTGGCTACAAATGAACTGAATTACAAAACAGAACAGGGTCTCAAATTTAGAAAACCAACTTATGCTTGCTTATGGGGAAAGGTGAGTTGGGGTGCTGCATCAAACCAGAGATTGAAATTAGCACAGATACCGTTCCATAAGCCAAATATATAATAGACAAGACCTACTCCTTGCTCAACGAAATGGACTCAACACCCCATATTCAACGCCTGGGAATATACCTGACAAGTAAGAATCTTAAGACCCATAGATTTATATGTCTCCATAAGGAAATCAAGCGTGTGTACAGCGGCCTAAACGCAGCAGTGAAAATCTGATAAATCCCATTATCAAAATTAATTTCAAAAACAAAACACAATGACAGTGAAATAGAGAGCAATTCTTAAATAATTCATTCAGGGCTTGTGATGCAACCTGGATTTACCACATCTACACCCAGAGCTGGGTGAGACATAAGGCTGGACACTTCGGGCTGATAGCATTGGTGAGGTTCGGTGAGCAAACGCAGACCGTTTGAAGGCATACTGCATGGTACCCATTCCATGGGTCCCAACTCTCCAGGTTTAAAGGATTCTTCCTTCAGCTAAAACATGCATGGGAAACCCAGAGTATGGTCCACCGAGTGATTGGGAAACGTTTTCAAATGCATCTCAGGTTTCCTCCCCTGGTACTCGGGTTCACCGTTCCAGACGCTTTACTAACACTCTCCCCACTTGGAGAGTCAGTGCCTTTAACCTCCTGTTTGGCACAGTTTGCAATTTCTGCGCAAGATGAACAGGAATAGGGAGAAGCAATGAGAGACTAGCTGTAGGTGTCTGCACGGGCAAATGGAACGCTCATTTCCCACCAGGAAGAGGAATTAACCAAAGGCTCAGCGTGCCCTGCCGGAACCGGATTAAGGTCTGAAGCAATACTGCGGTTTGCGGGCAACTCACAAGAAATCGAGTTGAAGAAAGGAGCTCAGGGGCACTGTAATTCACAAACCTGCAGAGTTAAGAATGACAGCTATCGTCCAAAAATGTATTGAAGTAAGTCTTCGAAGAGGACTTGAAAGCGGGGCAGAATTTCAGGAAAACGATTTCAGGGGGTAGACTGGAATTGCACTTAAAGCATAGGAAAAGAGGCAGAATGTCCACAATGATGCACTTGGCCAAAAAGGGCGTATGCGTTTTTTCCTGAATACATTCAGGAAAAAACGCATACGCCCTTTTTGGCCAACCAAGCAAGCCTGTAAAGGAAATCTGCACTACAATGAAGTCTCACTGCCCCCCAGTCAAAACGGCCATCTGAAAAAAGTGTAAGATCCAGAAAGGCAGGACAGGTCATGGAGAACAGGGAGCCTTGTTATGCTGATGGGCGGGATGTCAATTGCCAACAGCCACTCTGGAGAAGTGTATGGTGTTTCCTGAAACACGTAGGAAACAAAGCAACACAGCCTATGGCATTTCCACTTAGGGTCGTATAGATTACGGAAATTAAAATCTAAAACACACAGGCACCCCAAAGTTTGGGACCGCTCTGTTTACAAGAACCTCGTCTACGGTACAAGTTAAATATCCGAGAAAGCAAAAAATTGATAAAGAAATTGTGGTACGTACGTACAATGGAATATCACTCAGCAATGAAATCTAGGTCATCAGGCCCATAGCGGCATAATGAGTGGATTCAGGTACGACGATTCTACGAGAAATAAGTCACACAGAAAAAGAAACATCATAAGATATCACTAATACACGGAAGGTAAACTTGTCTACACATGAACTGAATTACAAAACAGAACAGGGTCTCAAATTTAGAAAACCAACTTATGCTTGCTTATGGGGACAGGTGAATTGGGGTGCTGCATAAAACCAGAGATTGAAATTAGCACAGATATCGCTCCATAAGCCAAGTATATAATAGACAAGACCTACTCCTTGCTCAACGAAATGGACTCAACACCCCATATTCAACGCCTGGGAATATACCTGACAAGTAAGAATCTTAAGACCCATGGATTTATATGTCTCAATAAGGAAATCACTCGTGTGTACAGCAGCCTAAACGCAGCAGTGAAAATCCGATAAATCCCATTATCAAAATAAATTTCAAAAACAAAACACAATGACAGTGAAATAGAGAGCAATTCTTAAATAATTCATTCAGGGCTTGTGATGCAACCTGGATTTACCACCTCTACACCCAAAACTGGTTGAGACATAAGGCTGGACACTTCGGGCTGATAGCAATGCTGAGGTTCGGTGAGCAAACGCAGACCCTTTGAAGTCATACTGCATGGTAGTCATTCCATGTGTCCCAACTCTCCAGGATTAAGGGATTCTTCCTTCAGCTAAAACATGCATGGGAATCCCAGAGTCTGGTCCACCGTGTGATTGGGAAACGTTTTCAAATGCATCTCACGTTTCGTCCCCTGGTACTCGGGTTCACCGTTCCAGACGCTTTACTAACACTCTCCCCACTTGGAGAGTCTGTGCCTTTAACCTCCTGTTTGGCACAGTTTGCAATTTCTGCGCAAGATGAACAGGAATAGGGAGAACCAATGAGAGACTAGCTGTAGGTGTCTGCACGGGCAAATGGAACACTCATTTCCCACCAGGAAGAGGAATTAACCAAAGGCTCAGCGTGCCCTTCCGGAAGCAGATTAGGGCCTGAAGCAATACTGCGGTTTTGCGGCCAGCTCACAAGAAAGCGAGTTGAAGAAAGGAGCTCAGGGGCACTGTAATTCACAAACCTGCAGAGTTATGAATGACACCTATCGTCCAAAAATGTAGTGAAGTAAGTCTTCGAAGAGGACTTGAAAACGGGGCAGAATTTCAGGAAAACGATTTCAGGGGGTAGACTGGAATTGCACTTAAAACATAGGAAAAGAGGCAGAATGTCCACAATGATGCACTTGGCCAAAAAGGGCGTATGTGTTTTTTCCTGAATATACTCAGGAAAAAACGCATACGCCCTTTTTGGCCAACCAAGCAAGCGTGTAAAGGAAATCTGCACTACAATGAAGTCTCACTGCCCCCCGGTCAAAAGGGCCATCTGAAAAAAGTGTAAAATCCAGAAAGGCAGGACAGGTCATGGAGAACAAGGAGGCTTGTTACGCTGATGGGCGGGATGTAAATTGCCAACTGCCACTCTGGAGAAGTTTATGGTGTTTCCGGAAACACATTGGAAACAAAGCAACACAGCCTATGGCACTTCCACTTATGGTCCTATAGATTAGGGAAATTAAAATAAAAAACGCACAGCCACCCCAATGTTTCGGACGCCTCGGTTTACAAGAACCTCATCTACGGTACATGTTAAATATACCAGAAAGCGAAAAATGGATAAAGAATTTGTGGTACGTACGTACAATGGAATATCACTCACCAATGAAATCTATGTCATTAGGCCCGTCGCGGCATAATGAGTGGATTCAGGTACGATGATTCTAAGTGAAATAAGTCACACAGAAAAAGAAACATCATAAGATATCACTAATACACGGAACGTAAAGTTGGCTACACATGAACTGAATTACAAAACAGAACAGGGTCTCATATTTAGAAAACCAACTTATGCTTGCTTATGGGGAAAGGTGTGTTGGGGTGCTGCATAAAACCAGAGATTGAAATTAGTACAGATACCGTTCCATAAGCCAAATATATAATAGACAAGACCTACTCCTTGCTCAACGAAATGGACTCAACACCCCTTATTCAACACATGGGAATATACCTGACAAGTAAGAATCTTAAAACCCATGGATTTATATGTCTCCATAAGGAAATCAAGCATGTGTACAGCGGCCTAAACACAACAGTGAAAATCCGATATATCCAATTATAAAAATAAATTTCAAAAACAAAACACAAGGACAGTGAAATAGAGAGCAATTCTTAAATAATTCTTTCAGGTCTTGTGATGCAACCTGGATTTACCACATCTACACCCAGAGCTGGGTGACACATAAGGCCGGACACTTTGGGCTGATAGCATTGGTGAGGTTCGGAGAGCAAACGCAGACCCTTTGAAGTCTTACTGCTTGGTACCCATTCCATGGGTCCCAACTCTCCAGGTTTAAGGGATTCTTCCTTCAGCTAAAACATGCATCGGAAACCCAGATTATGGTCCACCGTGTGATTGGGAAACGTTTTCAAATGCATCTCAGGTTTCGTCCCCTGATACTCGGGGTCACCGTTCCAGACGCTTTACTAACACTCTCCCCTCTTGGAGAGTCAGTGCCTTTAACCTCCTGTTTGCCACAGTTTGCAATTTCTGCGCAAGATGGACAGGAATAGGGAGAACCAAAGAGAGACTAGCTGTAGGTGTCTGCACGGGCAAATGGAACGCTCATTTCCCACCAGGAAGAGGAATTAACCAAAGGCTCAGCGTGCCCTGCCAGAAGCAGATTAGGGCCTGAAGCAATCCTGCAGATTTGCGTTCAGCTCACAAGAAAGCGAGTTGAAGAAAGGAGTTCAGGGGCACTGTAATTCACAAACCTGCAGAGTTATGAATGACAGCTATCGTCCTAAAATGTATTGAAGTAAGTCTTCGAAGAGGAGTTGAAAGCGGGGCAGAATTTCAGGGAAACGATTTCAGGGGGTAGACTGGAATTGCACTTAAAGCATAGGAAAAGAGGCAGAATGTCCACAATGATGCACTTGGCCAAAAAGGGCATATGCGTTTTTTCCTGAATATATCCAGGAAATAACGCATACGCCCTTTTTTGCCAACCAAGCAAGCGTGTAAAGGAAATCTGCACTACAATGAAGGCTCACTGCCCCCCGGTCAAAAGGGCCATCAGAAAAAAGTGTAAAATCCAGAGAGGCAGGACAGGTCATGGAGAACAGGGAGCCTTGTTATGCTGATGGGCGGGATGTACATTGCCAACAGCCACTCTGGAGAAGTGTATGGTGTTTCCTGAAACACGTAGGAAACAAAGCAACACAGCCTATGGCACTTCCACTTATGGTCCTATAGCTTAGGGAAATTAAAATCAAAAACACACAGCCACCCCAATGTTTGGGACGGCTCTGTTTACAAGAACCTCGTCTACGGTACAAGTTTAATATCCAAGAAAGCAAAAAATGGATAAAGAAGTTGTGGTACGTACGTACAATGGAATATCACTCAGCAATGAGATCTACGTCATCAGGCACGTAGCGGCATAATGACTGGATTCAGGTACGGCGATTCTACGAGAAATAAGTCACACAGAAAAAGAAACATCATAAGATATCACTAATACACGGAACGTAAACTTGGCTACACATGAACTGAATTACAAAACAGAACAGGGCCTCAAATTTAGAAAACCAACATATGCTTGCTTATGGGGAAAGGTGAGTTGGGGTACTACATAAAACCAGAGATTGAAATTAGCACAGATACCATTCCATAAGCCAAATATAAAATATACAAGACCTGCTCCTTGCTCAACGAAATGGACTCAACACCCCATATTCAACGCCTGGGAATATACCTGACAAGTAAGAATCTTAAGACCCATGGATTTATATGTCTCCATAAGGAAATCAAGCGTGTGTACAGCGGCCTAAACGCAGCAGTGAAAATCCGATAAATGCCATTATCAAAATAAATTTCACAAACACAACACAATGACAGTGAAATAGAGAGCAATTCTTAAATAATTCATTCAGGGCTTGTGATGCAACATGATTTACCACAGCTACACCCAGAGTTGGGGTAGACATAAGGCTGGATACTTCGGGCTGATAGCATTGGTGAGGTTGGGTGAGCAAACGCAGACCCTTTGAAGTCATACTGCATGGTACCCATTCCATGGGTCCCAACTCTCCAGGTTTAAGGGATTCTTCCTTCAGCTAAAACATGCATGGGAAACCCAGAGTATGGTCCACCGTGTGATTGGGAAACGTTTTCAAATGCATCTCAGGGTTCGTCCCCTGGTACTCGGGTTCACCGTTCCAGACGCTTTACTAACACTCTCCCCACTTGGAGAGTCAGTGCCTTTAACCTCCTGTTTGGCACAGTTTGCAATTTCTGCGCAAGATGAACAGGAATAGGGAGAACCAATGAGAGACCAACTGTAGGTGTCTGCACGGGCAAACGGAACGCTCATTACCCACCAGGAAGAGGAATTAACCAAAGGCTCAGCGTGCCCTGCAGGAAACAGATTAGGGCCTGAAGCAATCTTGCGGTTTTGCAGCCAGCTCACAAGAAAGCGAGTTGAAGAAAGGAGCTCAGGGGCACTGTAATTCACAAACCTGCAGAGTTATGAATGACAGCTATCGTCCAAAAATGTATTGAAGTAAGTCATCGAAGAGGACTTGAAAGCGGGGCAGAATTTCAGGAAAACGATTTCAGGGCGTAGACTGGAATTGCACTTAAAGCATAGGAAAAGAGGCGGAATGTCGACAATGATGCAATTGGCCAAAAAGTGCGTATGCGTTTTTTCCTGAATATATTCAGGAAAAAACGCATACGCCCTTTTTGGCCAACCAAGCAAGCGTGTAAAGGAAATCTGCAATACAATGAAGTCTCACTCCCCCCCGGTCAAAAGGGACATCTGAAAAAAGTGTAAAATCCAGAAAGGCAGGACAGGTCCTGGAGAACAGGGAGCCTTGTTATGCTGATTGGCGTGATGTAAATTGCCAACAGCCACTCTGGAGAAGTGTATGGTGTTTCCTGAAACACGTAGGAAACAAAGCAACACAGCCTATGGCACTTCCACTTAGGGTCCTATAGCTTAGGGAAACTAAAATCAAAAACACACAGCCACCCCAAAGTTTGGGACGGCTCTGTTTACAAGAACCTCGTCTACGGTACAAGTTAAATATCCGAGAAAGCAAAAAATGGATAAAGAAATTGTGGTACGTACGTACAATGGAATATCACTCAGCCATGAGATCTACGTCATCTGGCCTGTAGCGGCATAATGAGTGCATTCAGGTACGACGATTCTACGAGAAATAAGTCACACAGAAAAAGAAACATCATAAGATATCACTAATACACGGAACGTAAACTTGGCTACACATGAACTGAATTACAAAACAGAACAGGGTCTGAAATTTAGAAAACCAACTTATGCTTGCTTATGGGGAAAGGTGAGTTGGGGTGCTGCATCAAACCAGAGATTGAAATTAGCACAGATACCATTCCATAAGCCAAATATATAATAGACAAGACCTACTCCTTGCTCAACGAAATGGACTCAACACCCCATATTCAACGCCTGGTAATATACCTGACAAGTAAGAATCTTAAGACCCATGGATTTATACGTCTCCATAAGGAAATCAAGCGTGTGTACAGAGGCCTAAACGCAGCCGTGAAAATACGATAAATGCCATTATCAAAATAAATTTCACAAACAAAACACAATGACAGTGAAATTGAGAGCAATTCTTAAATAATTCATTCAGGGCTTGTGATGCAACCTGGATTTACCAAATCTACACACAGAGCTGGGTGAGACATAAGGCTGGCCACTTCGGGATGATAGCATTGGTGAGGTTCGGTGAGCAAACGCAGACCCTTTGAAGTCATACTGCATGGTAGACATTCCATGGGTCCCAACTCTCCAGGTTTAAGGGATTCTTCCTTCAGCTAAAACATGCATGGGAAACCCAGAGTATGGTCCACCGTGTGATTGGGAAACGTTTTCAAATGCATCTCAGGTTTCGACCCCTGGTACTCGGGTGCACCATTCCAGACGCTTTACTAACACTCTCCTCACTTGGAGAGTCAGTGCCTTTAACCTCCTGTTTGTCACAGTTTGCAATTTCTGCGCAAGATGAACAGGAATAGGGAGAACCAATGAGAGACTAGCTGTAGGTGTCTGCACGGGCAAATGGAACGCTCATTTCCCACCAGGAAGTGGAATTAACCAAAGCATAGGAAAAGACTCCGAATGTCGAAAATGATGCACTTGGCTAAAAAGAGCGTATGCGTTTTTTCCTGAATATATTCAGGAGAAAACGCATACTCCCTTTTTGGCCAACCAAGCAAGCGTGTCAAGGAAATCTGCACTACAATGAAGTCTCACTGCCCCCCGGTCAAAAGGGCCATCTGAAACAAGTGTAAAATCCAGAAAGGCAGGACAGGTCATGGAGAACAGGGAGCCTTGTTATGCTGATGGGCGGGATGTAAATTGCCAACAGCCACTCTGGAGAAGTGTATGGTGTTTCCTGAAACACGTAGGAAACAAAGCAACACAGCCTATGGCACTTCCACTTAGGGTCCTATAGCTTAGGGAAATTAAAATCAAATACACACAGCCACCCCAATGTTTGGGACGGCGCTGTTTACAAGAACCTCGTCTACGGTACAAGTTAAATATCCGAGAAAGCAAAAAATGGATAAAGAAGTTGTGGTACGTACGTACAATGGAATATCACTCAGCCATGAGATCTACGTCATCTGGCCCGTAGCGGCATAATGAGTGCATTAAGGTACGACGATTCTACGAGAAATAAGTCACACAGAAAAAGAAACATCATAAGATATCACTAATACACGGAACGTAAACTTGGCTACACATGAACTGAATTACAAAACAGAACAGGGTCTCAAATTTAGAAAACCAACTTATGCTTGCTTATGGGGAAAGGTGAGTTGGGGTGCTGCATCAAACCAGAGATTGAAATTAGCACAGATACCGTTCCATAAGCCAAATATATTATAGACAAGACCTACTCCTTGCTCAATGAAATGGACTCAACACCCCATATTCAACGCCTGGGAATATACCTGACAAGTAAGAATCTTAAGACCCATGGATTTATATGTCTCCATAAGGAAATCAAGCGTGTGTACAGCGGCCTAAACGCAGCAGTGAAAATCCGATAAATCCCATTATCAAAATAAATTTCAAAAACAAAACACAATGACAGTGAAATAGAGAGCAATTCTTAAATAATTCATTCACGGCTTGTGATGCAACCTGGATTTACCACATCTACACCCAGAGCTGGGTGAGACATAAGGCTGGACACTTCGGGCTGATAGCATTGGTGAGGTTCGGTGAGCAAACGCAGACACGTTGAAATCATACTGCATGGTAGCCATTCCATGGGTCCCAACTCTCCAGGTTTAAGGGATTCTTCCTTCAGCTAAAACATGCATGGGAAACCCAGAGA
Organism: Delphinapterus leucas; assembly: GCF_059928025.1. NCBI lineage: Eukaryota > Metazoa > Chordata > Mammalia > Artiodactyla > Monodontidae > Delphinapterus > Delphinapterus leucas. The sequence goes on from NW_028322244.1 coordinate 5,096,790, forward strand.
ATGGTCCACTGTGTGATTGGGAAACGTTTTCAACTGTATCTCAGGTTTCGTCCCCTAGTACTCGGGTTCACCGTTCCAGACGCTTTACTAACACTCTCCCCACTTGGAGAGTCAGTGCCTTTAACCTCCTGTTTGGCACAGTTTGCAATTTCTGCGCAAGATTTACAGGAATAGGGAGAACCAATGAGAGCCTAGCTGTAGGTGTCTGCACGGGCAAATGGAACGCTCATTTCCCACCAGGAAGAGGGATTTACCAAAGGCTCAGCGTGCCCTGCCGGAACCAGATTAGTGCCTGAAGCAATCCTGTGGTTTTGCGGCCAGCTCACAAGAAAGTGAGTTAAAGAAAGGAGCTCAGGGACACTGTAATTCACAAACATGCAGAGTTATGAATGACAGCTATCGTCCAAAAATGTATTGAAGTAAGTCTTCGAAGTGGACTTGAAAGCGGGGCAGAATTTCAGGAAAACGATTTCAGGGGGTAGACTGGAATTGCACTTAAAGAATAGGAAAAGAGGCAGAATGTCCACAATGATGCACTTGGTCAAAAAGAGCGTAAGCGTTTTTTCCTGAATATATTCAGAAAAAACGCATACGCCATTTTTGGCCAACCAAGCAAGCGTGTACAGGAAATCTGCACTACAATGAAGTCTCACTGCCCCCCGGTCAAAAGGGACATCTGGAAAAAGCGTAAAATCCAGAAAGGCAGGACAGGTCATGGAGAAGAGGGAGCCTTGTTATGCTGATGGGCGGGATGTAAATTGCCAACAGCCACTCTGGAGAAGTGTATGGTGTTTCCTGAAACACGTAGGAAACAAAGCAACACAGCCTATGGCACTTCCACTTAGGGTCCTATAGCTTAGGGAAATTAAAATTAAAAACACACAGCCACCCCAAAGTTTGGGACGGCTCTGTTTACAAGAACCTCGTCTACGGTACAAGTTAAATATCCGAGAAAGTAAAAAATGGATAAAGAAGTTGTGGTACGTACGTACAATGGAATAACACTCAGCAATGAAATCTACGTCATCAGGCCCGTAGTGGCATAATGAGTGGATTCAGGTACGACGATTCTACGAGAAATAAGTCACACAGAAAAAGAAACATCATAAGATATCACTAATACACGGAAGGTAAACTTAGCTACACATGAACTGAATTACAAAACAGAACAGGGTCTCAAATTTAGAAAACCAACTTATGCTTGCTTATGGGGAAAGGTGAGTTGGGGTGCTGCATCAAACCAGAGATTGAAATTAGCACAGATATCGTTCCATAAGCCAAATATATAATAGACAAGTCCTACTTCTTGCTCAACGAAATGGATTCAACACCCCATATTCAACGCCTGGGAATATACCTGACAAGTAAGAATCTTAAGACCCATGGATTTATATGTCTCCATAAGGAAATCAATCGTGTGTACAGCAGCCTAAACGCAGCAGTGAAAATCCGATAAATCCCATTATCAAAATAAATTACAAAAACAAAACACAATGACAGTGAAATAGAGAGCAATTCTTAAATAATTCATTCAGGGCTTGTGATGCAACCTGGATTTACCACCTCTACACCCAAAGCTGGTAGAGACATAAGGCTGGAGACTTCGGGCTGATAGCAATGGTGAGGTTCGGTGAGCAAACGCAGACCCTTTGAAGTCATACTGCATGGTAGCCATTCCATGGGTCCCAACTCTGCAGGATTAATGGATTCTTCCTTCAGCTAAAACATGCATGGGAAACCCAGAGAATGGTCCACCGTGTGATTGGGAAACGTTTTCAAATGCATCTCAGGTTTCGTCTCCTGGTACTCGAGTTCACCGCTCCAGACGCTTTACTAACTCTCTCCCCACTTGGAGAGTCAGTGCCTTTAACCTCCTGTTTGGCACAGTTTGCAATTTCTGCGCAAGATGAACAGGAATAGGGAGAAGCAATGAGAGACTAGCTGTAGGTGTCTGCACGGGCAAATGGAACGCTCATTTCCCACCAGGAAGAGGAATTAACCAAAGGCTCAGCGTGCCCTTACGGAAGCAGATTAGGGCTTGAAGCAATACTGCGGTTTTGCGGCCAGCTCACAAGAAAGCGAGTTGAAGAAAGGAGCTCAGGGGCACTGTAATTCACAAACCTGCAGAGTTATGAATGACAGCTATCGTACAAAAATGTATTGAAATAAGTCTTCGAAGAGGACTTGAAATCCGGGTAGAATTTCAGGAAAACGATTTCAGGGGGTAGACTGGAATTGCACTTAAAGCATAGGAAAAGAGGCAGAGTGTCGACAATGACGCACTTGGCCAAAAAGGGCGTATGCCTTTTTTCCTGAATATATTCAGGAAAAAACGCATACGCCCTTTTTGGACAACCAAGCAAGCGTGTCAAGGAAATCTGCACTACAATGAAGTCTCACTGCCCCCCGGTCAAAAGGGCCATCTGAAAAAAGTGTAAAATCCAGAAAGGCAGGACAGATCATGGAGAAGAGGGAGCCTTGTTATGCTGATGGGCGGGATGTAAATTGCCAACAGCCACTCTGGAGAAGTGTATGGTGTTTCCTGAAACACGTAGGAAACAAAGCAACACAGCGTATGGCACTTCCACTTAGGGTCCTATAGCTTAGGGAAATTAAAATCAAAAACACACAGCCACCCCAAAGTTTGGGACGGCTCTGTTTACAAGAACCTCGTCTACGGTACAAGTTAAATATCCGAGAAAGCAAAAAATGGATAAAGAACGTGTGGTACGTACGTACAATGGAATATCACTCAGCAATGAAATCTACGTCATCAGGCCCGTAGCGGCATAATGAGTGGATTCAGGTACGACGATTCTACGAGAAATAAGTCACACAGAAAATGAAACATCATAAGATATCACTAATACACGCAAGGTAAACTTGGCTACACATGAACTGAATTACAAAACAGAGCAGGGTTTCAAATTTAGAAAACCAACTTATGCTTGCTTATGGGGAAAGGTGAGTTGGGGTGCTGCATAAAACCAGAGATTGAAATTAGCACATATACCGTTCCATAAGCCAAATATATAATAGACAAGACCTACTCCTTGCTCAACGAAATGGACTCAACACCACATATTCAACGCCTGGGAATATACCTGACAATAAGAATCTTAAGACCCATGGATTTATATGTCTCCATAAGGAAATCTAGCGTGTGTACAACGGCCTAAACGCAGCAGTGAAAATCCGATAAATCCCATTATCAAAATAAATTTCAAAAACAAAACACAATGACAGTGAAATAGAGAGCAATTCTTAAATAATTCATTCAGGGCTTGTGATGCAACCTGGATTTACCACATCTACACCCAGAGCTGGGTGAGACATAAGGCTGGACACTTCGGGCTGATAGCATTGGTGAGGTTCGGTTAGCAAACGCAGACCTTTTGAAGTCATACTGCATGGCAGCCATTCCATGGGTCCCAACTCTCCAGGTTTAAGGGATTCTTCCTTCAGCTAAAACATGCATGGGAAACCCAGAGTATGGTCGACCGTGTGATTGGGAAACGTTTTCAAATGTATCTCATGTTTCGTACCCTGGTACTCGGGTTCACCGTTCCAGACGCTTTACTAACACTCTCCCCACTTGGAGACTCAACCTTTAACCTCCTGTTTGGCACAGTTTGCAAATTCTGCGCAAGATGAACAGGAATATGGAGAACCAATGGGAGACTAGCTGTAGGTGTCTGCATGGGTAAATGGAACGCTCATTTCCCACCAGGAAGAGGAATTAACCAAAGGCTCAGCGTGCCCTGCCGGAACCAGATTAGGGCCTGAAGCAATCCTGCGGTTTTGCGGCCAGCTCACAAGAAAGCGAGGTGAAGAAAGGAGCTCAGGGGCAATGTAATTCACAAACCTGCAGAGTTGTGAATGACAGCTATCGTCCAATAATGTATTGAAGTAAGTCTTCGAAGAGGACTTGAAATCCGGGTAGAATTTCAGGAAAACGATTTCAGGGGGTAGACTGGAATTGCACTTAAAGCATAGGAAAAGAGGCAGAGTGTCAACAATGACGCACTTGGCCAAAAAGGGCGTATGCCTTTTTTCCTGAATATATTCAGGAAAAAACGCATACGCCCTTTTTGGACAACCAAGCAAGCGTGTCAAGGAAATCTGCACTACAATGAAGTCTCACTGCCCCCCGGTCAAAAGGGCCATCTGAAAAAAGTGTAAAATCCAGAAAGGCAGGACAGATCATGGAGAAGAGGGAGCCTTGTTATGCTGATGGGCGGGATGTAAATTGCCAACAGCCACTCTGGAGAAGTGTATGGTGTTTCCTGAAACACGTAGGAAACAAAGCAACACAGCGTATGGCACTTCCACTTAGGGTCCTATAGCTTAGGGAAATTAAAATCAAAAACACACAGCCACCCCAAAGTTTGGGACGGCTCTGTTTACAAGAACCTCGTCTACGGTACAAGTTAAATATCCGAGAAAGCAAAAAATGGATAAAGAACGTGTGGTACGTACGTACAATGGAATATCACTCAGCAATGAAATCTACGTCATCAGGCCCGTAGCGGCATAATGAGTGGATTCAGGTACGACGATTCTACGAGAAATAAGTCACACAGAAAATGAAACATCATAAGATATCACTAATACACGCAAGGTAAACTTGGCTACACATGAACTGAATTACAAAACAGAGCAGGGTTTCAAATTTAGAAAACCAACTTATGCTTGCTTATGGGGAAAGGTGAGTTGGGGTGCTGCATAAAACCAGAGATTGAAATTAGCACATATACCGTTCCATAAGCCAAATATATAATAGACAAGACCTACTCCTTGCTCAACGAAATGGACTCAACACCACATATTCAACGCCTGGGAATATACCTGACAATAAGAATCTTAAGACCCATGGATTTATATGTCTCCATAAGGAAATCTAGCGTGTGTACAACGGCCTAAACGCAGCAGTGAAAATCCGATAAATCCCATTATCAAAATAAATTTCAAAAACAAAACACAATGACAGTGAAATAGAGAGCAATTCTTAAATAATTCATTCAGGGCTTGTGATGCAACCTGGATTTACCACATCTACACCCAGAGCTGGGTGAGACATAAGGCTGGACACTTCGGGCTGATAGCATTGGTGAGGTTCGGGTAGCAAACGCAGACCTTTTGAAGTCATACTGCATGGCAGCCATTCCATGGGTCCCAACTCTCCAGGTTTAAGGGATTCTTCCTTCAGCTAAAACATGCATGGGAAACCCAGAGTATGGTCGACCGTGTGATTGGGAAACGTTTTCAAATGTATCTCATGTTTCGTACCCTGGTACTCGGGTTCACCGTTCCAGACGCTTTACTAACACTCTCCCCACTTGGAGACTCTGCCTTTAACCTCCTGTTTGGCACAGTTTGCAAATTCTGCGCAAGATGAACAGGAATATGGAGAACCAATGGGAGACTAGCTGTAGGTGTCTGCATGGGTAAATGGAACGCTCATTTCCCACCAGGAAGAGGAATTAACCAAAGGCTCAGCGTGCCCTGCCGGAACCAGATTAGGGCCTGAAGCAATCCTGCGGTTTTGCGGCCAGCTCACAAGAAAGCGAGGTGAAGAAAGGAGCTCAGGGGCAATGTAATTCACAAACCTGCAGAGTTGTGAATGACAGCTATCGTCCAATAATGTATTGAAGTAAGTCTTCGAAGGGGACTTGAATGCGAGGCAGAATTTCAGGAAAACGATTTCAGGGGGTAGACTGGAATTGCACTTAAAGCATAGGAAAACAGGCAGAATGTCGAAAATGATGCACTTGGACAAAAAGGGCGTATGCGTTTTTTCCTGAATATATTCAGGAAAAAACGCATATGCACTTTTTGGCCAACCAAGCAAGCGTGTAAAGGAAATCTGCAATACAATGAAGCCTCACTGCCCCCCGGGCAAAAGGGCCATCTGAAAAAAGTGTAAAATCCAGAAAGGCAGGACAGGTCATGGAGAACAGGGAGCCTTGTTATGCTGATGGGCGGGATGTAAATTGCCAACAGCCACTCTGGAGAAGTGTATGTTGTTTCCTGAAACACGTAGGAAACAAATCAACACAGCCTATGGCACTTCCACTTAGGGTCCTATAGCTTAGGGAAATTAAAATCAAAAACACACAGCCACCCCAAAGTTTAGGACGGCTCTGTTTACAAAAACCTCGTCTACGGTACAAGTTAAATATCCGAGAAAGCAAAAAATGGATAAAGAAGTGGTGGTACGTACGTACAATGGAATATCACTCAGCAATCAGATCTACGTCATCAGGCCCGTAGCGGCATAATGAGTGGATTCAGGTACGACGATTCTACGAGAAATTAGTCACACAGAAAAAGAAACATCATAAGATATCACTAATACACAGAACGTAAACTTGGCTACAAATGAACTGAATTACAAAACAGAACAGGGTCTCAAATTTAGAAAACCAACTTATGCTTGCTTATGGGGAAAGGTGAGTTGGGGTGCTGCATCAAACCAGAGATTGAAATTAGCACAGATACCGTTCCATAAGCCAAATATATAATAGACAAGACCTACTCCTTGCTCAACGAAATGGACTCAACACCCCATATTCAACGCCTGGGAATATACCTGACAAGTAAGAATCTTAAGACCCATAGATTTATATGTCTCCATAAGGAAATCAAGCGTGTGTACAGCGGCCTAAACGCAGCAGTGAAAATCTGATAAATCCCATTATCAAAATTAATTTCAAAAACAAAACACAATGACAGTGAAATAGAGAGCAATTCTTAAATAATTCATTCAGGGCTTGTGATGCAACCTGGATTTACCACATCTACACCCAGAGCTGGGTGAGACATAAGGCTGGACACTTCGGGCTGATAGCATTGGTGAGGTTCGGTGAGCAAACGCAGACCGTTTGAAGGCATACTGCATGGTACCCATTCCATGGGTCCCAACTCTCCAGGTTTAAAGGATTCTTCCTTCAGCTAAAACATGCATGGGAAACCCAGAGTATGGTCCACCGAGTGATTGGGAAACGTTTTCAAATGCATCTCAGGTTTCCTCCCCTGGTACTCGGGTTCACCGTTCCAGACGCTTTACTAACACTCTCCCCACTTGGAGAGTCAGTGCCTTTAACCTCCTGTTTGGCACAGTTTGCAATTTCTGCGCAAGATGAACAGGAATAGGGAGAAGCAATGAGAGACTAGCTGTAGGTGTCTGCACGGGCAAATGGAACGCTCATTTCCCACCAGGAAGAGGAATTAACCAAAGGCTCAGCGTGCCCTGCCGGAACCGGATTAAGGTCTGAAGCAATACTGCGGTTTGCGGGCAACTCACAAGAAATCGAGTTGAAGAAAGGAGCTCAGGGGCACTGTAATTCACAAACCTGCAGAGTTAAGAATGACAGCTATCGTCCAAAAATGTATTGAAGTAAGTCTTCGAAGAGGACTTGAAAGCGGGGCAGAATTTCAGGAAAACGATTTCAGGGGGTAGACTGGAATTGCACTTAAAGCATAGGAAAAGAGGCAGAATGTCCACAATGATGCACTTGGCCAAAAAGGGCGTATGCGTTTTTTCCTGAATACATTCAGGAAAAAACGCATACGCCCTTTTTGGCCAACCAAGCAAGCCTGTAAAGGAAATCTGCACTACAATGAAGTCTCACTGCCCCCCAGTCAAAACGGCCATCTGAAAAAAGTGTAAGATCCAGAAAGGCAGGACAGGTCATGGAGAACAGGGAGCCTTGTTATGCTGATGGGCGGGATGTCAATTGCCAACAGCCACTCTGGAGAAGTGTATGGTGTTTCCTGAAACACGTAGGAAACAAAGCAACACAGCCTATGGCATTTCCACTTAGGGTCGTATAGATTACGGAAATTAAAATCTAAAACACACAGGCACCCCAAAGTTTGGGACCGCTCTGTTTACAAGAACCTCGTCTACGGTACAAGTTAAATATCCGAGAAAGCAAAAAATTGATAAAGAAATTGTGGTACGTACGTACAATGGAATATCACTCAGCAATGAAATCTAGGTCATCAGGCCCATAGCGGCATAATGAGTGGATTCAGGTACGACGATTCTACGAGAAATAAGTCACACAGAAAAAGAAACATCATAAGATATCACTAATACACGGAAGGTAAACTTGTCTACACATGAACTGAATTACAAAACAGAACAGGGTCTCAAATTTAGAAAACCAACTTATGCTTGCTTATGGGGACAGGTGAATTGGGGTGCTGCATAAAACCAGAGATTGAAATTAGCACAGATATCGCTCCATAAGCCAAGTATATAATAGACAAGACCTACTCCTTGCTCAACGAAATGGACTCAACACCCCATATTCAACGCCTGGGAATATACCTGACAAGTAAGAATCTTAAGACCCATGGATTTATATGTCTCAATAAGGAAATCACTCGTGTGTACAGCAGCCTAAACGCAGCAGTGAAAATCCGATAAATCCCATTATCAAAATAAATTTCAAAAACAAAACACAATGACAGTGAAATAGAGAGCAATTCTTAAATAATTCATTCAGGGCTTGTGATGCAACCTGGATTTACCACCTCTACACCCAAAACTGGTTGAGACATAAGGCTGGACACTTCGGGCTGATAGCAATGCTGAGGTTCGGTGAGCAAACGCAGACCCTTTGAAGTCATACTGCATGGTAGTCATTCCATGTGTCCCAACTCTCCAGGATTAAGGGATTCTTCCTTCAGCTAAAACATGCATGGGAATCCCAGAGTCTGGTCCACCGTGTGATTGGGAAACGTTTTCAAATGCATCTCACGTTTCGTCCCCTGGTACTCGGGTTCACCGTTCCAGACGCTTTACTAACACTCTCCCCACTTGGAGAGTCTGTGCCTTTAACCTCCTGTTTGGCACAGTTTGCAATTTCTGCGCAAGATGAACAGGAATAGGGAGAACCAATGAGAGACTAGCTGTAGGTGTCTGCACGGGCAAATGGAACACTCATTTCCCACCAGGAAGAGGAATTAACCAAAGGCTCAGCGTGCCCTTCCGGAAGCAGATTAGGGCCTGAAGCAATACTGCGGTTTTGCGGCCAGCTCACAAGAAAGCGAGTTGAAGAAAGGAGCTCAGGGGCACTGTAATTCACAAACCTGCAGAGTTATGAATGACACCTATCGTCCAAAAATGTAGTGAAGTAAGTCTTCGAAGAGGACTTGAAAACGGGGCAGAATTTCAGGAAAACGATTTCAGGGGGTAGACTGGAATTGCACTTAAAACATAGGAAAAGAGGCAGAATGTCCACAATGATGCACTTGGCCAAAAAGGGCGTATGTGTTTTTTCCTGAATATACTCAGGAAAAAACGCATACGCCCTTTTTGGCCAACCAAGCAAGCGTGTAAAGGAAATCTGCACTACAATGAAGTCTCACTGCCCCCCGGTCAAAAGGGCCATCTGAAAAAAGTGTAAAATCCAGAAAGGCAGGACAGGTCATGGAGAACAAGGAGGCTTGTTACGCTGATGGGCGGGATGTAAATTGCCAACTGCCACTCTGGAGAAGTTTATGGTGTTTCCGGAAACACATTGGAAACAAAGCAACACAGCCTATGGCACTTCCACTTATGGTCCTATAGATTAGGGAAATTAAAATAAAAAACGCACAGCCACCCCAATGTTTCGGACGCCTCGGTTTACAAGAACCTCATCTACGGTACATGTTAAATATACCAGAAAGCGAAAAATGGATAAAGAATTTGTGGTACGTACGTACAATGGAATATCACTCACCAATGAAATCTATGTCATTAGGCCCGTCGCGGCATAATGAGTGGATTCAGGTACGATGATTCTAAGTGAAATAAGTCACACAGAAAAAGAAACATCATAAGATATCACTAATACACGGAACGTAAAGTTGGCTACACATGAACTGAATTACAAAACAGAACAGGGTCTCATATTTAGAAAACCAACTTATGCTTGCTTATGGGGAAAGGTGTGTTGGGGTGCTGCATAAAACCAGAGATTGAAATTAGTACAGATACCGTTCCATAAGCCAAATATATAATAGACAAGACCTACTCCTTGCTCAACGAAATGGACTCAACACCCCTTATTCAACACATGGGAATATACCTGACAAGTAAGAATCTTAAAACCCATGGATTTATATGTCTCCATAAGGAAATCAAGCATGTGTACAGCGGCCTAAACACAACAGTGAAAATCCGATATATCCAATTATAAAAATAAATTTCAAAAACAAAACACAAGGACAGTGAAATAGAGAGCAATTCTTAAATAATTCTTTCAGGTCTTGTGATGCAACCTGGATTTACCACATCTACACCCAGAGCTGGGTGACACATAAGGCCGGACACTTTGGGCTGATAGCATTGGTGAGGTTCGGAGAGCAAACGCAGACCCTTTGAAGTCTTACTGCTTGGTACCCATTCCATGGGTCCCAACTCTCCAGGTTTAAGGGATTCTTCCTTCAGCTAAAACATGCATCGGAAACCCAGATTATGGTCCACCGTGTGATTGGGAAACGTTTTCAAATGCATCTCAGGTTTCGTCCCCTGATACTCGGGGTCACCGTTCCAGACGCTTTACTAACACTCTCCCCTCTTGGAGAGTCAGTGCCTTTAACCTCCTGTTTGCCACAGTTTGCAATTTCTGCGCAAGATGGACAGGAATAGGGAGAACCAAAGAGAGACTAGCTGTAGGTGTCTGCACGGGCAAATGGAACGCTCATTTCCCACCAGGAAGAGGAATTAACCAAAGGCTCAGCGTGCCCTGCCAGAAGCAGATTAGGGCCTGAAGCAATCCTGCAGATTTGCGTTCAGCTCACAAGAAAGCGAGTTGAAGAAAGGAGTTCAGGGGCACTGTAATTCACAAACCTGCAGAGTTATGAATGACAGCTATCGTCCTAAAATGTATTGAAGTAAGTCTTCGAAGAGGAGTTGAAAGCGGGGCAGAATTTCAGGGAAACGATTTCAGGGGGTAGACTGGAATTGCACTTAAAGCATAGGAAAAGAGGCAGAATGTCCACAATGATGCACTTGGCCAAAAAGGGCATATGCGTTTTTTCCTGAATATATCCAGGAAATAACGCATACGCCCTTTTTTGCCAACCAAGCAAGCGTGTAAAGGAAATCTGCACTACAATGAAGGCTCACTGCCCCCCGGTCAAAAGGGCCATCAGAAAAAAGTGTAAAATCCAGAGAGGCAGGACAGGTCATGGAGAACAGGGAGCCTTGTTATGCTGATGGGCGGGATGTACATTGCCAACAGCCACTCTGGAGAAGTGTATGGTGTTTCCTGAAACACGTAGGAAACAAAGCAACACAGCCTATGGCACTTCCACTTATGGTCCTATAGCTTAGGGAAATTAAAATCAAAAACACACAGCCACCCCAATGTTTGGGACGGCTCTGTTTACAAGAACCTCGTCTACGGTACAAGTTTAATATCCAAGAAAGCAAAAAATGGATAAAGAAGTTGTGGTACGTACGTACAATGGAATATCACTCAGCAATGAGATCTACGTCATCAGGCACGTAGCGGCATAATGACTGGATTCAGGTACGGCGATTCTACGAGAAATAAGTCACACAGAAAAAGAAACATCATAAGATATCACTAATACACGGAACGTAAACTTGGCTACACATGAACTGAATTACAAAACAGAACAGGGCCTCAAATTTAGAAAACCAACATATGCTTGCTTATGGGGAAAGGTGAGTTGGGGTACTACATAAAACCAGAGATTGAAATTAGCACAGATACCATTCCATAAGCCAAATATAAAATATACAAGACCTGCTCCTTGCTCAACGAAATGGACTCAACACCCCATATTCAACGCCTGGGAATATACCTGACAAGTAAGAATCTTAAGACCCATGGATTTATATGTCTCCATAAGGAAATCAAGCGTGTGTACAGCGGCCTAAACGCAGCAGTGAAAATCCGATAAATGCCATTATCAAAATAAATTTCACAAACACAACACAATGACAGTGAAATAGAGAGCAATTCTTAAATAATTCATTCAGGGCTTGTGATGCAACATGATTTACCACAGCTACACCTAGAGTTGGGGTAGACATAAGGCTGGATACTTCGGGCTGATAGCATTGGTGAGGTTGGGTGAGCAAACGCAGACCCTTTGAAGTCATACTGCATGGTACCCATTCCATGGGTCCCAACTCTCCAGGTTTAAGGGATTCTTCCTTCAGCTAAAACATGCATGGGAAACCCAGAGTATGGTCCACCGTGTGATTGGGAAACGTTTTCAAATGCATCTCAGGGTTCGTCCCCTGGTACTCGGGTTCACCGTTCCAGACGCTTTACTAACACTCTCCCCACTTGGAGAGTCAGTGCCTTTAACCTCCTGTTTGGCACAGTTTGCAATTTCTGCGCAAGATGAACAGGAATAGGGAGAACCAATGAGAGACCAACTGTAGGTGTCTGCACGGGCAAACGGAACGCTCATTACCCACCAGGAAGAGGAATTAACCAAAGGCTCAGCGTGCCCTGCAGGAAACAGATTAGGGCCTGAAGCAATCTTGCGGTTTTGCAGCCAGCTCACAAGAAAGCGAGTTGAAGAAAGGAGCTCAGGGGCACTGTAATTCACAAACCTGCAGAGTTATGAATGACAGCTATCGTCCAAAAATGTATTGAAGTAAGTCATCGAAGAGGACTTGAAAGCGGGGCAGAATTTCAGGAAAACGATTTCAGGGCGTAGACTGGAATTGCACTTAAAGCATAGGAAAAGAGGCGGAATGTCGACAATGATGCAATTGGCCAAAAAGTGCGTATGCGTTTTTTCCTGAATATATTCAGGAAAAAACGCATACGCCCTTTTTGGCCAACCAAGCAAGCGTGTAAAGGAAATCTGCAATACAATGAAGTCTCACTCCCCCCCGGTCAAAAGGGACATCTGAAAAAAGTGTAAAATCCAGAAAGGCAGGACAGGTCCTGGAGAACAGGGAGCCTTGTTATGCTGATTGGCGTGATGTAAATTGCCAACAGCCACTCTGGAGAAGTGTATGGTGTTTCCTGAAACACGTAGGAAACAAAGCAACACAGCCTATGGCACTTCCACTTAGGGTCCTATAGCTTAGGGAAACTAAAATCAAAAACACACAGCCACCCCAAAGTTTGGGACGGCTCTGTTTACAAGAACCTCGTCTACGGTACAAGTTAAATATCCGAGAAAGCAAAAAATGGATAAAGAAATTGTGGTACGTACGTACAATGGAATATCACTCAGCCATGAGATCTACGTCATCTGGCCCGTAGCGGCATAATGAGTGCATTCAGGTACGACGATTCTACGAGAAATAAGTCACACAGAAAAAGAAACATCATAAGATATCACTAATACACGGAACGTAAACTTGGCTACACATGAACTGAATTACAAAACAGAACAGGGTCTGAAATTTAGAAAACCAACTTATGCTTGCTTATGGGGAAAGGTGAGTTGGGGTGCTGCATCAAACCAGAGATTGAAATTAGCACAGATACCATTCCATAAGCCAAATATATAATAGACAAGACCTACTCCTTGCTCAACGAAATGGACTCAACACCCCATATTCAACGCCTGGTAATATACCTGACAAGTAAGAATCTTAAGACCCATGGATTTATACGTCTCCATAAGGAAATCAAGCGTGTGTACAGAGGCCTAAACGCAGCCGTGAAAATACGATAAATGCCATTATCAAAATAAATTTCACAAACAAAACACAATGACAGTGAAATTGAGAGCAATTCTTAAATAATTCATTCAGGGCTTGTGATGCAACCTGGATTTACCAAATCTACACACAGAGCTGGGTGAGACATAAGGCTGGCCACTTCGGGATGATAGCATTGGTGAGGTTCGGTGAGCAAACGCAGACCCTTTGAAGTCATACTGCATGGTAGCCATTCCATGGGTCCCAACTCTCCAGGTTTAAGGGATTCTTCCTTCAGCTAAAACATGCATGGGAAACCCAGAGTATGGTCCACCGTGTGATTGGGAAACGTTTTCAAATGCATCTCAGGTTTCGACCCCTGGTACTCGGGTGCACCATTCCAGACGCTTTACTAACACTCTCCTCACTTGGAGAGTCAGTGCCTTTAACCTCCTGTTTGTCACAGTTTGCAATTTCTGCGCAAGATGAACAGGAATAGGGAGAACCAATGAGAGACTAGCTGTAGGTGTCTGCACGGGCAAATGGAACGCTCATTTCCCACCAGGAAGTGGAATTAACCAAAGCATAGGAAAAGACTCCGAATGTCGAAAATGATGCACTTGGCTAAAAAGAGCGTATGCGTTTTTTCCTGAATATATTCAGGAGAAAACGCATACTCCCTTTTTGGCCAACCAAGCAAGCGTGTCAAGGAAATCTGCACTACAATGAAGTCTCACTGCCCCCCGGTCAAAAGGGCCATCTGAAACAAGTGTAAAATCCAGAAAGGCAGGACAGGTCATGGAGAACAGGGAGCCTTGTTATGCTGATGGGCGGGATGTAAATTGCCAACAGCCACTCTGGAGAAGTGTATGGTGTTTCCTGAAACACGTAGGAAACAAAGCAACACAGCCTATGGCACTTCCACTTAGGGTCCTATAGCTTAGGGAAATTAAAATCAAATACACACAGCCACCCCAATGTTTGGGACGGCGCTGTTTACAAGAACCTCGTCTACGGTACAAGTTAAATATCCGAGAAAGCAAAAAATGGATAAAGAAGTTGTGGTACGTACGTACAATGGAATATCACTCAGCCATGAGATCTACGTCATCTGGCCCGTAGCGGCATAATGAGTGCATTAAGGTACGACGATTCTACGAGAAATAAGTCACACAGAAAAAGAAACATCATAAGATATCACTAATACACGGAACGTAAACTTGGCTACACATGAACTGAATTACAAAACAGAACAGGGTCTCAAATTTAGAAAACCAACTTATGCTTGCTTATGGGGAAAGGTGAGTTGGGGTGCTGCATCAAACCAGAGATTGAAATTAGCACAGATACCGTTCCATAAGCCAAATATATTATAGACAAGACCTACTCCTTGCTCAATGAAATGGACTCAACACCCCATATTCAACGCCTGGGAATATACCTGACAAGTAAGAATCTTAAGACCCATGGATTTATATGTCTCCATAAGGAAATCAAGCGTGTGTACAGCGGCCTAAACGCAGCAGTGAAAATCCGATAAATCCCATTATCAAAATAAATTTCAAAAACAAAACACAATGACAGTGAAATAGAGAGCAATTCTTAAATAATTCATTCACGGCTTGTGATGCAACCTGGATTTACCACATCTACACCCAGAGCTGGGTGAGACATAAGGCTGGACACTTCGGGCTGATAGCATTGGTGAGGTTCGGTGAGCAAACGCAGACACGTTGAAATCATACTGCATGGTAGCCATTCCATGGGTCCCAACTCTCCAGGTTTAAGGGATTCTTCCTTCAGCTAAAACATGCATGGGAAACCCAGAGAATGGTCCACTGTGTGATTGGGAAACGTTTTCAACTGTATCTCAGGTTTCGTCCCCTAGTACTCGGGTTCACCGTTCCAGACGCTTTACTAACACTCTCCCCACTTGGAGAGTCAGTGCCTTTAACCTCCTGTTTGGCACAGTTTGCAATTTCTGCGCAAGATTTACAGGAATAGGGAGAACCAATGAGAGCCTAGCTGTAGGTGTCTGCACGGGCAAATGGAACGCTCATTTCCCACCAGGAAGAGGGATTTACCAAAGGCTCAGCGTGCCCTGCCGGAACCAGATTAGTGCCTGAAGCAATCCTGTGGTTTTGCGGCCAGCTCACAAGAAAGTGAGTTAAAGAAAGGAGCTCAGGGACACTGTAATTCACAAACATGCAGAGTTATGAATGACAGCTATCGTCCAAAAATGTATTGAAGTAAGTCTTCGAAGTGGACTTGAAAGCGGGGCAGAATTTCAGGAAAACGATTTCAGGGGGTAGACTGGAATTGCACTTAAAGAATAGGAAAAGAGGCAGAATGTCCACAATGATGCACTTGGTCAAAAAGAGCGTAAGCGTTTTTTCCTGAATATATTCAGAAAAAACGCATACGCCATTTTTGGCCAACCAAGCAAGCGTGTACAGGAAATCTGCACTACAATGAAGTCTCACTGCCCCCCGGTCAAAAGGGACATCTGGAAAAAGCGTAAAATCCAGAAAGGCAGGACAGGTCATGGAGAAGAGGGAGCCTTGTTATGCTGATGGGCGGGATGTAAATTGCCAACAGCCACTCTGGAGAAGTGTATGGTGTTTCCTGAAACACGTAGGAAACAAAGCAACACAGCCTATGGCACTTCCACTTAGGGTCCTATAGCTTAGGGAAATTAAAATTAAAAACACACAGCCACCCCAAAGTTTGGGACGGCTCTGTTTACAAGAACCTCGTCTACGGTACAAGTTAAATATCCGAGAAAGTAAAAAATGGATAAAGAAGTTGTGGTACGTACGTACAATGGAATAACACTCAGCAATGAAATCTACGTCATCAGGCCCGTAGTGACATAATGAGTGGATTCAGGTACGACGATTCTACGAGAAATAAGTCACACAGAAAAAGAAACATCATAAGATATCACTAATACAAGGAAGGTAAACTTAGCTACACATGAACTGAATTACAAAACAGAACAGGGTCTCAAATTTAGAAAACCAACTTATGCTTGCTTATGGGGAAAGGTGAGTTGGGGTGCTGCATCAAACCAGAGATTGAAATTAGCACAGATATCGTTCCATAAGCCAAATATATAATAGACAAGTCCTACTTCTTGCTCAACGAAATGGATTCAACACCCCATATTCAACGCCTGGGAATATACCTGACAAGTAAGAATCTTAAGACCCATGGATTTATATGTCTCCATAAGGAAATCAATCGTGTGTACAGCAGCCTAAACGCAGCAGTGAAAATCCGATAAATCCCATTATCAAAATAAATTACAAAAACAAAACACAATGACAGTGAAATAGAGAGCAATTCTTAAATAATTCATTCAGGGCTTGTGATGCAACCTGGATTTACCACCTCTACACCCAAAGCTGGTAGAGACATAAGGCTGGAGACTTCGGGCTGATAGCAATGGTGAGGTTCGGTGAGCAAACGCAGACCCTTTGAAGTCATACTGCATGGTAGCCATTCCATGGGTCCCAACTCTGCAGGATTAATGGATTCTTCCTTCAGCTAAAACATGCATGGGAAACCCAGAGAATGGTCCACCGTGTGATTGGGAAACGTTTTCAAATGCATCTCAGGTTTCGTCTCCTGGTACTCGAGTTCACCGCTCCAGACGCTTTACTAACTCTCTCCCCACTTGGAGAGTCAGTGCCTTTAACCTCCTGTTTGGCACAGTTTGCAATTTCTGCGCAAGATGAACAGGAATAGGGAGAAGCAATGAGAGACTAGCTGTAGGTGTCTGCACGGGCAAATGGAACGCTCATTTCCCACCAGGAAGAGGAATTAACCAAAGGCTCAGCGTGCCCTTACGGAAGCAGATTAGGGCTTGAAGCAATACTGCGGTTTTGCGGCCAGCTCACAAGAAAGCGAGTTGAAGAAAGGAGCTCAGGGGCACTGTAATTCACAAACCTGCAGAGTTATGAATGACAGCTATCGTACAAAAATGTATTGAAATAAGTCTTCGAAGAGGACTTGAAATCCGGGTAGAATTTCAGGAAAACGATTTCAGGGGGTAGACTGGAATTGCACTTAAAGCATAGGAAAAGAGGCAGAGTGTCGACAATGACGCACTTGGCCAAAAAGGGCGTATGCCTTTTTTCCTGAATATATTCAGGAAAAAACGCATACGCCCTTTTTGGACAACCAAGCAAGCGTGTCAAGGAAATCTGCACTACAATGAAGTCTCACTGCCCCCCGGTCAAAAGGGCCATCTGAAAATAGTGTAAAATCCAGAAAGGCAGGACAGATCATGGAGAAGAGGGAGCCTTGTTATGCTGATGGGCGGGATGTAAATTGCCAACAGCCACTCTGGAGAAGTGTATGGTGTTTCCTGAAACACGTAGGAAACAAAGCAACACAGCGTATGGCACTTCCACTTAGGGTCCTATAGCTTAGGGAAATTAAAATCAAAAACACACAGCCACCCCAAAGTTTGGGACGGCTCTGTTTACAAGAACCTCGTCTACGGTACAAGTTAAATATCCGAGAAAGCAAAAAATGGATAAAGAACGTGTGGTACGTACGTACAATGGAATATCACTCAGCAATGAAATCTACGTCATCAGGCCCGTAGCGCCATAATGAGTGGATTCAGGTACGACGATTCTACGAGAAATAAGTCACACAGAAAATGAAACATCATAAGATATCACTAATACACGCAAGGTAAACTTGGCTACACATGAACTGAATTACAAAACAGAGCAGGGTTTCAAATTTAGAAAACCAACTTATGCTTGCTTATGGGGAAAGGTGAGTTGGGGTGCTGCATAAAACCAGAGATTGAAATTAGCACATATACCGTTCCATAAGCCAAATATATAATAGACAAGACCTACTCCTTGCTCAACGAAATGGACTCAACACCACATATTCAACGCCTGGGAATATACCTGACAATAAGAATCTTAAGACCCATGGATTTATATGTCTCCATAAGGAAATCTAGCGTGTGTACAACGGCCTAAACGCAGCAGTGAAAATCCGATAAATCCCATTATCAAAATAAATTTCAAAAACAAAACACAATGACAGTGAAATAGAGAGCAATTCTTAAATAATTCATTCAGGGCTTGTGATGCAACCTGGATTTACCACATCTACACCCAGAGCTGGGTGAGACATAAGGCTGGACACTTCGGGCTGATAGCATTGGTGAGGTTCGGTTAGCAAACGCAGACCTTTTGAAGTCATACTGCATGGCAGCCATTCCATGGGTCCCAACTCTCCAGGTTTAAGGGATTCTTCCTTCAGCTAAAACATGCATGGGAAACCCAGAGTATGGTCGACCGTGTGATTGGGAAACGTTTTCAAATGTATCTCATGTTTCGTACCCTGGTACTCGGGTTCACCGTTCCAGACGCTTTACTAACACTCTCCCCACTTGGAGACTCAACCTTTAACCTCCTGTTTGGCACAGTTTGCAAATTCTGCGCAAGATGAACAGGAATATGGAGAACCAATGGGAGACTAGCTGTAGGTGTCTGCATGGGTAAATGGAACGCTCATTTCCCACCAGGAAGAGGAATTAACCAAAGGCTCAGCGTGCCCTGCCGGAACCAGATTAGGGCCTGAAGCAATCCTGCGGTTTTGCGGCCAGCTCACAAGAAAGCGAGGTGAAGAAAGGAGCTCAGGGGCAATGTAATTCACAAACCTGCAGAGTTGTGAATGACAGCTATCGTCCAATAATGTATTGAAGTAAGTCTTCGAAGAGGACTTGAAATCCGGGTAGAATTTCAGGAAAACGATTTCAGGGGGTAGACTGGAATTGCACTTAAAGCATAGGAAAAGAGGCAGAGTGTCAACAATGACGCACTTGGCCAAAAAGGGCGTATGCCTTTTTTCCTGAATATATTCAGGAAAAAACGCATACGCCCTTTTTGGACAACCAAGCAAGCGTGTCAAGGAAATCTGCACTACAATGAAGTCTCACTGCCCCCCGGTCAAAAGGGCCATCTGAAAAAAGTGTAAGATCCAGAAAGGCAGGACAGATCATGGAGAAGAGGGAGCCTTGTTATGCTGATGGGCGGGATGTAAATTGCCAACAGCCACTCTGGAGAAGTGTATGGTGTTTCCTGAAACACGTAGGAAACAAAGCAACACAGCGTATGGCACTTCCACTTAGGGTCCTATAGCTTAGGGAAATTAAAATCAAAAACACACAGCCACCCCAAAGTTTGGGACGGCTCTGTTTACAAGAACCTCGTCTACGGTACAAGTTAAATATCCGAGAAAGCAAAAAATGGATAAAGAACGTGTGGTACGTACGTACAATGGAATATCACTCAGCAATGAAATCTACGTCATCAGGCCCGTAGCGGCATAATGAGTGGATTCAGGTACGACGATTCTACGAGAAATAAGTCACACAGAAAATGAAACATCATAAGATATCACTAATACACGCAAGGTAAACTTGGCTACACATGAACTGAATTACAAAACAGAGCAGGGTTTCAAATTTAGAAAACCAACTTATGCTTGCTTATGGGGAAAGGTGAGTTGGGGTGCTGCATAAAACCAGAGATTGAAATTAGCACATATACCGTTCCATAAGCCAAATATATAATAGACAAGACCTACTCCTTGCTCAACGAAATGGACTCAACACCACATATTCAACGCCTGGGAATATACCTGACAATAAGAATCTTAAGACCCATGGATTTATATGTCTCCATAAGGAAATCTAGCGTGTGTACAACGGCCTAAACGCAGCAGTGAAAATCCGATAAATCCCATTATCAAAATAAATTTCAAAAACAAAACACAATGACAGTGAAATAGAGAGCAATTCTTAAATAATTCATTCAGGGCTTGTGATGCAACCTGGATTTACCACATCTACACCCAGAGCTGGGTGAGACATAAGGCTGGACACTTCGGGCTGATAGCATTGGTGAGGTTCGGTTAGCAAACGCAGACCTTTTGAAGTCATACTGCATGGCAGCCATTCCATGGGTCCCAACTCTCCAGGTTTAAGGGATTCTTCCTTCAGCTAAAACATGCATGGGAAACCCAGAGTATGGTCGACCGTGTGATTGGGAAACGTTTTCAAATGTATCTCATGTTTCGTACCCTGGTACTCGGGTTCACCGTTCCAGACGCTTTACTAACACTCTCCCCACTTGGAGACTCTGCCTTTAACCTCCTGTTTGGCACAGTTTGCAAATTCTGCGCAAGATGAACAGGAATATGGAGAACCAATGGGAGACTAGCTGTAGGTGTCTGCATGGGTAAATGGAACGCTCATTTCCCACCAGGAAGAGGAATTAACCAAAGGCTCAGCGTGCCCTGCCGGAACCAGATTAGGGCCTGAAGCAATCCTGCGGTTTTGCGGCCAGCTCACAAGAAAGCGAGGTGAAGAAAGGAGCTCAGGGGCAATGTAATTCACAAACCTGCAGAGTTGTGAATGACAGCTATCGTCCAATAATGTATTGAAGTAAGTCTTCGAAGGGGACTTGAATGCGAGGCAGAATTTCAGGAAAACGATTTCAGGGGGTAGACTGGAATTGCACTTAAAGCATAGGAAAACAGGCAGAATGTCGAAAATGATGCACTTGGACAAAAAGGGCGTATGCGTTTTTTCCTGAATATATTCAGGAAAAAACGCATATGCACTTTTTGGCCAACCAAGCAAGCGTGTAAAGGAAATCTGCAATACAATGAAGCCTCACTGCCCCCCGGGCAAAAGGGCCATCTGAAAAAAGTGTAAAATCCAGAAAGGCAGGACAGGTCATGGAGAACAGGGAGCCTTGTTATGCTGATGGGCGGGATGTAAATTGCCAACAGCCACTCTGGAGAAGTGTATGTTGTTTCCTGAAACACGTAGGAAACAAATCAACACAGCCTATGGCACTTCCACTTAGGGTCCTATAGCTTAGGGAAATTAAAATCAAAAACACACAGCCACCCCAAAGTTTAGGACGGCTCTGTTTACAAGAACCTCGTCTACGGTACAAGTTAAATATCCGAGAAAGCAAAAAATGGATAAAGAAGTGGTGGTACGTACGTACAATGGAATATCACTCAGCAATCAGATCTACGTCATCAGGCCCGTAGCGGCATAATGAGTGGATTCAGGTACGACGATTCTACGAGAAATTAGTCACACAGAAAAAGAAACATCATAAGATATCACTAATACACAGAACGTAAACTTGGCTACAAATGAACTGAATTACAAAACAGAACAGGGTCTCAAATTTAGAAAACCAACTTATGCTTGCTTATGGGGAAAGGTGAGTTGGGGTGCTGCATCAAACCAGAGATTGAAATTAGCACAGATACCGTTCCATAAGCCAAATATATAATAGACAAGACCTACTCCTTGCTCAACGAAATGGACTCAACACCCCATATTCAACGCCTGGGAATATACCTGACAAGTAAGAATCTTAAGACCCATAGATTTATATGTCTCCATAAGGAAATCAAGCGTGTGTACAGCGGCCTAAACGCAGCAGTGAAAATCTGATAAATCCCATTATCAAAATTAATTTCAAAAACAAAACACAATGACAGTGAAATAGAGAGCAATTCTTAAATAATTCATTCAGGGCTTGTGATGCAACCTGGATTTACCACATCTACACCCAGAGCTGGGTGAGACATAAGGCTGGACACTTCGGGCTGATAGCATTGGTGAGGTTCGGTGAGCAAACGCAGACCGTTTGAAGGCATACTGCATGGTACCCATTCCATGGGTCCCAACTCTCCAGGTTTAAAGGATTCTTCCTTCAGCTAAAACATGCATGGGAAACCCAGAGTATGGTCCACCGAGTGATTGGGAAACGTTTTCAAATGCATCTCAGGTTTCCTCCCCTGGTACTCGGGTTCACCGTTCCAGACGCTTTACTAACACTCTCCCCACTTGGAGAGTCAGTGCCTTTAACCTCCTGTTTGGCACAGTTTGCAATTTCTGCGCAAGATGAACAGGAATAGGGAGAAGCAATGAGAGACTAGCTGTAGGTGTCTGCACGGGCAAATGGAACGCTCATTTCCCACCAGGAAGAGGAATTAACCAAAGGCTCAGCGTGCCCTGCCGGAACCGGATTAAGGTCTGAAGCAATACTGCGGTTTGCGGGCAACTCACAAGAAATCGAGTTGAAGAAAGGAGCTCAGGGGCACTGTAATTCACAAACCTGCAGAGTTAAGAATGACAGCTATCGTCCAAAAATGTATTGAAGTAAGTCTTCGAAGAGGACTTGAAAGCGGGGCAGAATTTCAGGAAAACGATTTCAGGGGGTAGACTGGAATTGCACTTAAAGCATAGGAAAAGAGGCAGAATGTCCACAATGATGCACTTGGCCAAAAAGGGCGTATGCGTTTTTTCCTGAATACATTCAGGAAAAAACGCATACGCCCTTTTTGGCCAACCAAGCAAGCCTGTAAAGGAAATCTGCACTACAATGAAGTCTCACTGCCCCCCAGTCAAAACGGCCATCTGAAAAAAGTGTAAGATCCAGAAAGGCAGGACAGGTCATGGAGAACAGGGAGCCTTGTTATGCTGATGGGCGGGATGTCAATTGCCAACAGCCACTCTGGAGAAGTGTATGGTGTTTCCTGAAACACGTAGGAAACAAAGCAACACAGCCTATGGCATTTCCACTTAGGGTCGTATAGATTACGGAAATTAAAATCTAAAACACACAGGCACCCCAAAGTTTGGGACCGCTCTGTTTACAAGAACCTCGTCTACGGTACAAGTTAAATATCCGAGAAAGCAAAAAATTGATAAAGAAATTGTGGTACGTACGTACAATGGAATATCACTCAGCAATGAAATCTAGGTCATCAGGCCCATAGCGGCATAATGAGTGGATTCAGGTACGACGATTCTACGAGAAATAAGTCACACAGAAAAAGAAACATCATAAGATATCACTAATACACGGAAGGTAAACTTGTCTACACATGAACTGAATTACAAAACAGAACAGGGTCTCAAATTTAGAAAACCAACTTATGCTTGCTTATGGGGACAGGTGAATTGGGGTGCTGCATAAAACCAGAGATTGAAATTAGCACAGATATCGCTCCATAAGCCAAGTATATAATAGACAAGACCTACTCCTTGCTCAACGAAATGGACTCAACACCCCATATTCAACGCCTGGGAATATACCTGACAAGTAAGAATCTTAAGACCCATGGATTTATATGTCTCAATAAGGAAATCACTCGTGTGTACAGCAGCCTAAACGCAGCAGTGAAAATCCGATAAATCCCATTATCAAAATAAATTTCAAAAACAAAACACAATGACAGTGAAATAGAGAGCAATTCTTAAATAATTCATTCAGGGCTTGTGATGCAACCTGGATTTACCACCTCTACACCCAAAACTGGTTGAGACATAAGGCTGGACACTTCGGGCTGATAGCAATGCTGAGGTTCGGTGAGCAAACGCAGACCCTTTGAAGTCATACTGCATGGTAGTCATTCCATGTGTCCCAACTCTCCAGGATTAAGGGATTCTTCCTTCAGCTAAAACATGCATGGGAATCCCAGAGTCTGGTCCACCGTGTGATTGGGAAACGTTTTCAAATGCATCTCACGTTTCGTCCCCTGGTACTCGGGTTCACCGTTCCAGACGCTTTACTAACACTCTCCCCACTTGGAGAGTCTGTGCCTTTAACCTCCTGTTTGGCACAGTTTGCAATTTCTGCGCAAGATGAACAGGAATAGGGAGAACCAATGAGAGACTAGCTGTAGGTGTCTGCACGGGCAAATGGAACACTCATTTCCCACCAGGAAGAGGAATTAACCAAAGGCTCAGCGTGCCCTTCCGGAAGCAGATTAGGGCCTGAAGCAATACTGCGGTTTTGCGGCCAGCTCACAAGAAAGCGAGTTGAAGAAAGGAGCTCAGGGGCACTGTAATTCACAAACCTGCAGAGTTATGAATGACACCTATCGTCCAAAAATGTAGTGAAGTAAGTCTTCGAAGAGGACTTGAAAACGGGGCAGAATTTCAGGAAAACGATTTCAGGGGGTAGACTGGAATTGCACTTAAAACATAGGAAAAGAGGCAGAATGTCCACAATGATGCACTTGGCCAAAAAGGGCGTATGTGTTTTTTCCTGAATATACTCAGGAAAAAACGCATACGCCCTTTTTGGCCAACCAAGCAAGCGTGTAAAGGAAATCTGCACTACAATGAAGTCTCACTGCCCCCCGGTCAAAAGGGCCATCTGAAAAAAGTGTAAAATCCAGAAAGGCAGGACAGGTCATGGAGAACAAGGAGGCTTGTTACGCTGATGGGCGGGATGTAAATTGCCAACTGCCACTCTGGAGAAGTTTATGGTGTTTCCGGAAACACATTGGAAACAAAGCAACACAGCCTATGGCACTTCCACTTATGGTCCTATAGATTAGGGAAATTAAAATAAAAAACGCACAGCCACCCCAATGTTTCGGACGCCTCGGTTTACAAGAACCTCATCTACGGTACATGTTAAATATACCAGAAAGCGAAAAATGGATAAAGAATTTGTGGTACGTACGTACAATGGAATATCACTCACCAATGAAATCTATGTCATTAGGCCCGTCGCGGCATAATGAGTGGATTCAGGTACGATGATTCTAAGTGAAATAAGTCACACAGAAAAAGAAACATCATAAGATATCACTAATACACGGAACGTAAAGTTGGCTACACATGAACTGAATTACAAAACAGAACAGGGTCTCATATTTAGAAAACCAACTTATGCTTGCTTATGGGGAAAGGTGTGTTGGGGTGCTGCATAAAACCAGAGATTGAAATTAGTACAGATACCGTTCCATAAGCCAAATATATAATAGACAAGACCTACTCCTTGCTCAACGAAATGGACTCAACACCCCTTATTCAACACATGGGAATATACCTGACAAGTAAGAATCTTAAAACCCATGGATTTATATGTCTCCATAAGGAAATCAAGCATGTGTACAGCGGCCTAAACACAACAGTGAAAATCCGATATATCCAATTATAAAAATAAATTTCAAAAACAAAACACAAGGACAGTGAAATAGAGAGCAATTCTTAAATAATTCTTTCAGGTCTTGTGATGCAACCTGGATTTACCACATCTACACCCAGAGCTGGGTGACACATAAGGCCGGACACTTTGGGCTGATAGCATTGGTGAGGTTCGGAGAGCAAACGCAGACCCTTTGAAGTCTTACTGCTTGGTACCCATTCCATGGGTCCCAACTCTCCAGGTTTAAGGGATTCTTCCTTCAGCTAAAACATGCATCGGAAACCCAGATTATGGTCCACCGTGTGATTGGGAAACGTTTTCAAATGCATCTCAGGTTTCGTCCCCTGATACTCGGGGTCACCGTTCCAGACGCTTTACTAACACTCTCCCCTCTTGGAGAGTCAGTGCCTTTAACCTCCTGTTTGCCACAGTTTGCAATTTCTGCGCAAGATGGACAGGAATAGGGAGAACCAAAGAGAGACTAGCTGTAGGTGTCTGCACGGGCAAATGGAACGCTCATTTCCCACCAGGAAGAGGAATTAACCAAAGGCTCAGCGTGCCCTGCCAGAAGCAGATTAGGGCCTGAAGCAATCCTGCAGATTTGCGTTCAGCTCACAAGAAAGCGAGTTGAAGAAAGGAGTTCAGGGGCACTGTAATTCACAAACCTGCAGAGTTATGAATGACAGCTATCGTCCTAAAATGTATTGAAGTAAGTCTTCGAAGAGGAGTTGAAAGCGGGGCAGAATTTCAGGGAAACGATTTCAGGGGGTAGACTGGAATTGCACTTAAAGCATAGGAAAAGAGGCAGAATGTCCACAATGATGCACTTGGCCAAAAAGGGCATATGCGTTTTTTCCTGAATATATCCAGGAAATAACGCATACGCCCTTTTTTGCCAACCAAGCAAGCGTGTAAAGGAAATCTGCACTACAATGAAGGCTCACTGCCCCCCGGTCAAAAGGGCCATCAGAAAAAAGTGTAAAATCCAGAGAGGCAGGACAGGTCATGGAGAACAGGGAGCCTTGTTATGCTGATGGGCGGGATGTACATTGCCAACAGCCACTCTGGAGAAGTGTATGGTGTTTCCTGAAACACGTAGGAAACAAAGCAACACAGCCTATGGCACTTCCACTTATGGTCCTATAGCTTAGGGAAATTAAAATCAAAAACACACAGCCACCCCAATGTTTGGGACGGCTCTGTTTACAAGAACCTCGTCTACGGTACAAGTTTAATATCCAAGAAAGCAAAAAATGGATAAAGAAGTTGTGGTACGTACGTACAATGGAATATCACTCAGCAATGAGATCTACGTCATCAGGCACGTAGCGGCATAATGACTGGATTCAGGTACGGCGATTCTACGAGAAATAAGTCACACAGAAAAAGAAACATCATAAGATATCACTAATACACGGAACGTAAACTTGGCTACACATGAACTGAATTACAAAACAGAACAGGGCCTCAAATTTAGAAAACCAACATATGCTTGCTTATGGGGAAAGGTGAGTTGGGGTACTACATAAAACCAGAGATTGAAATTAGCACAGATACCATTCCATAAGCCAAATATAAAATATACAAGACCTGCTCCTTGCTCAACGAAATGGACTCAACACCCCATATTCAACGCCTGGGAATATACCTGACAAGTAAGAATCTTAAGACCCATGGATTTATATGTCTCCATAAGGAAATCAAGCGTGTGTACAGCGGCCTAAACGCAGCAGTGAAAATCCGATAAATGCCATTATCAAAATAAATTTCACCAACACAACACAATGACAGTGAAATAGAGAGCAATTCTTAAATAATTCATTCAGGGCTTGTGATGCAACATGATTTACCACAGCTACACCCAGAGTTGGGGTAGACATAAGGCTGGATACTTCGGGCTGATAGCATTGGTGAGGTTGGGTGAGCAAACGCAGACCCTTTGAAGTCATACTGCATGGTACCCATTCCATGGGTCCCAACTCTCCAGGTTTAAGGGATTCTTCCTTCAGCTAAAACATGCATGGGAAACCCAGAGTATGGTCCACCGTGTGATTGGGAAACGTTTTCAAATGCATCTCAGGGTTCGTCCCCTGGTACTCGGGTTCACCGTTCCAGACGCTTTACTAACACTCTCCCCACTTGGAGAGTCAGTGCCTTTAACCTCCTGTTTGGCACAGTTTGCAATTTCTGCGCAAGATGAACAGGAATAGGGAGAACCAATGAGAGACCAACTGTAGGTGTCTGCACGGGCAAACGGAACGCTCATTACCCACCAGGAAGAGGAATTAACCAAAGGCTCAGCGTGCCCTGCAGGAAACAGATTAGGGCCTGAAGCAATCTTGCGGTTTTGCAGCCAGCTCACAAGAAAGCGAGTTGAAGAAAGGAGCTCAGGGGCACTGTAATTCACAAACCTGCAGAGTTATGAATGACAGCTATCGTCCAAAAATGTATTGAAGTAAGTCATCGAAGAGGACTTGAAAGCGGGGCAGAATTTCAGGAAAACGATTTCAGGGCGTAGACTGGAATTGCACTTAAAGCATAGGAAAAGAGGCGGAATGTCGACAATGATGCAATTGGCCAAAAAGTGCGTATGCGTTTTTTCCTGAATATATTCAGGAAAAAACGCATACGCCCTTTTTGGCCAACCAAGCAAGCGTGTAAAGGAAATCTGCAATACAATGAAGTCTCACTCCCCCCCGGTCAAAAGGGACATCTGAAAAAAGTGTAAAATCCAGAAAGGCAGGACAGGTCCTGGAGAACAGGGAGCCTTGTTATGCTGATTGGCGTGATGTAAATTGCCAACAGCCACTCTGGAGAAGTGTATGGTGTTTCCTGAAACACGTAGGAAACAAAGCAACACAGCCTATGGCACTTCCACTTAGGGTCCTATAGCTTAGGGAAACTAAAATCAAAAACACACAGCCACCCCAAAGTTTGGGACGGCTCTGTTTACAAGAACCTCGTCTACGGTACAAGTTAAATATCCGAGAAAGCAAAAAATGGATAAAGAAATTGTGGTACGTACGTACAATGGAATATCACTCAGCCATGAGATCTACGTCATCTGGCCCGTAGCGGCATAATGAGTGCATTCAGGTACGACGATTCTACGAGAAATAAGTCACACAGAAAAAGAAACATCATAAGATATCACTAATACACGGAACGTAAACTTGGCTACACATGAACTGAATTACAAAACAGAACAGGGTCTGAAATTTAGAAAACCAACTTATGCTTGCTTATGGGGAAAGGTGAGTTGGGGTGCTGCATCAAACCAGAGATTGAAATTAGCACAGATAGCGTTCCATAAGCCAAATATATAATAGACAAGACCTACTCCTTGCTCAACGAAATGGACTCAACACCCCATATTCAACGCCTGGGAATATACCTGACAAGTAAGAATCTTAAGACCCATGGATTTATATGTCTCCATAAGGAAATCAAGCATGTGTACAGCGGCCTAAATGCAGCAATGAAAATCCGATAAATCCCATTATCAAAATAAGTTTCACAAACAAAACACAATGACAGTGAAATAGAGAGCAATTCTTAAATAATTCATTCAGGGCTTGTGATGCAACCTGGATTTACCACATCTACACCCAGAGCTGGGTGAGACATAAGGCTGGACACTTCGGGCTGATAGCATTGGTGAGGTTCGGTGAGCAAACGCAGACCCTTTGAAGTCATACTGCATGATAGCCATTCCATGGGTCCCAGCTCTCCAGGTTTAAGGGATTCTTCCTTCAGCTAAAACATGCATGGGAATCCCAGAGTATGGTCCACTGTGTGATTGGGAAACATTTTCAAATGTATCTCAGGTTTCGTCCCCTGGTACTCGGGGTCACCGTTCCAGACGCTTTACTAACACTCTCCACACTTGGAGAGTCAGTGCCTTTAACCTCCTGTTTGTCACAGTTTCTAATTTCTGCGCAAGATGAACAGGAATAGGGAGAACCAATGAGAGACTAGCTGTAGGTGTCTGCACGGGCAAATGGAACGCTCATTTCCCACCAGGAAGAGGGATTAACCAAAGGCTCAGCGTGCCCTGCTGGAACCAGATTAGGGCCTGAAACAATCATGCGGTTTTGCGGCCAGCTCACAAGAAAGCGAGTTGAAGAAAGGAGCTCAGGGGCACTGTAATTCACAAACCTGCAGAGTTATGAATGACAGCTATCATCCAAAAATGCATTGAAGTAAGTCTTCGAAGAGGAATTGAAAGCGGGGCAGAATTTCAGGAAAACGATTTCAGGGGGTAGACTGGAATTGCACTTAAAGCATAGGAAAAGAGGCGGAATGTCGACAATGATGCACTTGGCCAAAAAGGGCGTATGGGTTTTTTCCTGAATATATTCAGGAAAAAACGCATACGCCCTTTTTGACCAACCAAGCAAGCGTGTAAAGGAAATCTGCACTACAATGAAGTCTCACTGCCTCCCGGTCCAAAGGGCCATCTGAAACAAGTGTAAAATCCAGAAAGGCAGGACAGGTCATGGAGAACAGGGAGCCTTGTTATGCTGACGGGCGGGATGTAAATTTCAAACAGCCACTCTGGAGAAGTGTATGGTGTTTCCTGAAACACGTAGGAAACAAAGCAACACAGCCTATGGCACTTCCACTTAGGGTCCTATAGCTTAGGGAAATTAAAATCAAAAACACACAGCCACCCCAAAGTTTGGGACGGCTCTGTTTACAAGAACCTCGTCTACGGTACAAGTTAAATATCCGAGAAAGCAAAAAATGGATAAAGAAGTTGTGGTACGTACGTATAATGGAATATCACTCAGCCATGAGATCTACGTCATCTGGCCCGTAGCGGCATAATGAGTGGATTCAGGTACGACGATTCTACGAGAAATAAGTCACACAGAAAAAGAAACATCATAAGATATCACTAATACACGGAACGTAAACTTGGCTACTCATGAACTGAATTACAAAACAGAACAGGGTTTCAAATTTAGAAAACCATCTTAAGTTTGCTTATGGGGAAAGGTGAGTTGGGGTGCTGCATAAAACCAGAGATTGAAATTAGCACACATACTGTTCCATAAGCAAATATATAATAGACAAGACCTACACCTGGCTCAATGAAATGGACTCAACACCCCATATTCAAAGCCAGGGAATATACCTAACAAATAAGAATCTTAAGACCCATGGATTTATATGTCTCCATAAGGAAATCAAGCGTGTGTACAGCGGCCTAAACTCAGCAGTGAAAATCCGATAAATCCCATTATCAAAATAAATTTCACAAACAAAACACAATGACAGTGAAATAGAGAGCAATTCTTAAACAATTCATTCAGGGCTTGTGATGCAACCTGGATTTTCCACATCTACACCCAGAGCTGGGTGAGACATAAGGCTGGACACTTCGGGCTGATAGCATTGGTGAGGTTCGGTGAGCAAATGCAGACCCTTTGAAGTCATACTGCATGGTAGCCATTCCAAGGGTCCCAACTCTCCAGGTTTAAGGGATTCTTCCTTCAGCTAAAACATGCATGGGATACCCAGAGTATGGTCCACCGTGTGATTGGGAAACATTTTCAAATGCATCTCAGGTTTCGTCCCCTGGTACTCGGGTTCAGCGTTCCATACGCTTTACTAACACTCTACCCACTTGGAGAGTCAGTGCCTTTAACTTCCTGTTTGGCACAGTTTGCAATTTCTGCGCAAGATGAACAGGAATAGGGAGAACCAATGAGAGACTAGCTGTAGGTGTCTGCACGGGCAAATGGAGCACTCATTTCCCACCAGGAAGAGGGATTAACCAAAGGCTCAGCGTGCCCTGCCGGAACCAGATTAGGGCCTGAAGCAATCCTGCGGTTTTGCGGCCAGCTCACAAGAAAGCGAGTTGAAGAAAGGAGCTCAGGGGCACAGTAATTCACAAACCTGCAGAGTTATGAATGACAGCTATCGTCCAAAAATGTATTGAAGTAAGTCTACGAAGAGGGCTTGGAAGCGGGGCAGAATTTCAGGAAAACGATTTCAGGGGGTAGACTGGAATTGCACTTAAAGCATAGGAAAAGAGGCAGAATGTCCACAATGATGCACTTGTCCAAAAAGGGCGTATGCGTTTTTTCCTGAATATATTCAGGAAAAAACGCATACGCGCTTTTTGGCCAACCAAGCAAGTGTGTCAAGGAAATCTGCACTACAATGAAGTCTCAATGCCCCCCGGTCAAAAGGGCCATCGGAAACAAGTGTAAAATCCAGAAAGGCAGGACAGGTCATGGAAAACATGGAGCCTTGTTATGCTGATGGGCGGGATGTAAATTCTCAACAGCCACTCTGGAGAAGTGTATGGTGTTTCCTGAAACACGTAGGAAACAAAGCAACACAGCCTATGGCACTTCCACTTAGGGTCCTATAGCTTAGGGAAATTAAAATCAAAAACACACAGCCACCCCAAAGTTTGGGACGGCTCTGTTTACAAGAACCTCGTCTACGGTACAAGTTAAATATCCGAGAAAGCAAAAAATGGATAAAGAAGTTGTGGTACGTACGTACAATGGAATATCACTCAACAATGAGATCTACGTCATCAGGCCCATAGCGGCATAGTGAGTGGATTCAGGTACGACGATTCTACGAGAAATAAGTCACACAGAAAAAGAAACATCATAAGATATCACTAATACACGGAACGTAAACTTGGCTACACATGAACTGAATTACAAAACAGAACAGGGTCTCAAATTTAGAAAACCAACTTATGCTTGGTTATGGGGAAAGGTGAGTTGGGGTGCTGCATAAAACCAGAGATTGAAATTAGCACAGATACCGTTCCATAAGCCAAATATATAATAGACAAGACCTACTGTTGCTCAACGAAATGGACTCAACACCCCATATTCAACGCCTGGGAATATACCTGACAAGTAAGAATCTTAAGACCCATGGATTTATATGTCTCCATAAGGAAGACAAGCGTGTGTACAGTGGCCTAAACGCAGCAGTGAAAATCCGATAAATCCCATTATCAAAATTAATTTCAAAAACAAATCACCATGACAGTGAAATAGAGAACAATTCTTAAATAATTCATTCAGGGCTTGTGATGCAACCTGGATTTACCACATCTACACCCAGAGCTGGGTGATACATAAGGCTGGACACTTCGGGCTGATAGCATTGCTGAGGTTCGGTGAGCATACGCTGACCCTTTGAAGTCATACTGCATGGTACCCATTCCATGGTTCCCAACTCTCCAGGTTTAAGGGATTCTTCCTTCAGCTAAAACATGCATGGGAAACCCAGAATATGGTCCACCGTGTGATTGGGAAGCATTTTCAAATGCATCTCAGGTTTCGTCCCCTGGTACTCGGGTTCAACGTTACAGACGCTTTACTAACACTCTCCCCACTTCGACAGTCAGTGCCTTTAACCTCCTGTTTGGCACAGTTTGCAATTTCTGCGCAAGATCAACAAGAATAGGGAGAACCAATGAGAGACTAGCTGTAGGTGTCTGCACGGGCAAATGGAACGCTCATTTCCCACCAGGAAGAGGAATTAACCAAAGGCTCAGCATGCACTGCCAGAACCAGATTCGGGCCTGAAGCAATCCTGCGGTTTTGCGGCCAGCTCACAAGAAAGCGAGTTGAAGAAAGGAGCTCAGGGGCACTGTAATTCACAAACCTGCAGAGTTATGAATGACAGCTATCGTCCAAAAAGGTATTGAAGTAAGTTTTCGAAGAGGACTTGAAAGCGGGGCAGAATTTCAGGAAAACGATTTCAGGTGGTAGACTGGAATTGCACTTAAAGCATAGGAAAAGAGGCAGAATGTCGACAATGATGCACTTGGCCAAAAAGGGCGTATGCGTTTTTTCCTGAATATATTCAGGAAAAAACGCATACGCCCTTTTTGGCCAACCAAGCAAGCGTGTAAAAGAAATCTGCACTACAATGAAGTCTCACTGCCCCCCGGTGAAAAGGGCCATCTGAAACAAGTGTAAAATCCAGAAAGGCAGGACAGGTCATGGAGAACAGGGAGCCTTGTTATGCTGATGGGCGGGATGTAAATTGCCAACAGCCACTATGGAGAAGTGTATGGTGTTTCCTGAAACACGTAGGAAACAAAGCAACACAGCCTATGGCACTTCCACTTATGATCCTATAGCTTAGGGAAATTAAAATCAAAAACACACAGCCACCCCAAAGTTTGGGATGGCTCTGTTTACAAGAACCTCGCCTATGGTACAAGTTAAATATCCGAGAAAGCAAAAAATGGATAAAGAAGTTGTGGTACGTACGTACAATGGAATATCACTCAGCAATGAGGTCTACGTCATCAGGCCCGTAGCGGCATAATGAGTGCATTCACGTACGACGATTCTACGAGAAATAAGTCACACAGAAAAAGAAACATCATAAGATATCACTAATACACGGAACGTAAACTTGGCTACACATGAACTGAATTACAAAACAGAACAGGGTCTCAAATTTAGAAAACCAACTTATGCATGCTTAAGGGGAAAGGTGAGTTGGGGTGCTGCATAAAACCAGAGATTGAAATTACCACAGATACCCTTCCATAAGCCAAATATATTAGAGTCAAGGCCTACTCCTTGCTCAACGAAATGGACTCCACACCACATATTCCACGCCTAGGAATATACCTGTCTAGTAAGAATCTTAAAACCCATGGATTTATATGTCTCCATAAGGAAATCAAGCGTGTGTACAGCGGCATAAACACAGCAGTGAAAATCCGATAAATCCAGTTATCAAAATAAATTACAAAAACAAAACACAATGACAGTGAAATAGAGAGCAATTCTTAAATAATTCATTCAGGGCTTGTGATGCAACCTGGATTTACCACATCTACACCAAGAGCTTGGTGAGACATAAGGCCGGACCCTTCGGGCTGATAGCATTGGTGAGGTTCGATGAACAAATGCAGACCCTTTGAAGTCATACTGCATGGTACCCATTCCATGGATCCCAACTCTCCAGGTTTAAGGGATTCTTCCTTCATGTAAAACATGCATGGGAAACACAGAGTATGGTCCACCGTGTGACCGGTAAACATTTTTAAATGCATCTCAGTTTTCGTCCCCTGCTACTCGGGTTCACCATTCCAGAAAATTTACTAACACTCTCCCAGCTTGGAGAGTCAGTGCCTTTAACCTCCTGTTTGGCACAGTCTGCAATTTCTGTGCAAGATGAACAGGACTAGGGAGAACCAATGAGAGACTAGCTGTAGGTATCTGCATGGGCAAATTTAACGCTCATTTCCCACTAGGAAGAAGAAATAGCCAAAGGCTCAGCATGCCATGCCGGAACCAGATTAGGGCCTGAAGCAATCCTGCGGTTTTGCGGCCAGCTCACAAGAGAGCGAGTTGAAGAAAGGAGCTCAGGGCCACTGCCATTCACAAATCTGCAGAGTGTTAAATGACAGCTATCGTCCATGAATATCTGAAGGAAGGCTGCGAAGAGGACTTGAAAGCGGGGCAGAATTCCAGGAATACGATTTCAGGAGGTAAACGGGAAGTCCTTTGAAAGCATATTAAAAGAGGCAGAACCTCGACAATGATGCCCTTGGTCAAAATGGCATATGTGATTTTTCCAGGGCCCTCATTCAAGAGGGTAGGAGGCTCCCAGCATGCTTCAGTGGCCAACAGAGGCTCCACGTCACCAAGGCGACGTGAGCCAACCAGGCAGGAGTGACCTCACATCAGAGGGCCCACCTCACAGAAGGGTAAGGTACCCAGCCAGGATCAGACTCTCACCAGAGTGCCCACATCAGCTAGGGGCTGGGAACCAGGCAGGAGTGTCCTCACACCCGTGGGGCCACATCATCGAAAGTTGAGGTACCCAACACATGTTGTCTCAAACCAGAGGACCCACATCACCATGGGTCTCGGATCGAGTCAGGCAGGAGTAGCCTCACAACACAGGGCCAATAGAATAAAAAAGCTGAGGAATCCTGCAGTGGGAACCTCCCAGCAGGTGGCCCAGAGCAACGAGTCTATGCGATCCAGGCCGCAGTGAACTCACAGCAGAGGGCCCACATCATGAAACTGTGAGCAACCCAGCCGTTGGGACCTCAGAGCAGAAGGCCTACATTCCCATGGGGTTGG
Source organism: Delphinapterus leucas (assembly GCF_059928025.1). NCBI lineage: Eukaryota > Metazoa > Chordata > Mammalia > Artiodactyla > Monodontidae > Delphinapterus > Delphinapterus leucas. The sequence goes on from NW_028322244.1 coordinate 5,132,546, forward strand.
GAACATGGCACGAGTGTCCTCACACCACTTAGCATGTATCAGAAAATGTGGGTACCCTGCAGTTAGGGCCTGACGCCAGAGGGCCCTCATCACCGTTTGGAGGAGGCTCCCAGCAGGCTCCAACTGACACAAGAGGGCCGACGTTGCCAAGGCGGGGTGTGCCAGCCAGGCAGGAGTGACCTCACAGCAGAGGGCCCACCTCACAGAAGGGTGAGGAACCCAGCCAGGATCACACTCTCACCAGAGGACACACATCACCATGGGGCCTGGAGTGAAGCAGGCAGGAGGAGTCTCAAAACAGAGGGCCCATGGAAGAAAAAAGGTGAGGAATCCCGCAGTTGGAACCTCCCTGCAGTCGGCCAGCAGCAGCGAGGCTATGGGATCCAGGCCGGAGTGAACTCACACCAGAGGGCCCTCATCATGAAACTGAGCAACCCACCTTTGGGACTTCAGAGCAGAAGGCCCACATTCCCATGGTGTTGGGAACCTGGCAGGAGTGTACTCGCACCACAGGGTGCACATCAGAAAATTTGGGGAGCTCAGGAGTTAGGGCCTGACGCCAGAGGTCCCTCATTACCAAGGGGAGGAGACTCCCAGCAGGCACCAACTCCCAACTGAGGGCCCATGTCGCCAAGGTGACGTGTGCCAGTCAGGCAGGAGTGACCTCACAGCAGAGGGCCTACCTCACAGAAGGGTGAGGAACCCAGCCAGGATAAGACTCTCACCAGAGAACCCACATCACCAAGGGGATCGGAACAAGGCAGGAGTGTCCTCACACCAGTGGGGCCCATTATAGAAAGGTGAGGAACCCAGCACATGTGGCCTAAACCAGAGGACCCACATTTCCAAGGTGCTCCGAGTGAGGCAAGCAGGAGTAGCCTAACAACACAGGGCCCACAGAATAAAAAATGTGAGGAATCCAGCAGTTTGAACCTCCCAGCAGGTGGCCCAGAGCACGGAGTCTATGGGATCCAGGCCACAGTGAACTCACAGCAGAGGGCCCACATCATGAAACTGTGAGCAACCCAGCCGGTGGGACCTCAAAGCAGAAGGCCCACATCCCCATGTGGATGGGAACCTTGCAGGAGTGTCCTCGCACAACTTAGAACATATCAGAAAATGTGGGAACCCAGCAGTTAGAGCCTGGCGCCAGAGGGCCTTCATCACCGAGGAGAGGAGGCTACCAGCAGGCTCCAAATGCCACCAGAGGGCCGACGTCACCAAGGCAATGGGAGCAAGCCAGGCAGGAGTTACCTCACAGCAGAGGGCCCACCTCACAGAAGTGTGAGGAACCCAACCAGGATCAGACTCTAACCAGAGGGCCCACATCACCAAGGTGATGGAAACCAGGCAGGAGTGTCCTCACACCAGTGGGGCCACATCAGCGAACGGTGAGGAACACAGCACATGTGGCCTCAAACAAGGGGACACACATCACGAAAGGGCTGGGAGTGAGGCATGCAGGAGGAGACTCACAACAGAGGGCCCATAGAATAAAAAAGGTGAGGAACCCCGCAGTTGGAAGCTCCAAGCAGGTGGCCCAGAGCACCGAGGCTATGGGATCCATGCCGGAGTGAACTCACAGTAGATGGCCCACATTCTGACACTGTGAGCAACCCAGCCATTGGGACCTCAGAGCAGAAAGCCCACATCCCCATGGGGATGGGACCCTGGCAGGAGTGTACTCGCATGACAGGCCGCACATCAGAAAATTTTGGGAGCCCATGATTTAGGGCCTGACGCCAGAGTGTCCTCATTACCGAGGGGAGGAGACTCCCAGCAGGCACCAACTCCCAACTGAGGGCGCACATCGCCAAGGTGACGTGTGACAGCCAGGCAGGAGTGACCTCACAGCAGAGGGCCCACCTCCCAGAAGTGTGAGGAATCCAGCCAGGATCAGACTCTCACCAGAGGGCCCCCATCACCAAGGGGGTGGGAACCAGGCAGGAGTGTCCTCACACCAGTGGGGCCACATCAATAAAGGTGAGGATACCGGCACAGGTGGCCTCAAACCAGAGGACCTACATCACAAAGGGGCTCGGAGTGAGTTAGGAAGGAGGAGCATGAAAACACAGGACCCAAAGAATAGAAAAGGTAAGGAATCCAGCAGTAGGAACCTCCCAGCAGGCGGCTCAGAGCACAGAGTCTATGGGATCTAGGCCTGAGTGAACTAACACCAGAGAGCCAACATCATGAAACGGTGAACAACACAGGTGTTGGGACCTTAGAGCAGAAGGCCCACATGCCCATGGGGATGGGAACCTGGCAGGAGTGCCCTCGCACCACTTAGGACGTATCAGAAAATGTGGGAACCCAGCAGTTAGGGCCTGATGCCAGAGGGCCTCATCACCGAGGGGAGGAGGCTCCCAGCAGGCTCCAACTGCCACCAGAGGGCCGACGTCGCCAAGGCGGGGTGTGCCAGCCAGGCAAAAATGACCTCAGAGAAGAGGGCCCACCTCACAGAAGTGTGAGGAACCCAACCAGGATCAGACTCTCGCCGGAGGGACCACATCACCAAGGGGATGGGAAGCAGGCAGGAGTGTCCTCACACCAGTGGGGCCACATCATCAAAAGATGAGGAACCCATCACATGTGGCCTCAAACCAGAGGACACACATCACCAAGGGGCTGGGAGTGAGGCAGGTGTCTGGAGGGGCACATTTAACTCTAATTTCCCACCAGGAAGAGGAATTAACCAAAGGCTCAGAGTGCCGTGCCACACCCTGATTACGGCCTGAAGCAAACCTGCGGTTTTGTGGCCAGCTTTCAAGGAAGCGAGTTAAGAAATAAAATCACGGGCGCTGTAATTCACAAACCTGCAGAGTTATAAATGACAGCTATTGGCAAAAATATATTGAAGTAAGTCTGCAAAGAGGTCTTGAAAACGAGGCAGAATTGCAGGAATCATATATCAGGAGGTAGATTGGAATTGCGTTTAAAGCATGTGAAAAGCGGCAGATCTTTGACAGTGATGCACTTGGACAAAAAGTGCGTATACATTTTTTCCTGAATATATTCAGAAAAAACGCATATGCCCTTCTTGTCCAACCAAGCACTCCAGCAATGGAAATCCGCACTACAATGAAGTCTCATTTCCCATTCGTCAAAAGGGCCATCTGAGAAAAGTGTAAAAACCAGAAACACAGGACAGGCCATGGAGAACAGGGAGCCTTGTTATGCTGATTGGCGGGATGTAAACTGCCAACAGACACTCTGGAGATGTTTATGGTGTATCCTGAAACATCTGAAAAACAAAGCTACAGAGCCTAGGGCACTTCCACTTTTGGCCCTATAGCTTAGGAAATTTAAAATCAACAAGACACAGCCAACAAAAAATTTAGGGCTGCTGTGTTTACAAGAACCTCGAGTGCAGTACAAATTAAATATCCCAGAAAGAAAAAAATGGATAAAGAAGTTGTGCTACCTACGTACAACGGAATATCACTCAGCAATGAAATCAATGTCATCAGGCCTGTAGCAGCAAATTGAGTGGATTTAGGTATGATGATTCTAAGAGAAATATGTCACACACAGAAAGATAATTATCATAAGATATCACTAATAGAGGGAGTGTAAACTTGGCTACACATAAACTAAATTACAAAACCGAACAGAGTCTCACATTTAGATAAAAAACGCATGCTTCCTTAAGGGGAAAGTTGAGTTAGGGTGCTGTATAAAACCAGAGATTGAAATTAGCACACATACCATTCCATAAGCCAAATATGTAATAGACAAGACCTACTCTTTGCTCAACGAAATAGACTCCTCCATGGTGTATCACCTCACACCTGTTAGAACGGGCATCATCAGAAAATCTACAAACGACAAATGTTGGAATGGGTGTGGAGATAAGGAACCCTCTTCCACTATTGTTGGGAATGTAAATTGATACAGTCACTGTGGAGAACATTATGGAGTTTCTTATAAAACTAAGAATAGAATTACCATATGATACAGCAATCCCAGTACTAGGCATATACCCAGACAAAACCATAAATCAAAAAGAGACATTCACCGCAATGTTCATTGCATCACTATTTACAATATCCAGGTAATGGAAGCAACCTAAATGCCCACAGACAGACGAATGCATAAAGATGTGGTACAAGTATAAAATGGAATATTACCAAGCCATAAAAAGGAATGAAATTGGGTCATTTTTAGAGACGTTGATGGATCTAGAGACTGTCATACAGAGTGAAGTAAGTCAGAAATAGAAAAACAAATCTTGTATATTAATGCATATATGTGGAACCTAGAAAAATTGTACAGATGAACCGTTTTGCAAGGCAAAAATACAGCAACAGATGTAGACAACAAACGTATGGACACCAAGGGGGGAAAGCTGTTGGGGGTAGTGGTGGGAGGAGTTGAGATATTGGGATTGGCATGTATACATTTATATGTATAAAAGAGATAACCAAAAAGAACCTGCTTTATAAAAAAATAAAATAAAATTCAAAGTTAAAAAAATAAAATTAAAAAAATTAAAACAGAAAAAATATTCTTCCCTTCACATACATGTATTTATATGAATAAATTATTTCCATGCTTATATCTGTAAATACAAAAAAGAGGATTAAAATCTACCTTGAACCAAAAATGAAAAAAAGAAAAAAAAACAGAACCCACAAGTTACACAGAGGAAAACCGTATCAGGGCACTTGCTCCAGTTGTAAACAATTCTGAAGTTGGTCAGTGGTGGGGAATCATCTCCCATTCAGCCAGCAGGCCCCACGCAACAAGCGTCCTCATTGCAAAGCTGGGGGACCGTGCCAAGGCATCTGTGAGTAAATGTGGGCCGAGCCCCAGGCCAGCTGCTGCTGAAATGTTCCCACCCTTCCCAGGTAAAACACCTGAATATGTACAAGGACTTGAAAGCCTAGAGGAAGGGCCATGGAGCCACATGAGTGACAGCATGCCAGCCGACTTGGTGCCTGCAGGCCAGCCAGGATGGTCCTGGCCCTGGGTACTCTTCTGGAAGCTTTCCATTTCCCTGCCTGAGATACCCCTGCTGTCCCGGCCCCCACTGCTTTCTTCCTTCCTCACCTCTGCCCAGGGAGAAATTCCAGAGGCAGGTATGGGTGACACATCCTCTTCTTTAGCAGGTGGCATCTTGGCAACTGCTGCAGGACGTCCAGCAGAGCCCCACTCACACTGGGCCACCCACAAAGCCGTGGCCTCTCACTCCCTCCCACCAGCCCAGCCCCGAGACTGCTGACTGGGCAGAGAAAATGGCGTCAGGCACAGCTGCAGGGGCTCTTGCTGCCTGGAGTGGTGTTTATATTGATCTCAACCCAGGCACACCTGGGGAGGACTGGCCGGCATGGTCAGGCTTCCCAGGCCAGCCAATAATCACCCCTCAGGGGCTCACAGTTGCAGAAAATGGAACTTTCTGAATCGGCCAGGTCCAAGGAACAGGTGTGGGCTCCTGAGAGTCAGGATAGACAAGGGGCTGCAGCTCTGGCTTGTTTTCTAATTATATTATCTGGCCCATGAGTGGGAGACAACTTCAAGAAAACCCTCTCCTAATGAGAGGAACCCAGGAGTCAGGGAGAGGAGGGGTGGGTGGTGGGTGGAAACAGAGGCCTGGTGCCCCGGGTGCAGTGGAAGTCTCTGGAAGACCAGGTGGAGGGAGGCCACACAGAGTGATGCCCAGGGTCACAGACCTGTCGGAGCTGCTTTTTGTTAGTTCAAGTCCTGCTCTGAGGTGCTCTGTGTCAGATCTGAGTGACAGGTGAGCTGGGAGGGCTCTGCAATGAGGGTGATGTGCACGGTTCCTGTGTGCCCAGCCCTGCCAGGGTAACTGCAAGGATAGCTCTGTATCCTGGGAGGGGCCTGACCACGAGAGCCCCGTGGTCTGGGGTAGGGGTAGGGTACCTGCGCAGGTGATCTCCATATCCTGGGACTGGCCTGACCTCGAGAGCCCCATGGGCTGCTGGAGTCCTGGTAAAGAATGTCAGGACAGTCAGTGAAGCCACCGAGGATATACCTCCAGTACTTCCTAAATCCTACACCCTGCTGGTCATTCTACCAACCACCAGGACATGGTATTCTGTATTAGTCTTCAATGATGCCTTCTTTTGTATTCCATTAGTGTCAGAGTCACAAGAAATTTTGGCTTGTGAGTGGCAGGACTCAACATACAACTAAAACAATACTTCTGGGCCGTGTTGCCCCAAGGGTTCAAAAATTCCCACACCATCTTTGGGGAAAGCTCAGCTAAAGACCTAAAAGTTCTACCACTGGAAAAGGAAACACTCCTTCAATATGCAGACGACATTCTGATCGCCAGCCCTACTAAGGAGACCTCTGAACTACCAAGCCAATAAAGGATACAAGTTGTCCAAGAAAAAGCTCAAATATCACAGACTACGGTGACCTGCCTGGGCTTCATTCTCACAGAAGGTCGGAGAAGCCCATCCCAGGAAAGGGAAGAAACAATTTACAGCCTTACCCATATCTAAAACTAGAAGACAGCTTAGGGGTTCCTGGGGAGGCCAGGGTTTGCTGCTTCTGGATCCCTAACTACAGTCTACTAGCTGGGCCTCTATATGAAACACTGAAAGGAAAAGATGATGATCCTTTTGAATAGAATCCAGAAGTGGCCTTTCAAGAATGGAAAGAGCAGTCAATTCAGACCCTTGCCCTGGAACTCCCTAATTTAGCTAAACCCTTTGATCTTTACATTCCTGGTGAAAAGTGAATCGCCATTGGAGTATTAGTGCAAAAACTGGGACCACTTGAAATGGAACAATGCAAGAATGCCATCCAGGTAGGATAAACTACAGTCACCAAGGGGCTTGGTCCACCGCCACATCTGGCCAAGATACTGGCGGTATCTAAAAACCTGGAAATCAGCAGCCCAAAAGGCCACCTCCCTCCTAAGGGAAAAGGACCCCACGTGGTGATCCTAACCCCCAACCATGCCCTGAAGTTGCAGGGTTTGCTCCGTGGGCACACTGACCTCGAGTGAGGAGGCCCTCCAACTCCAACCTCCAGAGAGATAACCGGGGTAAAGGGGCACCATGACGACTCATGTGACCATCACTTGACCTGGAGTTTCTCTCATAAAACAACAAGAGTGTGTCCCAAAAGAGTAGACTACTGCTTGCAGGACTTACTGCACCCAGAGCAGACCTAATAATCTTGGCGGGGGAACCGTATATCACGCTGTCACCATAGAAAGGATTACAGACACTGTGATAATGGTGGCCAATAAGACCGGCTGGACTCCTGTTTACTTCAAAAGGCTGTTGACTCAGTGGCCATCATGGTCCTTCATCACCAGTGACCCTGGATTGTCTGGGAGTTGAGCGGACAGGGTCCTGACACCTGGTGCTGTTTTTACGTTAATTCAGGGGCCTAATTGAAGAGAGCGCAGACTACTGGTCAGAGCATCTAGGCTGGCAGAAACGGTCAGCCTAAGGAGGCCGAACAAATGCGGGGCGGGGTGAAACTGGACCTCACAGCGTCATTGCACATCTACTTCCTGGACCCTTAAAGGTCATTAGAATCTATAACACTTCCAATACTGGTGCTCAGGCGGACGAGCAGGGAGGCAGGAGGCCTGGGGACAATCAACGTCACCTGGAGGCTGCTGGGGAGTAGTTCTGACCCTCGCCCACGGGTATGAGGGCTCCTAACTCAGCACTCAGCAGTTACAGAAGAAGGGTCTGCACCCTCAGCACTCCAAGAATGAGGAAGGGGACAAAAGGCAGAAGAGGGGTTTGTCCCAGGCAAAGCCCCTTAAAAATCCCTGGGAGATAAAAATAGAATCTGGGCAATAAAACAAAGTCTAACCTTTTTTATCCTTTGTGCTTTGTCTAATTTCACGTGCTCCTAGGGTCCCGCATACAGAGGTTCCACACCCGGCACTTCAGACCAGATTTCCTAGTGCAGAATGGCTGGGTCGACACCTCAGCTCCTGGGGCACAGTGCACACTCCATGATATAGAGCCTGAGCTGCAGCCAACCGGGCCCTCAAGAGCTCCGCCCCCTCCCTCCCACTGACTCTGACAGGATCTCTACACAACAGCCCAGCCCACAGCCCACGGGGTAGCACATGCTCTCACCTCTCCATTCTCTGATCAAAATATAAAGTTTCCTTTGCTTCTGAACCAAACTCAGTCTCGATCTGTTGGCTCCAATGACACTGGGCAGGGGGACACTTGTTGGAGTCCACTCTGGAGGATCAGTAACAGAAATTGGGAACATTGTAACTTCAATGAACAGATGTGTGAGCCAAACTGTAATTAACATAGAACAGTGTATAAGGCTCGGGTAAAATAAGATGTTTCTAACACTTCCATTTGATATTTCCATCACTTTATTATAAGCAAGTTCAGTGAAAAGGTTTGTCTTATTTGTCAGGTCAATATTAGAGAAACGAAGTGATTTCTTTCCAAGGATGTACATCTAATAATCTTGGTTAAAGCTTCAATCTTGTTTTAAATGCTTTTCCATTGAAAATGATACCTCTCTTTCAGCTCCCCCATTTCTGAGAAGTATAAAGTCTTATAATTTATTATTACCGAAGGGGAAAGGTGAGAGGAAGGATAAATTAACAGTTTGGGATTAACACATACACACTGCTATGTATAAAATCGATCATCAACAAGGAACTGCTGTATAGCACAGGGAACTACACTCAATATTTTGCAATAACCTATAAGGGGAAATAATCTGAAAAAGAATAGATATTTTTATTGACATCATCTATCAATTACAGTTAAAATGGAACCTAAGGGAAGCCGGTGGTGAGTGCTTCTGACCCTGAAGACTTCAATCATCTAAAGTTTGGACTCTGCCTACTTCCCAAGGCCCTTAATGAACATATGTGTAGCCGTAGCTTAAAAAATTCCCCAGTTTGGGTTGCGGAGAGACACTGATTTTGAAAAAGCCCTGGTGTTCTCCTCACATGAATGGGACCCTTCCTACGGCTAAAGCATGCCTGTCACACCCAGAGGATGGTATACCGTCTGATCGGGAAGAGTTTGGAAAAGGCATCTCATCTCCTCATCTCCTGGTGCTCAGGTTCACCCCTCCAGCGTCTTTACTAACAGTCTCCCCACTTGGAGATGTCAGCACTGTCAACATCCTTTTGCATACAGTTTGGAATTTGTCCAGAGGATGAAGCAGAAGGAGGAGGAACAATGAGAGACATGTTCTAGGTGTTCGGACAGGCACATGTCACTCTAATTTCCAATCAGGAAGACGAATTGACCAAAGGCTAGGGTTGCCAATGGAAACAGAATAGGGCTTGAGGAAATCCCGCTGCTTTGTGGCCAGTTCCCATAAACACAAGTTGAGAAATGGAGCTCAGTGGCACTAAATTCACAAAACTGCAGAGTTGAAAATATCTATCACTGAAAAATGTCCTGAGGAAAGTCAGAGAAAAGGACTTGTAAGCAACAGAGAATGGCAGGAAAGGGATTGGAAGAGGTAGAAAGGACTCGCCATTAAGCACAAGAAAAAGGACTGAACATTGCCAACATTGCAGTTGGCCAAAAAGGGTGTATGCGTCTTTTTCTGTATATATTCAAGAAAAGGGCATACACTTTTTTAGCCAACCAAACAGGTGGGCACTGGAAATCAATACTACAAAACATATCACGTCGCATCAGTCAAAAGAGCCGTCCTCATAAAGCATAAACACCAGAAATGCAGGACAGGGCAAGGAGAAAATGGAGCCCTGTGAGGCTTATACTGGAAATGTATATTGCCAACGGTCACTCTGGAGAAGTGTATTGTGTTTACTAAAGCATCTAAAAAATGAGCTACAGAGCACAGGGCACTTGCACTCATGGACGTATATCTTGGGAAAGACAAAAATCGAGAGGACACAGGCACCCCAATGTATACCGCCTCACTGTTTAAAATATCCTCGATTAGGATATAACTTAAATGTCTCTGCAGGGAAAAAATGGATACAGATGTGGTGCTTATGTAGAGTGGAATATGACTCAGCCTGGAAATCAATGCAATATGGCCACTTGTAACAACTCCAGAGGAGTTACATATGATCATTCAAAGTCACAGAATTCAAAAAGAAAAAGACATACTATATCACTAATACATGGAATGTAAACTTGGCTACACATGAACTGAATTACAAAACAGAACAGGGTCTCAAATATAGAAAACCAAATTAGTTTTGCTTAAGGTTAAAGGTGACTTGGGGTGCTGCATAAAACCAGAGATTGAAATTAGCACAGATACTGTTCCATAAGCCAAATATGTAATAGTCAAGACCTACTGCTTGCTCAACAAAATGAACTCAACACCCCATATTTAATGCCTAGGATTATACCTGACTAGTAAGAATCTTCAAACCCATGGGTTTATATGTCTCCGTAAGAGAATCAAGCGTGTGTACAGCGGCATGAACACAGCAGTGAAAATACGATAAATCCCATTATCAAAATAAATTACAGAAACAAAAAACACAATGACAGTGAAATAGAGAGCAATTTTACATAATTCATTCACGGCCTGTGATGCAACCTGGATTTACCACATCTACACCCAGAGCTGAGTGAGACATAAGGCTGGACACCAGGCTGATAGCATTGGTGAGGTTCGGTGAGCAAATGCAGACCCCTTGAAGTACCCATTCCATGGGTCCCAACTCTCCAGGTTTAAGGGATTCTTCCTTCAGCTAAAACATGCCTGGGAAACCCACAGTATGGTGCACCATGTGACTGAGAAACGTTTTCCTATGCATCTCAGGGTTCATCCCCTTTTACATGGGTTCAACATTCCAGGCGCTTTACTAAAACTCTCCCCCCTTGGAGAGTCAGTGCCTTTAACCTCCTGTTTGGCACAGTTTGCAATTTCTGCGCAAGATGAACAGGAATAGGGAGAACCAATGAGAGACTAGCTGTAGGTGTCTGCACGGGCAAATGTAATGCTCATTTCCCACCAGGAAGAGGAATTAACGAAAGGCTCAGCATGCCATGCTGGTACCAGATTAGGGCCTGAAGCAATCCTGCGGTTTTGGGGCCAGCTCACAAGAAAGCGAGTTGAAGAAAGGAGCTCAGGGGCACTGTAATTCACAAACCTGCAGAGTTATGAATGACAGCTATCGTCCAAAAATGTATTGAAGTAAGTCTTCGAAGAGGACTTGAAAGCGGGGCAGAATTTCAGGAAAACGATTCCATGGGGTAGACTGGAATTGCACTTAAAGCATAGGAAAAGAGGCAGAATGTCCACAATGATGCACTTGGCCAAAAAGGGCGTATGCTTTTTTCCTGTATATATTCAGGAAAAAATGCATACGCACTTTTTGGCCAACCAAGCAAGCGTGTAAAGAAAATCTGCACTACATTGAAGTCTCACTGCTCCCCGGTCAAAAGGGCCATCTGAAACAAGTGTAAAATCCAGAAAGGCAGGACAGGTCATGGAGAACAGGGAGCCTTGTTATGCTGATGGGCGGGATGTAAATTGCCAACTGCCACTGTGGAGAACTGTACCGTGTTCCCTGAAACACTTAGGAAACAACGCAACACAGCCTATGGCACTTCCACTTATGGTCCTATAGCTTAGGGAAATTAAAATCAAAAACACACAGCCACCCAAAAGTTTGGGACGGCTCTGTTTACAAGAACCTCATGTACGGTACAAGTTAAATATCCGAGAAAGCAAAAAATGGATAAAGAAGTTGTGGTACGTACAATGGAATATCACTCAGCAATGAGATCTACGTCATCAGGCCCGTAGCGGCATAATGAGTGGATTCAGGTACGACGATTCTACGAGAAATAAGTCACACAGAAAAAGAAACATCGTAAGATATCACTAATACATGGAACGTAAACTTGGCTACACATGAACTGAATTACAAAACAGAACAGGGTCTCAAATTTAGAAAACCAACTTATGCTTGCTTATGGGGAAAGGTGAGTTTGGGTGCTGCATCAAACCAGAGATTGAAATTAGCACAGATACCGTTCCATAAGCCAAATATATAATAGACAAGACCTACTCCTTGCTCAACGAAATGGACTCAACACCCCATATTCAACGCCTGGGAATATACCTGACAAGTAAGAATCTTAAGACCCATGGATTTATATGTCTCCATAAGGAAATCAAGCGTGTGTACAGCGGCCTAAACGCAGCAGTGAAAATCCGATAAATCCCATTATCAAAATAAATTTCAAAAACAAAACACAATGACAGTAAAATAGAGAGCAATTCTTAAATAATTCATTCAGGGCATGTGATGCAACCTGGATTTACCACATCTACACCCAGAGATGGGTGAGACATAAGGCTAGACACTTCGGGCTGATAGCATTGGTGAGGTACGGTGAGCAAACGCAGACCCTTTGACGTCATACTGCATGGTACCCATTCCATGGGTCCCAAATCTCCAGGTTTAAGGGATTCTTCCTTCAGCTGAAACATGCATGGGAAACCCAGAGTATGGTCCACCGTGTGATTGGGAAACGTTTTCAAATGCATCTCAGGTTTCGACCCCTGGTACTCGGGTTCACCGTTCCAGGCGCTTTACTAACACTCTCCCCACTTGGAGAGTCAGTGCCTTTAACTTCCTGTTTGGCACAATTTGCAATTTCTGCGCAAGATGAACAGGAATAGGGAGAACCAATGAGAGACTAGCTGTAGGTGTCTGCACGGGCAAATGGAACGCTCATTTCCCACCAGGAAGAGGAATTAACCAAAGGCTCAGCGTGCCCTGCTGGAACCAGATTAGGGCCTAAAGCAATCCAGCAGTTTTGCGGCCAGCTCACAAGAAAGCGAGTTGAAGAATGGAGCTCAGGGGCACTGTAATTCACAAACCTGCAGAGTTATGAATGACAGCTATCGTCCAAAAATGTATTGAAGTAAGTCTTCGAAGTGGACTTGAAAGCGGGGCAGAATTTCAGGAAAACGATTTCAGGGGGTAGACTGGTATTGCACTTAAAGCATAGGAAAAGACTCCGAATGTCGACAATGATGCACTTGGCCAAAAAGGGCGTATGCGTTTTTTCCTGAATATATTCAGGAGAAAACGCATACGCACTTTTTGGCCAACCAAGCAAGCGTGTCAAGGAAATCTGCACTACAATGAAGTCTCACTGCCCCGCGGTCCAAACGGCCATCTGAAACAAGTGCAAAATCCAGAAAGGCAGGACAGCTCATGGAAAGAGGGAGCCTTGTTATGCTGATGGGCGGGATGTAAATTGCCAACAGCCATTCTGGAGAAGTGTATGGTGTTTCATGAAACACGTAGGAAACAAAGCAACACAGCCTATGGCACTTCCACTTAGGGTCCTATAGCTTAGGGAAATTAAAATCAAAAACACACAGCCACCCCAAAGTTTGGGACGGCTCTGTTTACAAGAACCTCGTCTACGGTACAAGTTAATATCCGAGAAAGCAAAAAATGGATAAAGCAGTTGTGGTACGTACGTACAATGAAATATCACTCAGCCATGAGAACTACGTCATCTGGCCCGTAGCGGCATAATGAGTGCATTAAGGTACGACGATTCTACGAGAAATAAGTCACACAGAAAAAGAAACATCATAAGATATCACTAATACACGGAATGTAAACTTGGCTACACATGAACTGAATTACAAAACAGAACAGGGTCTCAAATTTAGAAAACCAACTTATGCTTGCTTTTGGGGAAAGGTGAGTTTTTGGTGCTGCATCAAACCAGAGATTGAAATTAGCACAGATACCGTTCCATAAGCCAAATATATAATAGACAAGACCTACTCCTTGCTCAACGAAATGGACTCACCACCCCATATTCAACGCCTGAGAATATACCTGACAAGTAAGAATCTTAAAACCCATGGATTTATATGTCTCCATAAGGAAGTCAAGCGTGTGTACAGTGGCCTAAACGCAGCAGTGAAAATCCGATAAATGCCATTAACAAAATAAATTTCACAAACAAAACACAATGACATGCAAATGAAGCAAATGACAAAGGATTAATCTCCAAAATTTACAAGCAGCTCATGCAGCTCAATAATAAAAAAACAAACAACCCAATCCAAAAATGGGCAGAAGACCTAAATAGACATTTCTCCAAAGAAGATATACAGAATGGCAACAAACACATGAAAGAATGCTCAACATCATTAATCATTAGAGAAATGCAAATCAAAACTACAATGAGATATCATCTCACACCAGTCAGAATGGCCATCATCAAAAATTCTAGAAACAATAAATGCTGGAGAGGGTGTGGAGAAAAGGGAACACTCTTGCACTGCTGGTGGGAATGTGAATTGGTTCAGCCACTATGGAGAACAGTATGGAGGTTCCTTAAAAAACTACAAATAGAATTACCATATGACCCAGCAATCCCACTACTGGGCATATACCCTGGGAAAACCAAAATTCAAAAAGAGTCATGTACCGCAATGTTCATTGCAGCTCTATTTACAATAGCCCGGAGATGGAAACAACCTAAGCGCCCATCATCGGATGAATGGATAAAGAAAATGTGGCACATATATACAATGGAATATTACTCAGCCTTAAAAAGAAATGAAATTGAGCTATTTGTAATGAGATGGATAGACCCAGAGTCTGTCATACAGAGTGAAGTAAGTCAGAAAGAAAAAGACAAATACCGTATGCTAACACATATATATGGAATTTAAGGGGGAAAAAATGTCATGAAGAACCTAGGGGTAAGACAGGAATAAAGATGCAGACCTACTGGAGAACGGACTTGAGGATATGGGGAGGGGGAGGGGTGAGCTTTGACAGGGCGAGAGAGAGTCATGGACATATACACACTAACAAACGTAGTAAGGTAGATAGCTAGTGGGAAGCAGCCGCAAGGCACAGGGATATTAGCTTGGTGCTTTGTGACAGCCTGGAGGGGTGGGATAGGGAGAGTGGGAGGGAGGGAGACGCAAGAGGGAAGACATATGGGAACATATGTATATGTATAACTGATTCACTTTGTTATAAAGCAGAAACTAACACACCATTGTAAAGCAATTATACCCCAATAAAGATGTTTAAAAAAAAAAAAACACAATGACAGTGAAATAGAGAGCAATTCTTAAATAATTCATTCAGGGCTTGTGATGCAACCTGGATTTACCACATCTACACCCAGAGCTGGGTGAGACATAAGGCTGGACACTTCGGGCTGATAGCATTGGTGAGGTTCGGTGAGCAAACGCAGACCCTTTGAAGTCATACTGCATGGTACCCATTCCATGGGTCCCAACTCTCCAGGTTTAAGGGATTCTTCCTTCAGCTAAAACATGCATCGGAAACCCAGAATATGGTCCACCGTGTGATTGGGAAACGTTTTCAAATGCATCTCAGGGTTCGTCCCCTGGTACTCGGGTTCACCGTTCCAGACGCTTTACTAACACTCTCCCCACTTGGAGAGTCAGTGCCTTTAACCTCCTGTTTGGCACAGTTTGCAATTTCTGCGCAAGATGAACAGGAATAGGGAGAACCAATGAGAGACTAGCTGTAGGTGCCTGCACGGGCAAATGGAACGCTCGTTTCCCACAAGGAAGGGGAATTAGCCAAAGGCTCAGTGTGCCCTGCCCGAACCAGATTAGGGCCTGAAGCAATCCTGCGGCTTTGCGGCCAGCTCACAAGAAAGCGAGTTGAAGAAAGGAGCTCAGGGGCACTGTAATTCACAAACCTGCAGAGTTATGAATGACAGCTATCGTCCAAAAATGTATTAAAGTAAGTCTTCGAAGAGGACTTGAAAGCAGGGCAGAATTTCAGGAAAACGATTTCAGGGGGTAGACTGGAATTGCACTTAAAGCATATTAAAAGAGGCAGAATGTCCACAATGATGCACTTGGCCACAAAGGGCGTATGCGTTTTTTCCTGAATATATGCAGGAAAAAACGCATACACCCTTTTTGGCCAACCAAGCAAGCGTGTAAAGGAAATCTGCACTACAATGAAGTCTCACTGCCCCACAGTCAAAAGGGCCATCTGAAAAAAGTGTAAAATCCAGAAAGGCAGGACAGGTCATGGAGAACAGGGAGCCTTGTTATGCTGATGGGCGGGATGTAAATTGCCAACAGCCACTCTGGAGAAGTGTATGGGGTTTCCTGAAACACGTAGGAAACAAAGCAACACAGCCTATGGCACTTCCACTTATGGTCCTATAGCTTAGGGAAATTAAAATCAAAAACACACAGCCACCCCAAAGTTTGGGATGGCTCTGTTTACAAGAACCTCGTCTTCGGTACAAGTTACATATCGGAGAATGCAAAAAATGGATAAAGAAGTTGTGGTACGCACGTACAATGAAATATCACTCAGCAATGAAATCTATGTCATCAGGCCCGTCGCGGCATAATGAGTGGATTCAGATACGGTGATTCTAAGTGAAATAAGTCACACAGATAAAGAAACATTAAGATATCACTAATACACCGAATGTGAACTTGGCTACACATGAACTGAATTACAAAACAGAACAGGGTCTCAAATTTAGAAAACCAACTTATGCTTTCTTAAGGGGAAAGGTGAGTTGGGGTGCTGCATAAAACCAGAGATTGAAATTAGAACAGATACCGTTCCATAAGCCAAATATTAAATAGTCAAGACCTACTCCTTGCTCAACGAAATGGACTAAACACCCCACATTCAATGCCTAGGAATACACCTGCCAATTAAGAATCTTAACACCCATGGATTTACATGTCTCCGTAAGAGAATCAGGCATGTGTACAGTGCCATAAATGCAGCCGTGAAAATCCGATAAATCCCATTATCAAAATAAATTACAAAAACAAAACACAATGACAGTGAAATAGAGAGCAATTCTTAAAGAATTCATTCAGGGCTTGTGATGCAACCTGGAGTTACCACATCTACACCTAGAGCTGGGTGAGACATAAGGCTGGACACTTCGGGCGGATACCATTGGTGAGGTTCAGTGGGCAAATGCAGACCCTTTGAAGTCATACTGCATGGTACACATTCCATGGGTCCCAACTCTCCAGGTTTAAAGGATTCTTCCTTCAGCTAAAACATGCATGGGAATCCCAGAGTATGGTCCACCGTGTGATCGGGAAACGTTTTTAAATGCGTCTCAGATTTCGTCCCCTGGTACTCAGGTTCACCATTCCAGACGCTTTACTTACACTGTCCCTACCTGGAGAGTCAGTGCCTTTAACCTCCTGTTTGGCACAGTTTGCAATTTCTGCGCAAGATGAACAGGAATAGGGAGAACCAATGAGAGACTAGCTGTAGGTGTCTGCACGGGCAAATTTAACGCTCATTACGAACCAGGAAGAGGAATTAGCCAAAGGCTCAGCATGCCGTGCCGGAACCAGATTAGGGCCTGAAGCAATCCTGCGGTTTTGCAGCCAGCTCACAAGAAAGCGAGTTGAAGAAAGGAGCTCAGGGGCACTGTAATTCACAAACCTGCAGAGTTATAAATGACAGCTCTCATCCAAAAATATATTGAAGTAAGGCTACAAAGAGGACTTGAACGTGGGGCAGAATTCCAGGACTACGATTTCAGGAGGTAGACGGGAAATCCTCTGAAAGTATAGGAAAAGAGTCAGAATGTCAACGATGATGCACTTGGTCAAAAAGGGCATATGCGTTTTTTCCAGGGCCCTCATTAAAGAGGGTAGGAGGCTCCCAGTATGCTTCAGTGGCCAACAGAAGACCCACGTCGCCAAGGCGATGTGAGCCAGCCTTGCAGGAGTGACCTCACATCAGAGGGCCCACCTCACAGAAGGGTAAGGAACCCAGGAAGGATCAGACCCTCACCAGAGTGCCCACAAGAGCAAGGGGCTGGGAACCAGGCAGGAGTGTCCTCACACCCGTGGGACCACATCATCGAAAGTTGAGGTACCCAGCACATGTGGCCTCAAACCAGAGGACCCACATCACCATGGGTCTCGGAGCGAGGCAGGCAGGATTAACCTCCCAACACATGGCCCATTGTATAAAAAAGGTGAGGAATCCAGCCGTTGGAACATCCCAGCAGGCGGCCCAGATCACCGAGGCTATGGGATCCAGGCAGTGATGAACTCACAACAGAGGGCCCTCATCGTGATACTGTAAGCAACCCAGCCGTTGTGACCTCAGAGCACAAGGCCCACATCCCCATGGGGGAGGGAACCAAGCAGGAGTGTCATCGCACCAGTGGGCACACATCAGAAAATGTGGGGAGCCCAGCAGTTAGGGCCAGACGCCAGAGGGCCCTCATCACTGAGGAGAGGAGGCTCCCAGCAAGCTCCAACTGCTACCAGAGGGCTGACGTCGCCAATGCGGTGTGTGCCAGCCAGGCAGGAGTGACCTCAGAGCAGAGGGCCAACCACACAAAAGTGTGAGGAACCCAAAGAGGATCAGACTCTCACCAGAGGGCCCACATCACCAAGGGAATGGAAACCAGGCAGGAGTGTCCTCACACCAGTGGGGCCACATCACCGAAATGTGATGGACCCAGCACACTTGGCCTCAAACTAGAGGACACACATCACCAAGGGGCTGGG
Organism: Delphinapterus leucas; assembly: GCF_059928025.1. Classification (NCBI taxonomy): domain Eukaryota; kingdom Metazoa; phylum Chordata; class Mammalia; order Artiodactyla; family Monodontidae; genus Delphinapterus; species Delphinapterus leucas. The sequence goes on from NW_028322244.1 coordinate 5,151,020, forward strand.
AGTGAGGCAGGCAGGAGGAGCCTCAAAACAGAGGTCCCATAGAATAAAAAAGGTGAGGAATCCCGCAGTTGGAACCTCCCAGCAGGCAGCCAGGAGCAGCGAGGATATGGGATCCAGGCCTGACTGAACACAAAACAGAGGGCCCTCATCATGAAACTGTGAGCAACCCAGCCGTTGGGACCTCAGAGCAGAAGGCCCACATTCCCATGTGGTTGGGAACCTGGCAGGAGTGTACTCGCACCACAGGGCGCACATTAGAGAATTTTGGGAGCCCAGAAGTTAGGGCCTGACGCCAGAGGGCCCACATCACCGAGGAGAGGAAGCTCCCAGCAGGCTCCAACTGCCACAAGAGGGCCGACGTTGCCAAGGTGGGGTGTGCCAGCCAGGCAGGAGTGACCTCACAGCAGAGGGTCTACCTCACAGAAGGGTGAGGAAACCAGCCAGGATAAGACTCTCACCAGAGAGCCCACATCACCAAGGGGATAGGAAAAAGGCAGCAGTGTCCTCACACCAGAGTGGCCACATTATAGAATGGTGAGGAACCCAGCACATGTGGCCTAAACCAGAGGACCCACATTTCCAAGGTGCTCCGAGTGAGGCAAGCAGGAGTAGCCTAACAACACAGGGCCCACAGAATAAAAAATGTGAGGAATCCAGCAGTTTGAACCTCCCAGCAGGTGGCCCAGAGCACGGAGTCTATGGGATCCAGGCCACAGTGAACTCACAGCAGAGGGCCCACATCATGAAACTGTGAGCAACCCAGCCGGTGGAACCTCAGAGCAGAAGGCCCACATCCCCATGGGGATAGGAACCTCGCAGGAGTGTCCTCGCACAACTTAACACGTATCAGAAAATGTGGGAACCCAGCAGTTAGGGCCTGACGCCAGAGGGCCCTCATCACCGAGGAGAGGAGGCTACCAGCAGGCTCCAAATGCCACCAGAGGGCCGACGTCACCAAGGCAATGGGAGCAAGCCAGGCAGGAGTTACCTCACAGCAGAGGGCCCACCTCACAGAAGTGTGAGGAACCCAACCAGGATCAGACTCTAACCAGAGGGCCCACATCACCAAGGGGATGGAAACCAGGCAGGAGTGTCCTCACACCAGTGGGGCCACATCAGCCAAAGGTGAGGAACACAGCACATGTGGCCTCAAACAAGGGGACACACATCACGAAAGGGCTGGGAGTGAGACATGCAGGAGGAGACTCACAGCAGAGGGCCCATAGAATAAAAAGGTGAGGAACCCCGCAGTTGGAAGCTCCAAGCAGGTGGCCCAGAGCACCGAGGCTATGGGATCCATGCCAGAGTGAACTCACAGCAGAGGGCCCACATTCTGACACTGTGAGCAACCCAGCCGTTGGGACCTCAGAGCAGAAAGCCAACATCCCCATGCGGATGGGACCCTGGCAGGAGTGTACTCGCACGACAGGGCGCACATCAGAAAATTTTGGGAGCCCATGAGTTAGGGCCTGACGCCAGAGGGCCCTCATTACCGAGGGGAGGAGACTCCCAGCAGGCACCAACTCCCAACTGAGGGCCCACATCGCCAAGGTGACGTGTGCCAGCCAGGCAGGAGTGACCTCACAGCAGAGGGTCTACCTCACAGAAGGGTGACGAATCCAGCCAGGATCAGGCTCTCACCAGAGGGCCCCCATCACCAAGTGGATGGGAACCAGGCAGGAGTGTCCTCACACCAGTGGGGCCACATCAATAAAGGTGAGGAAGCCGGCACATGTGGCCTCAAACCAGAGGACCTACATCACAAAGGGGCTGGGAGTGAGTCAGGAAGGAGGAGCATGAAAACACAGGACCCAAAGAATAGAAAAGGTAAGGAATCCAGCAGTAGGAACCTCCCAGCAGGCGGCTCAGAGCACAGAGTCTATGGGATCTAGGCCTGAGTGAACTAACACCAGAGAGCCAACATCATGAAACGGTGAACAACACAGGTGTTGGGACCTTAGAGCAGAAGGCCCACATGCCCATGGGGATGGGAACCTGGCAGGAGTGCCCTCGCACCACTTAGGACGTATCAGAAAATGTGGGAACCCAGCAGTTAGGGCCTGATGCCAGAGGGCCTCATCACCGAGGGGAGGAGGCTCCCAGCAGGCTCCAACTGCCACCAGAGGTCCGACGTCGCCAAGGCGGGGTGTGCTAGCCAGGCAGGAGTGACCTCAGAGAAGAGGGCCCACCTCACAGAAGTGTGAGGAACCCAACCAGGATCAGACTCTCGCCGGAGGGACCACATCACCAAGGGGATGGGAAGCAGGCAGGAGTGTCCTCACACCAGTGGGGCCACATCATCAAAAGATGAGGAACCCATCACATGTGGCCTCAAACCAGAGGACACACATCACCAAGGGGCTGGGAGTGAGGCAGGTGTCTGGAGGGGCACATTTAACTCTAATTTCCCACCAGGAAGAGGAATTAACCAAAGGCTCAGAGTGCCGTGCCACACCCTGATTATGGCCTGAAGCAAACCTGCGGTTTTGTGGCCAGCTTTCAAGGAAGCGAGTTAAGAAAGGAAATCACGGGCACTGAAATTCACAAACCTGCAGAGTTATAAATGACAGCTATTGGCAAAAATATATTGAAGTAAGTCTGCAAAGAGGACTTGAAAACGAGGCAGAATTGAGGAATCATATTTCAGGAGGTAGATTGGAATTGCATTTAAAACATGTGAAAAGCGGCAGATCTTTGACAGTGATGCACTTGGACGAACAGTGCATATACATTTTTTCCTGAATATATTCAGGAAAAAACGCATATGCCCTTTTTGGCCAACCAAGCACTCGAGCAATGGAAATCCGTACTACAATGAAGTCTCATTTCCCATTCGTCCAAAGGGCCATCTGAAAAAAGTGTAAAAACCAGAAACACAGGACAGGCCATGGAGAACAGGGAGCCTTGTTATGCTGATGGGCGGGATGTAAATTGCCAACAGACACTCTGGAGATGTTTATGGTGTATCCTGAAACATCTGAAAAACAAAGCTACAGAGACTAGGGCACTTCCACTTTTGGCCCTATAGCTTAGGAAAATTAAAATCAACAAGACACAGCCAACACAAAATTTAGGGCTGCTGTGTTTACAAGAACCTCGAGTCCAGTACAAATTAAATATCCCAGAAAGAAAAAAATGGATAAAGGAGTTGTGCTACTTACGTACAACGGAATATCACTCAGCAATGAAATCAATGTCATCAGGCCTGTAGCAGCAAATTGAGTGGATTTAAGTATGATGATTCTAAGAGAAATATGTCACACAGAGAAAGATAATTATCATAAGATATCACTAATAGAGGGAGTGTAAACTTGGCTACACATAAACTGAATTACAAAACCGAACAGTCTCACATTTAGATAAAAACTTATGCTTGCTTAAGGGGAAAGTTGAGTTGGGGTGCTGTATAAAACCAGAGATTGAAATTAGCACACATACCATTCCATAAGCCAAATATGTAATAGACAAGACCTACTCTTTGCTCAACGAAATAGACTCATCCATGGTGTATCACCTCACACCTGTTAGAATGGGCATCATCAGAAAATCTACAAACAACAAATGCTGGAAAGGGTGTGGTGATAAGGAACCCTCTTCCACTATTGTTGGGAATGTAAATTGATACAGTCACTGTGGAGAACATTATGGAGTTTCTTATAAAACTAAGAATAGAATTACCATATGATACAGCAATCCCACTACTGGGCATATACCCAGGCAAAACCATAAATCAAAAAGAGACATTCACCTCAATGTTCATTGCATCACTATTTACAATATCCAGGTAATGGAAGCAACCTAAATGCCCACAGACAGACGAATGCATAAAGATGTGGTACAAATATAAAATGGAATATTACTAAGCCATAAAAAGGAATGAAATTGGGTCATTTGTAGAGACGTTGATGGATCTAGAGACTGTCATACAGAGTGAAGTAAGTCAGAAATAGAAAAACAAATCTTGTGTATTAATGCATATATGTGGAACCTAGAAAAATTATACAGATGAACCGTTTTTTAAGGCAGAAATAGAGCAACAGATGTAGACAACAAACGTATGGACACCAAGGGGGGAAAGCTGTTGGGGGGTGGTGGTGGGAGGATTGAGAGATTGGGATTGGCATGTATACATTTATATGTATAAAATAGATAACCAAAAAGAACCTGCTGTATAAAAAAATAAAATAAAATTCAAAATTACAAAAAGTAAAACAGAAAAAATATTCTTCCCTTCACATACATGTATTTATATGAATAAATTATTTCCATGCTTATATCTGTAAATACAAAAAAGAGGAATAAAATCTACCTTGAACCAAAAATGAAAAAAAGAAAAAAAAAAACAGAACCCACCAGTTACACAGAGGAAAACCGTATCAGGGCACTTGCTCCAGTTGTAAACAATTCTGTAGTTGGCCAGTGGTGGGGAATCATCTCCCATTCAGCCAGCAGGCCCCACGCAACAAGCGTCCTCATTGCAAAGCTGGGGGACCGTGCCAAGGCATCTGTGAGTAAATGTGGGCCGAGACCCAGGCCAGCTGCTGCTGAAATGTTCCCACCCTTCCCAGGTAAAACACCTGAATATGTACAAGGACTTGAAAGCCTAGAGGAAGGGCCATGGAGCCACATGAGCGACAGCATGCCAGCCGATTTGGTGCCTGCAGGCCAGCCAGGATGGTCCTGGCCCTGGGTACTCTTCTGGAAGCTTTCCATTTCCCTGCCTGAGATACCCCTGCTGTCCGGGCCCCCACTGCTTTCTTCCTCACTCACCTCTGCCCAGGGAGAAATTCCAGAGGCAGGTATGGGTGGCACATCCTCTTCTTTAGCAGGTGGCATCTTGGTAACTGCTGCAGAAAGTCCAGCAGAGCCCCACTCACACTGGGCCACCCACAAAGCCGTGGCCTCTCACTCCCTCCCACCAGTCCAGCCCCGAGGCTGCTGACAGGGCAGAGAAAATGGCGTCAGGCACAGCTGCAGGGGCTCTTGCTGCCTGGAGCGGTGTTTATATTGATCTCAAACAGGCACACCTGGGGAGGGCTGGCCGGCATGGTCAGGCTTCCCAGGCCAGCCAATAATCACCCCTCAGGCGCTCACAGTTGCAGAAACTGGAACTTGCTGAATCGGCCAGGTCCAAGGAACAGGTGTGGGCTCCTGAGAGTCAGGATAGACAAGGGGTTGCAGCTCTGGCTTGTTTTCTAATTATATTATCTGGCCCATGAGTGGGAGACAACTTCAAGAAAACCCTCTCCTAATGAGAGGAACCCAGGAGTCAGGGAGAGGAGGGGTGGGTGGTGGGTGGAGACAGAGGCCTGGTGCCCCGGGTGCAGTGGAAGTCTCTGGAAGACCAGGTGGAGGGAGGCCACACAGAGTGATGCCCAGGGTCACAGACCTGTTGGAGCTGCTGTTTCTTCGTTCAAGTCCTGCTCTGAGGTGCTCTGTGTCAGATCTGAGTGACAGGTGAGCTGGAAGTGCTCTGCAATGAGGGCGATGTGCACGGTACCTGTGTGCCCAGCCCTGCCAGGGTAGCTGTAAGGGTAGCTCTGTATCCTGGGAGGGGCCTGACCATGAGAGCCCCATGGGCTGCAGGGGAACCTGCCCAGGGAACCCCATATCCTGGGAGGGGCCTGAACAGGAGAGCACCGTGGGCTGCGGTGGGGGTGGGGTACCTGCCCAGGTGAGCTCCATATCCTGGGATTGGCCTGACCTCGAGAGCCCCATGGGCTGCTGGAGTCCTGGTAAAGGATGTCAGGACAGTCAGTGAAGCCACCGAGGATAGACGTCCAGTAGTTCCTAAATCCTACACCCTGCTGGTCATTCTACCAACCACCGGGACATGGTATTCTGTATTAGTCTTCAATGATGCCTTCTTTTGTATTCTATTAGTCCCAGAGTCACAAGAAATTTTGGCTTGTGAGTGGCAGGACTCAACATACAACTAAAACAATACTTCTGGGCCGTGTTGCCCCAAGGGTTCAAAAATTCCCACACCATCTTTGGGGAAAGCTCAGTTAAAGACCTAAAAGTTCTACCTCTGGAAAAGGAAACACTCCTTCAATATGCAGACGACATTCTGATCGCCAGCCCTACTAAGGAGACCTCTGAACTACCAAGCCAATAAAGGATAGAAGTTGTCAAATAAAAAGCTCAAATATCACAGACTACGGTGACCTGCCTGGGCTTCATTCTCACAGAAGGTCGGAGAAGCCCATCTCAGGAAAGGGCAGAAACAATTTACAGCCTTACCCATTTCTAAAACTAGAAGACAGCTTAGGGGTTCCTGGGGAGGCCAGGGTTGGTGCTTCTGGATCCCTAACTACAGTCTACTAGCTGGGCCTCTATATGAAACACTGAAAGGAAAAGATGATGATCCTTTTGAATAGAATCCAGAAGTGGCCTTTCAAGAATGGAAAGAGCAGTCAATTCAGACCCTTGCCCTGGAACTCCCTAATTTAGCTAAACCCTTTGACCTTTACATTCCTGGTGAATGGTGAATCGCTATTGGAGTATTAGTGCAAAAACTGGGACCACTTGAAATGGAACAATGCAAGAATGCCATCCCGGTAGGATAAACTACGGTCACCAATGGGCTTGGCCCACCGCCACATCTGGCCAAGATACTGGCGGTATCTGAAAACCTGGAAATCAGCAGCACAAAAGGCCACCTCCCTCCTAAGGGAAAAGGACCCCACGTGGTGATCCTAGGCCCCAACCATGCCCTGAAGTTGCAGGGTTTGCTCCGTGGGCACACTGACCTCGAGTGAGGAGGCCCTCCAACTCCAACCTCCAGAGAGATAACCGGGGTAAAGGGGCACCATGACGACTCATGTGACCATCACTTGACCTGGAGTTTCTCTCATAAAACAACAAGAGTGTGTCCCAAAAGAGTAGACTACTGCTTGCAGGACTTACTGCACCCAGAGCGGACCTAATAATCTTGGCGGGGGAAACGTATATCACGCTGTCACCATAGAAGAGCCTACAGACACTGTGATGATGGTGGCCAATAAGACCGGCTGGACTCCTGTTTACTTCAAAAGGCTGTTGACTCAGTGGCCATCATGGTCCTTCATCACCACTGACCCTGGACTGTCTGGGAGTTGAGCAGGCAGGGTCCTGACACCTGGTGCTCTTTTTACGTTAATTCAGGGGCCTAATTGAAGAAAGTGCAGACTACTGGTCAGAGCATCTAGGCTGGCAGAAACGGTCAGCCTAAGGTGGCCGAACAAATGCAGGGCGGGGTGAAACTGGACCTCACAGCGTCACTGCACATCTCCTTCCTGGACCCTTAAAGGTCATTAGAATCTATAACGCTTCCAATACTGGTGCTCAGGCGGACGAGCGGGGAGGCAGGAGGCCTGGGGACAATCAACGTCACCTGGAGGCTGCTGGGGAGAAGTTCTGACCCTCGCCCACGGGTATGAGGGCTCCTAACTCAGCACTCAGCAGTTACAGAAGAAGGGTCTGCACCCTCAGCACTCTAAGAATGAGGAAGGGGAAAAAAGGCAGAAGAGGGCTTTTTCCCAGGCAAAGCCCCTTAAAAATCCCTGGGAGATAAAAATAGAATCTGGGCAATAAAATAAAGTCTAACCTTTTTTATCCTTTGTGCTTTGTCTAATTTCACGTGCTCCTAGGGTCCCGCATACAGAGGTTCAACAGCCGGCACTTCAGACCAGATTTCCTAGTGCGGAATGGCTGGGTCGACACCTCAGCTCCTGGGACACAGTGCACACTCCGCGATATAGAGCCTGAGCTGCAGCCAACCGGGCCCTCGAGAGCTCCGCCCCCTCCCTCCCACTGACTCTGACAGGATCTCTACACAGCAGCCCAGCCCACAGCCCACGGGGTAGCACATGCTCTCACCTCTCCATTCTCTGATCAAAATATAAAGTTTCCTTTGCTTCTGAACCAAACTCAGTCTCAATCTGTTGGCTCCAATGACACTGGGCAGGGGGACACTTGTTGGGGTCCACTCTGGAGGATCAGTAACAGAAATTGAGAACATTGTAACTTCAATGAACAGATGTGTGAGCCAAACTGTAATTAACATAGAACAGTGTATAAGGCTCGGGTAAAATAAGATGTTTCTAACACTCCCATTTGATATTTCCATCACTTTATTAGAAGCAAGTTCAGTGAAAAGGTTTGTCTTATTTGTCAGGTCAATATTAGAGAAACGAAGTGATTTCTTTCCAAGGATGTACATCTAAAAATCTTGGTTAAAGCTTCAATCTTGTTTTAAATGCTTTTCCATTGAAAATGATACCTCTCTTTCAGTTCCCCCAATTCTGAGAAGCATAAAATCTTATAATTTATTATTACCAAAGGGGAAAGGTGGGAGGAGGGATAAATTAACAGTTTGGGATTAACACATACACACTGCTATGTATAAAATCGATCATCAACAAGGAACGACTGTATAGCACCGGGAACTACACTCAATATTTTACAATAACCTATAAGGGGAAATAATCTGAAAAAGAATAGATATTTTTATTGACATCATCTATTAATGACAGTTAAAATGGAACCTAAGGGAAGCCGGTGGTGAGTGCTTCTGACCCTGAAGACTTCAATCATCTAAAGTTTGGACTCTGCCTACTTCCCAAGGCCCTTAATGAACATATGTGTAGCCGTAGCTTAAAAAATTCCCCAGTTTGGGTTGTGGAGAGACACTGATTTTGTAAAAGCCCTGGTGTTCTCCTCACATGAATGGGACACTTCCTACAGCTAAAACATGCCTGTCACACCCAGAGGATGGTATACCGTCTGATCGGGAAGAGTTTGGAAAAGGCATCTCATCTCCTCATCTCCTGGTGCTCGGGTTCACCCCTCCAGCGTCTTTACGAACAGTCTCCCCACTTGGAGATGTCAGCACTGTCAACATCCTGTTGCAGACAGTTTGGAATTTGTCCAGAGGATGAAGCAGAAGGAGGAGGAACAATGAGAGACAAGTCCTAGGTGTTCGGACAGGCACATGTCACTCTTATTTCCAATCAGGAAGACGAATTGACCAAAGGCTAGGGTTGCCCATGGAAACAGAATAGGGCTTGAGGAAATTCCGCTGCTTTGTGGCCAGTTCCCATAAACACAAGTTGAAAAATGGAACTCAGGGACACTAAAATTCACGAAACTGCAGAGTTGAAAATATCTATCACTGAAAAATGTCTTGAGGAAAGTCAGAGGAAAGGACTTGTAAGCAATGGAGAATGGCAGGAAAGGGATTGGAAGAGGTAGAAAGGACTCGCCATTAAGCACAAGAAAAGGGGCTGAACATTGCCAACATTGCAATTGGCCAAAAAGGGTGTATGCGTCTTTTTCTGTATGTATTCAAGAAAAGGGCATACACTTTTTTAGCCAACCAAACAGGTGGGCACTGGAAATCAATACTACAAAACATATCACTTCGCATCAGTCAGAAGAGCCTTCCTCATAAAGTGTAAACACCAGAAATGCAGGACAGGGCAAGGAGAAAAGGGAGCCCTCTGAGGCTTATACTGGAAATGTATATTGCCAACGGTCACTCTGGAGAAGTGTATTGTGTTTACTAAAGCATCTAAAAAATGAGCTACAGAGCACAGGGCACTTGCACTCATGGACGTATATCTTGGGAAAAACAAAAATCGAGAGGACACAGGCACCCCAATATTTACCGCCTCTATGTTTAAAAGATCCTCGACTAGGATATAATTTATAAGTCTCTGGAGGGAAAAAATGGATAGAGATGTGGCACTTATGTAGAGTGGAATATTACTCAGCCTGGAAATCAATGAAATATGGCCAGTTGTAACAACCACAGAGGAGTTACGTATGATCATTCGAAGTCACATAATTCAAAAGGAAAAAGACACACGATATTACTAATACATGGAATGTAAACGTGGCTACAAATGAACTGAATTACAAAACAGAACGGGGTCTCAAATTTAGAAAACCAACATATGCTTGCTATGGATAAAGGAGAGTTGGGGTGCTGCATAAAACCAGAGATAGAAATTAGCACAGATACCTTTCCATAAGCCAAATATGTCATAGTAAAGACCTACCAGTTGCTCAACGAAATGGACTAAACACCCCATATTCAACGCCTAGGAATACACCTGACTAGTAAGAATCTTCAAACCCATGGATTTATATGTCTCCATAAGAGAATCAAGCGTGTGTATAGATTTATGAACGCAGCAGAGAAAATCCGATAAATCCAATTATCAAAATGAATTACAAAAACAAAACACAATGACAGTGAAATAGAGAACTATTCTTAAATAATTCATTCAGAGCTTGTGATGCAACCTGGATTAACCACATCTGCACCAAGAGCTGAGTGAGACATAAGGTTGGACACTTCGGGCGGATAGCACTGGTGAGGTACGATGAGCAAATGCAGACCCTTTGAAGTCATACTGCATGGTACCCATTCCATGGGTCCCAACTCTCCAGGTTTAAGAGATTCTTCCTTCAGCTAAAACATGCATGGGAAACCCAAAGTATGGTACACCGTGTGCCTGGGAAGCGTTTTCAAATGCATCTCAGTTTTTGCCCCCTTTTACACGGGTTCACCATTCCAGACCCTTTACTAACACTCTCTCCACTTGGAGAGTCAGTGCCTTTAACCTCCTGTTTGGCACAGTTTGGAAATTCTGCGCAAGGTGAACAGGAATAGGGAGAACCGATCAGAGACTAGCTGTAGGTGTCTGCACGTGCAAATTTAATGCTCATTTCCCACCAGGAAGAGGAATTAACCAAAAGCTCAGCATGCCGTGCCGGAACGAGATTAGGGCCTGAAGCAATCATGTGGGTTTGCGGCCAGCTCAGAAGAAAGCGAGTTGAAGAAAGGAGCTCAGGGGCACTGTAATTCACAAAACTGCAGAGTTATGAATGACAGCTATCGTCCAAAAATGTACTGAAGTAAGTCTTCGAAGAGGACTTGAAAGCGGGGCAGAATTTCAGGAAAACGATTTCAGGGGGTAGACTGGAATTGCACTTAAAGCATAGGAAAAGAGGCAGAATGTCGACAATGACTCACTTGGTCAAAAAGGGCGTATGCGTTTTTTCCTGAATATATTCAGGAAAAAACGCATACGCCCTTTTTGGCAAACCAAGCAAGCATGTAAAGGAAATCTGCACTACAATGAAGTCTCACTGCCCCCCGGTCAAAAGGACCATCTGAAAAAAGTGTAAAATCCAGAAAGGCAGCACAGGTCATGGAGAACAGGGAACCTTATTATGCTGATGGGAGGGATGTAAATTGCCAACAGCCAATCGGAAGAAGTGTATGGTGTTTCCTGAAACACGAAGGAAACAAAGCAACACAGCCTATGGCACTTCCACTTATGGTCCTATAGCTTAAGGAAATTAAAATCAAAAACACACAGCCACCCCAAAGTTTGGGACGGCTCTGTTTACAAAAACCTCGTCTACGGTACAAGTTAAATATCCGAGAAAGCAAAAAATGGATAAAAAAGTTGTGGTACGTACGTACAATGGAATATCACTCAGCAATGCGATCTACGTCATCAGGCCCGTAGCGGCATAATGAGTGGATACAGGTACGACGATTCTACGAGAAATAAGTCACACAGAAAAAGAAACATCATAAGATATCACTAATACACGGAACGTAAACTTGGCTACATATGAACTGAATTACAAAACAGAACAGGGTCTCACATTTAGAAAACCAACTTATGCTTGCTTATGGGGAAAGGTGAGTTGGGGTGCTGCATAAAACCAGAGATTGAAATTAGCACAGATACCGTTCCATAAGCCAAATATATAATAGACAAGACCTACACCTTGCTCAACGAAATGGACTCAACACCCCATATTCAACGCCTGGGAATATACCTGACAAGTAAGAATCTTAAGACCCATGGATTTATATGTCTCCATAAGGAAATCAAGCGTGTGTACAGCGGCCTAAACGCAGCAGTGAAAATCCGATAAATCCCATTATCAAAATAAATTTCACAAACACAACACAATGACAGTGAAATAGAGAGCAATTCTTAAATAATTCATTCAGGGCTTGTGATGCAACCTGGATTTACCACATCTACACCCAGAGCTGGGTGAGACATAAGGCTGGACGCTTCGCGCTGATAGCATTGGTGAGGTTCGGTGAGCAAACGCAGACCCTTTGAAGTCATACTGCATGGTACCCATTCCATGGGTCCCAGCTCTCCAGGTTTAAGGGATTCTTCCTTCAGCTAAAATATGCATGGAAATCCCAGAGTATGGTCCACCGTGTGATTGGGAATCGTTTTCAAATGCATCTCAGGTTTCGTCCCCTGGTATTCGGGTTCACCGTTCCAGACGCTTTACTAACACTCTCCCCACTTGGAGAGTCAGTGCCTTTAACCTCCTGTTTGGCACAGCTTGCAATTTCTGCGCAAGATGAACAGGAATAGGGAGAACCAATGAGAGACTAGCTGTAGGTGTCTGCACGGGCAAATGAAACGCTCATTTCCCACCAGGAAGAGGAATTAACCAAAGGCTCAGCGTGCCCTGCCGGAAACAGATTAGGGCCTGAAGCAATCCTGCGGTTTTGCGGCCACCTCACAAGAAAGCGAGTTAAAGAAAGGAGCTCAGGGGCACTGTAATTCACAAACATGCAGAGTTAGGAATGACAGCTATCGTCCAAAAATATATTGAAGTAAGTCTTCGAAGAGGACTTGAAAGCGGGGCAGAATTTCAGGAAAACGATTTCAGGGGGTAGACTGGAATTGCACTTAAAGCATAGGAAAAGAGGCAGAATGTCCACAATGATGCACTTGGCCAAAAAGGGTGTATGCGTTTTTTCCAGAGTATATTCAGGAAAAAACGCATACGCACTTTTTGGCCAACCAAGCAAGCGTGTCAAGGAAATCTGCACTACAATGAAGTCTCACTGCCCCCCGGTCAAAAGGGCCATCTGAAAAAAGTGTAAAATCCAGAAAGGCAGCACAGGTCATGGAGAACAGGGAACCTTATTATGCTGATGGGAGGGATGTAAATTGCCAACAGCCAATCTGAAGAAGTGTATGGTGTTTCCTGAAACACGTAGGAAACAAAGCAACACAGCCTATGGCACTTCCACTTATGGTCCTATAGCTTAAGGAAATTAAAATCAAAAACACACAGCCACCCCAAAGTTTGGGACGGCTCTGTTTACAAAAACCTCGTCTACGGTACAAGTTAAATATCCGAGAAAGCAAAAAATGGATAAAAAAGTTGTGGTACGTACGTACAATGGAATATCACTCAGCAATGCGATCTACGTCATCAGGCCCGTAGCGGCATAATGAGTGGATACAGGTACGACGATTCTACGAGAAATAAGTCACACAGAAAAAGAAACATCATAAGATATCACTAATACACGGAACGTAAACTTGGCTACATATGAACTGAATTACAAAACAGAACAGGGTCTCACATTTAGAAAACCAACTTATGCTTGCTTATGGGGAAAGGTGAGTTGGGGTGCTGCATAAAACCAGAGATTGAAATTAGCACAGATACCGTTCCATAAGCCAAATATATAATAGACAAGACCTACACCTTGCTCAACGAAATGGACTCAACACCCCATATTCAACGCCTGGGAATATACCTGACAAGTAAGAATCTTAAGACCCATGGATTTATATGTCTCCATAAGGAAATCAAGCGTGTGTACAGCGGCCTAAACGCAGCAGTGAAAATCCGATAAATCCCATTATCAAAATAAATTTCACAAACACAACACAATGACAGTGAAATAGAGAGCAATTCTTAAATAATTCATTCAGGGCTTGTGATGCAACCTGGATTTACCACATCTACACCCAGAGCTGGGTGAGACATAAGGCTGGACGCTTCGCGCTGATAGCATTGGTGAGGTTCGGTGAGCAAACGCAGACCCTTTGAAGTCATACTGCATGGTACCCATTCCATGGGTCCCAGCTCTCCAGGTTTAAGGGATTCTTCCTTCAGCTAAAATATGCATGGAAATCCCAGAGTATGGTCCACCGTGTGATTGGGAATCGTTTTCAAATGCATCTCAGGTTTTGTCCCCTGGTATTCGGGTTCACCGTTCCAGACGCTTTACTAACACTCTCCCCACTTGGAGAGTCAGTGCCTTTAACCTCCTGTTTGGCACAGCTTGCAATTTCTGCGCAAGATGAACAGGAATAGGGACAACCAATGAGAGACTAGCTGTAGGTGTCTGCACGGGCAAATGAAACGCTCATTTCCCACCAGGAAGAGGAATTAACCAAAGGCTCAGCGTGCCCTGCCGGAAACAGATTAGGGCCTGAAGCAATCCTGCGGTTTTGCGGCCACCTCACAAGAAAGCGAGTTAAAGAAAGGAGCTCAGGGGCACTGTAATTCACAAACATGCAGAGTTAGGAATGACAGCTATCGTCCAAAAATATATTGAAGTAAGTCTTCGAAGAGGACTTGAAAGCGGGGCAGAATTTCAGGAAAACGATTTCAGGGGGTAGACTGGAATTGCACTTAAAGCATAGGAAAAGAGGCAGAATGTCCACAATGATGCACTTGGCCAAAAAGGGTGTATGCGTTTTTTCCAGAGTATATTCAGGAAAAAACGCATACGCACTTTTTGGCCAACCAAGCAAGCGTGTCAAGGAAATCTGCACTACAATGAAGTCTCACTGCCCCCCGGTCAAAAGGGCCATCTGAAAAAAGTGTAAAATCCAGAAAGGCAGCACAGGTCATGGAGAACAGGGAACCTTATTATGCTGATGGGAGGGATGTAAATTGCCAACAGCCAATCTGAAGAAGTGTATGGTGTTTCCTGAAACACGTAGGAAACAAAGCAACACAGCCTATGGCACTTCCACTTATGGTCCTATAGCTTAAGGAAATTAAAATCAAAAACACACAGCCACCCCAAAGTTTGGGACGGCTCTGTTTACAAAAACCTCGTCTACGGTACAAGTTAAATATCCGAGAAAGCAAAAAATGGATAAAAAAGTTGTGGTACGTACGTACAATGGAATATCACTCAGCAATGCGATCTACGTCATCAGGCCCGTAGCGGCATAATGAGTGGATACAGGTACGACGATTCTACGAGAAATAAGTCACACAGAAAAAGAAACATCATAAGATATCACTAATACACGGAACGTAAACTTGGCTACATATGAACTGAATTACAAAACAGAACAGGGTCTCACATTTAGAAAACCAACTTATGCTTGCTTATGGGGAAAGGTGAGTTGGGGTGCTGCATAAAACCAGAGATTGAAATTAGCACAGATACCGTTCCATAAGCCAAATATATAATAGACAAGACCTACACCTTGCTCAACGAAATGGACTCAACACCCCATATTCAACGCCTGGGAATATACCTGACAAGTAAGAATCTTAAGACCCATGGATTTATATGTCTCCATAAGGAAATCAAGCGTGTGTACAGCGGCCTAAACGCAGCAGTGAAAATCCGATAAATCCCATTATCAAAATAAATTTCACAAACACAACACAATGACAGTGAAATAGAGAGCAATTCTTAAATAATTCATTCAGGGCTTGTGATGCAACCTGGATTTACCACATCTACACCCAGAGCTGGGTGAGACATAAGGCTGGACACTTCGCGCTGATAGCATTGGTGAGGTTCGGTGAGCAAACGCAGACCCTTTGAAGTCATACTGCATGGTACCCATTCCATGGGTCCCAGCTCTCCAGGTTTAACGGATTCTTCCTTCAGCTAAAATATGCATGGAAATCCCAGAGTATGGTCCACCGTGTGATTGGGAATCGTTTTCAAATGCATCTCAGGTTTCGTCCCCTGGTATTCGGGTTCACCGTTCCAGACGCTTTACTAACACTCTCCCCACTTGGAGAGTCAGTGCCTTTAACCTCCTGTTTGGCACAGCTTGCAATTTCTGCGCAAGATGAACAGGAATAGGGAGAACCAATGAGAGACTAGCTGTAGGTGTCTGCACGGGCAAATGAAACGCTCATTTCCCACCAGGAAGAGGAATTAACCAAAGGCTCAGCGTGCCCTGCCGGAAACAGATTAGGGCCTGAAGCAATCCTGCGGTTTTGCGGCCACCTCACAAGAAAGCGAGTTAAAGAAAGGAGCTCAGGGGCACTGTAATTCACAAACCTGCAGAGTTAGGAATGACAGCTATCGTCCAAAAATATATTGAAGTAAGTCTTCGAAGAGGACTTGAAAGCGGGGCAGAATTTCAGGAAAACGATTTCAGGGGGTAGACTGGAATTGCACTTAAAGCATAGGAAAAGAGGCAGAATGTCCACAATGATGCACTTGGCCAAAAAGGGCGTATGCGTTTTTTCCAGAGTATATTCAGGAAAAAACGCATACGCACTTTTTGGCCAACCAAGCAAGCGTGTCAAGGAAATCTGCACTACAATGAAGTCTCACTGCCCCCCGGTCAAAAGGGCCATCTGAAAAAAGTGTAAAATCCAGAAAGGCAGGACAGGTCATGGAGAACAGTGAACCTTGTTATGCTGATGGGCGGGATGTAAATTGGCAACAGCCACTCTGGAGAAGTGTATGGTGTTTCCTGAAACACGTAGGAAACAAAGCAACACAGCCTATGGCACTTCCACTTATGGTCCTATAGCTTAGGGAAATTAAAATCAAAAACACACAGCCACCCCAAAGTTTGGAATGGCTCTGTTTACAAGAACCTCGTCTACGGTACAAGTTAAATATCCGAGAAAGCAAAAAATGGATAAAGAATTTGTGGTACATACGTACAATGGAATATCACTCAGCAATGAGATCTACGTCATCAGGCCCGTAGCGGCATAATGAGTGGATTCAGGTACGAAGATTCTACGAGAAATAAGTCACACAGAAAAAGATACATCATAAGATATCACTAATACACGGAACGTAAACTTGGCTACACATGAACTGAATTACAAAACAGAACAGGGTCTCAAATTTAGAAAACCAACTTATGCTTGCTTATGGGGAAAGGTGAGTTGGGGTGCTGCATAAAACCAGAGATTGAAATTAGTACAGATACCGTTCCATAAGCCAAATGTATAATAGACAAGACCTACTCCTTGCTCATCGAAATGGACTCAACACCCCTTATTCAACACATGGGAAGATACCTGACAAGTAAGAATGTTAAAACCCATGGATTTATATGTCTCCAGAAGGAAATCAAGCATGTGTACAGCGTCCTAAACACAACAGTGTAAATACGATAAATCCCATTATCAAAATAAATTTCAAAAACAAAACACAATGACAGTGAAATAGAGAGCAATTCTTAAATAATTCATTCAGGGCTTGTGATGCAACCTGGATTTACCACATCTACACCCAGAGCTGAGTGACACATAAGGCCGGACACTTCGGGCTGATAGCATTGGTGAGGTTCGGTGAGCAAACGCAGACCCTTTCAAGTCATACTGCATGGTACACATTCCATGGGTCCCAACTCTCCAGGTTTAAGGGATTCTTCCTTCAGCTAAAACATGCATGGGAATCCCAGAGTATGGTCCACCGTGTGATTGGGAAACGTTTTCAAATGCATCTCAGGTTTCGTCCCCTGGTACTAGGGTTCACCGTTCCAGACGCTTTACTAACACTCTCCCCACATGGAGAGTCAGTGCCTTTAACCTCCTGTTTGGCACCGTTTGCAATTTCTGCGCAAGATGTACAGGAATAGGGAGAACCAATGAGAGACTAGCTGTAGGTGCCTGCACGGGCAAATGGAACGCTCGTTTCCCACAAGGAAGGGGAATTAGCCAAAGGCTCAGTGTGCCCTGCCAGAACCAGATTAGGGCCTGAAGCAATCCTGCGGCTTTGCGGCCAGCTCACAAGAAAGCGAGTTGAAGAAAGGAGCTCAGGGGCACTGTAATTCACAAACCTGCAGAGTTATGAATGACAGCTATCGTCCAAAAATATATTAAAGTAAGTCTTCGAAGAGGACTTGAAAGCAGGGCAGAATTTCAGGAAAACGATTTCAGGGGGTAGACTGGAATTGCACTTAAAGCATATTAAAAGAGGCAGAATGTCCACAATGATGCACTTGGCCACAAAGGGCGTATGCGTTTTTTCCTGAATATATGCAGGAAAAAACGCATACACACTTTTTGGCCAACCAAGCAAGCGTGTAAAGGAAATCTGCACTACAATGAAGTCTCACTGCCCCACGGTCAAAAGGGCCATCTGAAAAAAGTGTAAAATCCAGAAAGGCAGGACAGGTCATGGAGAACAGGGAGCCTTGTTATGCTGATGGGCGGGATGTAAATTGCTAACAGCCACTCTGGAGAAATGTACGGTGTTTCCTGAAACACCTAAAAAACTAAGCAACGGAGCCTACGGCACTTCCACTTATGGCCCTATAACTTAGGGAAATTAAAATCAAAAACACACAGCCACCCCAAAGTTTTGGACGGATCTGTTTACAAGAAGCTCGTCTACGGTACAAGTTAAATAACCCAGAATGCGAAAAATGGATAAAGAATTTGTGGTACATACGTACAATGGAATATCACTGAGCAATGAAATCTATGTCATCAGGCCCGTCGCGGCATAATGAGTGGATTCAGATACGGTGATTCTAAGTGAAATAAGTCACACAGATAAAGAAACATTAAGATATCACTAATACACCGAATGTGAACTTGGCTACACATGAACTGAATTACAAAACAGAACAGGGTCTCAAATTTAGAAAACCAACTTATGCTTGCTTAAGGGGAAATGTGAGTTGGGGTGCTGCATAAAACCAGAGATTGAAATTAGAACAGATACCGTTCCATAAGCCAAATATTAAATAGTCAAGACCTACTCCTTGCTCAACGAAATGGACTAAACACCCCATATTCAATGCCTAGGAATACACCTGCCAATTAAGAATCTTAACACCCATGGATTTACATGTCTCCGTAAGAGAATCAGGCATGTGTACAGTGCCATAAATGCAGCCGTGAAAATCCGATAAATCCCATTATCAAAATAAATTTCACAAACAAAACACAATGACAGTGAAATAGAGAGCAATTCTTAAAGAATTCATTCAGGGCTTGTGATGCAACCTGGATTTACCACATCTACACCTAGAGCTGGGTGAGACATAAGGCTGGACACTTCGGGCGGATACCATTGGTGAGGTTCAGTGAGCAAATGCAGACCCTTTGAAGTCATACTGCATGGTACACATTCCATGGGTCCCAACTCTCCAGGTTTAAAGGATTCTTCCTTCAGCTAAAACATGCATGGGAATCCCAGAGTATGGTCCACCGTGTGACCGGGAAACGTTTTTAAATGCGTCTCAGTTTTCGTCCCCTGGTACTCGGGTTCACCATTCCAGACGCTTTACTTACACTGTCCCTACCTGGAGAGTCAGTGCCTTTAACCTCCTGTTTGGCACAGTTTGCAATTTCTGCGCAAGATGAACAGGAATAGGGAGAACCAATGAGAGACTAGCTGTAGGTGTCTGCACGGGCAAATTTAACGCTCATTACGAACCAGGAAGAGGAATTAGCCAAAGGCTCAGCATGCCGTGCCGGAACCAGATTAGGGCCTGAAGCAATCCTGCGGTTTTGCGGCCAGCTCACAAGAAAGCGAGTTGAAGAAAGGAGCTCAGGGGCACTGTAATTCACAAACCTGCAGAGTTATAAATGACAGCCCTCATCCAAAAATATATTGAAGTAAGGCTACAAAGAGGACTTGAACGTGGGGCAGAATTCCAGGACTACGATTTCAGGAGGTAGACGGGAAATCCTCTGAAAGTATAGGAAAAGAGTCAGAATGTCGACAATGATGCACTTGGTCAAAAAGGGCATATGCGTTTTTTCCAGGGCCCTCATTAAAGAGGGTAGGAGGCTCCCAGTATGCTTCAGTGGCCAACAGAAGACCCACGTCGCCAAGGCGATGTGAGCCAGCCTTGCAGGAGTGACCTCACATCAGAGGGCCCACCTCACAGAAGGGTAAGGAACCCAGGAAGGATCAGACCCTCACCAGAGTGCCCACAAGAGCAAGGGGCTGGGAACCAGGCAGGAGTGTCCTCACACCCGTGGGACCACATCATCGAAAGTTGAGGTACCCAGCACATGTGGCCTCAAACCAGAGGACCCACATCACCATGGGTCTCGGAGCGAGGCAGGCAGGATTAACCTCCCAACAAATGGCCCATTGTATAAAAAAGGTGAGGAATCCAGCCGTTGGAACATCCCAGCAGGCGGCCCAGATCACCGAGGCTATGGGATCCAGGCAGTGATGAACTCACAACAGAGGGCCCTCATCGTGATACTGTAAGCAACCCAGCCGTTGTGACCTCAGAGCACAAGGCCCACATCCCCATGGGGGAGGGAACCAAGCAGGAGTGTCATCGCACCAGTGGGCACACATCAGAAAATGTGGGGAGCCCAGCAGTTAGGGCCAGACGCCAGAGGGCCCTCATCACTGAGGAGAGGAGGCTCCCAGCAAGCTCCAACTGCTACCAGAGGGCTGACGTCGCCAATGCGGTGTGTGCCAGCCAGGCAGGAGTGACCTCAGAGCAGAGGGCCAACCACACAAAAGTGTGAGGAACCCAAAGAGGATCAGACTCTCACCAGAGGGCCCACATCACCAAGGGAATGGAAACCAGGCAGGAGTGTCCTCACACCAGTGGGGCCACATCACCGAAATGTGATGGACCCAGCACACTTGGCCTCAAACTAGAGGACACACATCACCAAGGGGCTGGGAGTGAGGCAGGCAGGAGGAGCCTCAAAACAGACGGCCCATAGAATAAAAAAGGTGAGGAATCCCGCAGTTGGAACCTCCCAGCAGGCAGCCAGGAGCAGCGAGGATATGGGATCCAGGCCTGACTGAACACAAAACAGAGGGCCCTCATCATGAAACTGTGAGTAACCCAGCCGTTGGGACCTCAGAGCAGAAGGCCCACATTCCCATGTGGTTGGGAACCTGGCAGGAGTGTGCTCGCACCACAGGGCGCACATTAGAGAATTTTGGGAGCCCAGAAGTTAGGGCCTGACGCCAGAGGGCCCACATCACCGAGGAGAGGAAGCTCCCAGCAGGCTCCAACTGCCACAAGAGGGCCGACGTTGCCAAGGTGGGGTGTGCCAGCCAGGCAGGAGTGACCTCACAGCAGAGGGTCTACCTCACAGAAGGGTGAGGAAACCAGCCAGGATAAGACTCTCACCAGAGAGCCCACATCACCAAGGGGATAGGAAAAAGGCAGCAGTGTCCTCACACCAGAGTGGCCACATTATAGAATGGTGAGGAACCCAGCACATGTGGCCTAAACCAGAGGACCCACATTTCCAAGGTGCTCCGAGTGAGGCAAGCAGGAGTAGCCTAACAACACAGGGCCCACAGAATAAAAAATGTGAGGAATCCAGCAGTTTGAACCTCCCAGCAGGTGGCCCAGAGCACTGAGTCTATGGGATCCAGGCCACAGTGAACTCACAGCAGAGGGCCCACATCATGAAACTGTGAGAAACCCAGCCGGTGGAACCTCAGAGCAGAAGGCCCACATCCCCATGGGGATAGGAACCTCGCAGGAGTGTCCTCGCACAACTTAACACGTATCAGAAAATGTGGGAACCCAGCAGTTAGGGTCTGACGCCAGAGGGCCCTCATCACCGAGGAGAGGAGGCTACCAGCAGGCTCCAAATGCCACCAGAGGGCCGACGTCACCAAGGCAATGGGAGCAAGCCAGGCAGGAGTTACCTCACAGCAGAGGGCCCACCTCACAGAAGTGTGAGGAACCCAACCAGGATCAGACTCTAACCAGAGGGCCCACATCACCAAGGGGATGGAAACCAGGCAGGAGTGTCCTCACACCAGTGGGGCCACATCAGCCAAAGGTGAGGAACACAGCACATGTGGCCTCAAATAAGGGGACACACATCACGAAAGGGCTGGGAGTGAGACATGCAGGAGGAGACTCACAGCAGAGGGCCCATAGAATAAAAAGGTGAGGAACCCCGCAGTTGGAAGCTCCAAGCAGGTGGCCCAGAGCACCGAGGCTATGGGATCCATGCCGGAGTGAACTCACAGCAGAGGGCCCACATTCTGACACTGTGAGCAACCCAGCCGTTGGGACCTCAGAGCAGAAAGCCAACATCCCCATGCGGATGGGACCCTGGCAGGAGTGTACTCGCACGACAGGGCGCACATCAGAAAATTTTGGGAGCCCATGAGTTAGGGCCTGACGCCAGAGGGCCCTCATTACCGAGGGGAGGAGACTCCCAGCAGGCACCAACTCCCAACTGAGGGCCCACATCGCCAAGGTGACGTGTGCCAGCCAGGCAGGAGTGACCTCACAGCAGAGGGTCTACCTCACGGAAGAGTGAGGAATCCAGCCAGGATCAGGCTCTCACCAGAGGGCCCCCATCACCAAGTGGATGGGAACCAGGCAGGAGTGTCCTCACACCAGTGGGGCCACATCAATAAAGGTGAGGAAGCCGGCACATGTGGCCTCAAACCAGAGGACCTACATCACAAAGGGGCTGGGAGTGAGTCAGGAAGGAGGAGCATGAAAACACAGGACCCAAAGAATAGAAAAGGTAAGGAATCCAGCAGTAGGAACCTCCCAGCAGGCGGCTCAGAGCACAGAGTCTATGGGATCTAGGCCTGAGTGAACTAACACCAGAGAGCCAACATCATGAAACGGTGAACAACACAGGTGTTGGGACCTTAGAGCAGAAGGCCCACATGCCCATGGGGATGGGAACCTGGCAGGAGTGCCCTCGCACCACTTAGGACGTATCAGAAAATGTGGGAACCCAGCAGTTAGGGCCTGATGCCAGAGGGCCTCATCACCGAGGGGAGGAGGCTCCCAGCAGGCTCCAACTGCCACCAGAGGTCCGACGTCGCCAAGGTGGGGTGTGCTAGCCAGGCAGGAGTGACCTCAGAGAAGAGGGCCCACCTCACAGAAGTGTGAGGAACCCAACCAGGATCAGACTCTCG
Source organism: Delphinapterus leucas (assembly GCF_059928025.1). Lineage (NCBI taxonomy): Eukaryota > Metazoa > Chordata > Mammalia > Artiodactyla > Monodontidae > Delphinapterus > Delphinapterus leucas. The sequence goes on from NW_028322244.1 coordinate 5,173,926, forward strand.
CCGGAGGGACCACATCACCAAGGGGATGGGAAGCAGGCAGGAGTGTCCTCACACCAGTGGGGCCACATCATCAAAAGATGAGGAACCCATCACATGTGGCCTCAAACCAGAGGACACACATCACCAAGGGGCTGGGAGTGAGGCAGGTGTCTGGAGGGGCACATTTAACTCTAATTTCCCACCAGGAAGAGGAATTAACCAAAGGCTCAGAGTGCCGAGCCACACCCTGATTACGGCCTGAAGCAAACCTGCGGTTTTGTGGCCAGCTTTCAAGGAAGCGAGTTAAGAAAGGAAATCACGGGCACTGTAATTCACAAACCTGCAGAGTTATAAATGACAGCTATTGGCAAAAATATATTGAAGTAAGTCTGCAAAGAGGACTTGAAAACGAGGCAGAATTGAGGAATCATATTTCAGGAGGTAGATTGGAATTGCATTTAAAACATGTGAAAAGCGGCAGATCTTTGACAGTGATGCACTTGGACGAACAGTGCGTATACATTTTTTCCTGAATATATTCAGGAAAAAACGCATATGCCCTTTTTGGCCAACCAAGCACTCGAGCAATAGAAATCCGTACTACAATGAAGTCTCATTTCACATTCGTCCAAAGGGCCATCTGAAAAAAGTGTAAAAACCAGAAACACAGGACAGGCCATGGAGAACAGGGAGCCTTGTTATGCTGATGGGCGGGATGTAAATTGCCAACAGACACTCTGGAGATGTTTATGGTGTATCCTGAAACATCTGAAAAACAAAGCTACAGAGACTAGGGCACTTCCACTTTTGGCCCTATAGCTTAGGAAAATTAAAATCAACAAGACACAGCCAACACAAAATTTAGGGCTGCTGTGTTTACAAGAACCTCGAGTCCAGTACAAATTAAATATCCCAGAAAGAAAAAAATGGATAAAGGAGTTGTGCTACTTACGTACAACGGAATATCACTCAGCAATGAAATCAATGTCATCAGGCCTGTAGCAGCAAATTGAGTGGATTTAAGTATGATGATTCTAAGAGAAATATGTCACACAGAGAAAGATAATTATCATAAGATATCACTAATAGAGGGAGTGTAAACTTGGCTACACATAAACTGAATTACAAAACCGAACAGTCTCACATTTAGATAAAAACTTATGCTTGCTTAAGGGGAAAGTTGAGTTGGGGTGCTGTATAAAACCAGAGATTGAAATTAGCACACATACCATTCCATAAGCCAAATATGTAATAGACAAGACCTACTCTTTGCTCAACGAAATAGACTCATCCATGGTGTATCACCTCACACCTGTTAGAATGGGCATCATCAGAAAATCTACAAACAACAAATGCTGGAAAGGGTGTGGAGATAAGGAACCCTCTTCCACTATTGTTGGGAATGTAAATTGATACAGTCACTGTGGAGAACATTATGGAGTTTCTTATAAAACTAAGAATAGAATTACCATATGATCCAGCAATCCCACTACTGGGCATATACCCAGACAAAACCATAAATCAAAAAGAGACATTCACCTCAATGTTCATTGCATCACTATTTACAATATCCAGGTAATGGAAGCAACCTAAATGCCCACAGACAGACGAATGCATAAAGATGTGGTACAAATATAAAATGGAATATTACTAAGCCATAAAAAGGAATGAAATTGGGTCATTTGTAGAGACGTTGATGGATCTAGAGACTGTCATACAGAGTGAAGTAAGTCAGAAATAGAAAAACAAATCTTGTGTATTAATGCATATATGTGGAACCTAGAAAAATTATACAGATGAACCGTTTTTTAAGGCAGAAATAGAGCAACAGATGTAGACAACAAACGTATGGACACCAAGGGGGGAAAGCTGTTTGGGGGTGGTGGTGGGAGGATTGAGAGATTGGGATTGGCATGTATACATTTATATGTATAAAATAGATAACCAAAAAGAACCTGCTGTATAAAAAAATAAAATAAAATTCAAAATTACAAAAAGTAAAACAGAAAAAATATTCTTCCCTTCACATACATGTATTTATATGAATAAATTATTTCCATGCTTATATCTGTAAATACAAAAAAGAGGAATAAAATCTACCTTGAACCAAAAATGAAAAAAAGAAAAAAAAACAGAACCCACCAGTTACACAGAGGAAAACCGTATCAGGGCACTTGCTCCAGTTGTAAACAATTCTGTAGTTGGCCAGTGGTGGGGAATCATCTCCCATTCAGCCAGCAGGCCCCACGCAACAAGCGTCCTCATTGCAAAGCTGGGGGACCGTGCCAAGGCATCTGTGAGTAAATGTGGGCCGAGCCCCAGGCCAGCTGCTGCTGAAATGTTCCCACCCTTCCCAGGTAAAACACCTGAATATGTACAAGGACTTGAAAGCCTAGAGGAAGGGCCATGGAGCCACATGAGCGACAGCATGCCAGCCGATTTGGTGCCTGCAGGCCAGCCAGGATGGTCCTGGCCCTGGGTACTCTTCTGGAAGCTTTCCATTTCCCTGCCTGAGATACCCCTGCTGTCCGGGCCCCCACTGCTTTCTTCCTCACTCACCTCTGCCCAGGGAGAAATTCCAGAGGCAGGTATGGGTGACACATCCTCTTCTTTAGCAGGTGGCATCATGGTAACTGCTGCAGAAAGTCCAGCAGAGCCCCACACACACTGGGCCACCCACAAAGCCGTGGCCTCTCACTCCCTCCCACCAGTCCAGCCCCGAGACTGCTGACAGGGCAGAGAAAATGGCGTCAGGCACAGCTGCAGGGGCTCTTGCTGCCTGGAGCGGTGTTTATATTGATCTCAAACAGGCACACCTGGGGAGGGCTGGCCGGCACCGTCAGGCTTCCCAGGCCAGCCAATAATCACCCCTCAGGCGCTCACAGTTGCAGAAACTGGAACTTGCTGAATCGGCCAGGTCCAAGGAACAGGTGTGGGCTCCTGAGAGTCAGGATAGACAAGGGGTTGCAGCTCTGGCTTGTTTTCTAATTATATTATCTGGCCCATGAGTGGGAGACAACTTCAAGAAAACCCTCTCCTAATGAGAGGAACCCAGGAGTCAGGGAGAGGAGGGGTGGGTGGTGGGTGGAGACAGAGGCCTGGTGCCCCGGGTGCAGTGGAAGTCTCTGGAAGACCAGGTGGAGGGAGGCCACACAGAGTGATGCCCAGGGTCACAGACCTGTTGGAGCTGCTGTTTCTTCGTTCAAGTCCTGCTCTGAGGTGCTCTGTGTCAGATCTGAGTGACAGGTGAGCTGGAAGTGCTCTGCAATGAGGGCGATGTGCACGGTACCTGTGTGCCCAGCCCTGCCAGGGTAACTGCAAGGGTAGCTCTGTATCCTGGGAGGGGCCTGACCATGAGAGCCCCATGGGCTGCAGGGGAACCTGCCCAGGGAACCCCATATCCTGGGGGGGGCCTGAACAGGAGAGCACCGTGGGCTGCGGTGGGGGTGGGGTACCTGCCCAGGTGAGCTCAATATCCTGGGATTGGCCTGACCTCGAGAGCCCCATGGGCTGCTGGAGTCCTGGTAAAGGATGTCAGGACAGTCAGTGAAGCCACCGAGGATAGACGTCCAGTAGTTCCTAAATCCTACACCCTGCTGGTCATTCTACCAACCACCGGGACATGGTATTCTGTATTAGTCTTCAATGATGCCTTCTTTTGTATTCTATTAGTCCCAGAGTCACAAGAAATTTTGGCTTGTGAGTGGCAGGACTCAACATACAACTAAAACAATACTTCTGGGCCGTGTTGCCCCAAGGGTTCAAAAATTCCCACACCATCTTTGGGGAAAGCTCAGTTAAAGACCTAAAAGTTCTACCTCTGGAAAAGGAAACACTCCTTCAATATGCAGACGACATTCTGATCGCCAGCCCTACTAAGGAGACCTCTGAACTACCAAGCCAATAAAGGATAGAAGTTGTCAAATAAAAAGCTCAAATATCACAGACTACGGTGACCTGCCTGGGCTTCATTCTCACAGAAGGTCGGAGAAGCCCATCTCAGGAAAGGGAAGAAACAATTTACAGCCTTACCCATTTCTAAAACTAGAAGACAGCTTAGGGGTTCCTGGGGAGGCCAGGGTTGGTGCTTCTGGATACCTAACTACAGTCTACTAGCTGGGCCTCTATATGAAACACTGAAAGGAAAAGATGATGATCCTTTTGAATAGAATCCAGAAGTGGCCTTTCAAGAATGGAAAGAGCAGTCAATTCAGACCCTTGCCCTGGAACTCCCTAATTTAGCTAAACCCTTTGACCTTTACATTCCTGGTGAATGGTGAATCACTATTGGAGTATTAGTGCAAAAACTGGGACCACTTGAAATGGAACAATGCAAGAATGCCATCCCGGTAGGATAAACTACGGTCACCAATGGGCTTGGCCCACCGCCACATCTGGCCAAGATACTGGCGGTATCTGAAAACCTGGAAATCAGCAGCACAAAAGGCCACCTCCCTCCTAAGGGAAAAGGACCCCACGTGGTGACCCTAAGCCCCAACCATGCCCTGAAGTTGCAGGGTTGGCTCCGTGGGCACACTGACCTCGAGTGAGGAGGCCCTCCAACTCCAACCTCCAGAGAGATAACCGGGGTAAAGGGGCACCATGACGACTCATGTGACCATCACTTGACCTGGAGTTTCTCTCATAAAACAACAAGAGTGTGTCCCAAAAGAGTAGACTACTGCTTGCAGGACTTACTGCACCCAGAGCGGACCTAATAGTCTTGGCGGGGGAAACGTATATCACGCTGTCACCATAGAAGAGCCTACAGACACTGTGATGATGGTGGCCAATAAGACCGGCTGGACTCCTGTTTACTTCAAAAGGCTGTTGACTCAGTGGCCATCATGGTCCTTCATCACCACTGACCCTGGACTGTCTGGGAGTTGAGCAGGCAGGGTCCTGACACCTGGTGCTCTTTTTACGTTAATTCAGGGGCCTAATTGAAGAAAGTGCAGACTACTGGTCAGAGCATCTAGGCTGGCAGAAACGGTCAGCCTAAGGTGGCCGAACAAATGCAGGGCGGGGTGAAACTGGACCTCACAGCGTCACTGCACATCTCCTTCCTGGACCCTTAAAGGTCATTAGAATCTATAACGCTTCCAATACTGGTGCTCAGGCGGACGAGCGGGGAGGCAGGAGGCCTGGGGACAATCAACGTCACCTGGAGGCTGCTGGGGAGAAGTTCTGACCCTCGCCCACGGGTATGAGGGCTCCTAACTCAGCACTCAGCAGTTACAGAAGAAGGGTCTGCACCCTCAGCACTCTAAGAATGAGGAAGGGGAAAAAAGGCAGAAGAGGGCTTTTTCCCAGGCAAAGCCCCTTAAAAATCCCTGGGAGATAAAAATAGAATCTGGGCAATAAAATAAAGTCTAACCTTTTTTATCCTTTGTGCTTTGTCTAATTTCACGTGCTCCTAGGGTCCCGCATACAGAGGTTCAACAGCCAGCACTTCAGACCAGATTTCCTAGTGCGGAATGGCTGGGTCGACACCTCAGCTCCTGGGACACAGTGCACACTCCGCGATATAGAGCCTGAGCTGCAGCCAACCGGGCCCTCGAGAGCTCCGCCCCCTCCCTCCCACTGACTCTGACAGGATCTCTACACAGCAGCCCAGCCCACAGCCCACGGGGTAGCACATGCTCTCACCTCTCCATTTTCTGATCAAAATATAAAGTTTCCTTTGCTTCTGAACCAAACTCAGTCTCAATCTGTTGGCTCCAATGACACTGGGCAGGGGGACACTTGTTGGGGTCCACTCTGGAGGATCAGTAACAGAAATTGAGAACATTGTAACTTCAATGAACAGATGTTTGAGCCAAACTGTAATTAACATAGAACAGTGTATAAGGCTCGGGTAAAATAAGATGTTTCTAACACTCCCATTTGATATTTCCATCACTTTATTAGAAGCAAGTTCAGTGAAAAGGTTTGTCTTATTTGTCAGGTCAATATTAGAGAAACGAAGTGATTTCTTTCCAAGGATGTACATCTAAAAATCTTGGTTAAAACTTCAATCTTGTTTTAAATGCTTTTCCATTGAAAATGATACCTCTCTTTCAGTTCCCCCAATTCTGAGAAGTATAAAATCTTATAATTTATTATTACCAAAGGGGAAAGGTGGGAGGAGGGATAAATTAACAGTTTGGGATTAACACATACACACTGCTATGTATAAAATCGATCATCAACAAGGAACTACTGTATAGCACCGGGAACTACACTCAATATTTTACAATAACCTATAAGGGGAAATAATCTGAAAAAGAATAGATATTTTTATTGACATCATCTATTAATGACAGTTAAAATGGAACCTAAGGGAAGCCGGTGGTGAGTGCTTCTGACCCTGAAGACTTCAATCATCTAAAGTTTGGACTCTGCCTACTTCCCAAGGCCCTTAATGAACATATGTGTAGCCGTAGCTTAAAAAATTCCCCAGTTTGGGTTGTGGAGAGACACTGATTTTGTAAAAGCCCTGGTGTTCTCCTCACATGAATGGGACACTTCCTACAGCTAAAACATGCCTGTCACACCCAGAGGATGGTATACCGTCTGATCGGGAAGAGTTTGGAAAAGGCATCTCATCTCCTCATCTCCTGGTGCTCGGGTTCACCCCTCCAGCGTCTTTACGAACAGTCTCCCCACTTGGAGATGTCAGCACTGTCAACATCCTGTTGCAGACAGTTTGGAATTTGTCCAGAGGATGAAGCAGAAGGAGGAGGAACAATGAGAGACAAGTCCTAGGTGTTCGGACAGGCACATGTCACTCTTATTTCCAATCAGGAAGACGAATTGACCAAAGGCTAGGGTTGCCCATGGAAACAGAATAGGGCTTGAGGAAATTCCGCTGCTTTGTGGCCAGTTCCCATAAACACAAGTTGAAAAATGGAACTCAGGGACACTAAAATTCACGAAACTGCAGAGTTGAAAATATCTATCACTGAAAAATGTCTTGAGGAAAGTCAGAGGAAAGGACTTGTAAGCAACGGAGAATGGCAGGAAAGGGATTGGAAGAGGTAGAAAGGACTCGCCATTAAGCACAAGAAAAGGGGCTGAACATTGCCAACATTGCAATTGGCCAAAAAGGGTGTATGCGTCTTTTTCTGTATGTATTCAAGAAAAGGGCATACACTTTTTTAGCCAACCAAACAGGTGGGCACTGGAAATCAATACTACAAAACATATCACTTCGCATCAGTCAGAAGAGCCTTCCTCATAAAGTGTAAACACCAGAAATGCAGGACAGGGCAAGGAGAAAAGGGAGCCCTCTGAGGCTTATACTGGAAATGTATATTGCCAACGGTCACTCTGGAGAAGTGTATTGTGTTTACTAAAGCATCTAAAAAATGAGCTACAGAGCACAGGGCACTTGCACTCATGGACGTATATCTTGGGAAAAACAAAAATCGAGAGGACACAGGCACCCCAATGTTTACCGCCTCTATGTTTAAAAGAACCTCGACTAGGATATAATTTATAAGTCTCTGGAGGGAAAAAATGGATAGAGATGTGGCACTTATGTAGAGTGGAATATTACTCAGCCTGGAAATCAATGAAATATGGCCAGTTGTAACAACCACAGAGGAGTTACGTATGATCATTCGAAGTCACATAATTCAAAAAGAAAAAGACACACGATATTACTAATACATGGAATGTAAACGTGGCTACAAATGAACTGAATTACAAAACAGAATGGGGTCTCAAATTTAGAAAACCAACATATGCTTGCTTAAGGATAAAGGAGAGTTGGGGTGCTGCATAAAACCAGAGATAGAAATTAGCACAGATACCTTTCCATAAGCCAAATATGTCATAGTCAAGACCTACCAGTTGCTCAACGAAATGGACTAAACACCCCATATTCAACGCCTAGGAATACACCTGACTAGTAAGAATCTTCAAACCCATGGATTTATATGTCTCCATAAGAGAATCAAGCGTGTGTATAGATTTATGAACGCAGCAGAGAAAATCCGATAAATCCAATTATCAAAATGAATTACAAAAACAAAACACAATGACAGTGAAATAGAGAACTATTCTTAAATAATTCATTCAGAGCTTGTGATGCAACCTGGATTAACCACATCTGCACCAAGAGCTGAGTGAGACATAAGGTTGGACACTTCGGGCGGATAGCACTGGTGAGGTACGATGAGCAAATGCAGACCCTTTGAAGTCATACTGCATGGTACCCATTCCATGGGTCCCAACTCTCCAGGTTTAAGAGATTCTTCCTTCAGCTAAAACATGCATGGGAAACCCAAAGTATGGTACACCATGTGACTGGGAAGCGTTTTCAAATGCATCTCAGTTTTCGCCCCCTTTTACACGGGTTCACCATTCCAGACCCTTTGCTAACACTCTCTCCACTTGGAGAGTCAGTGCCTTTAACCTCCTGTTTGGCACAGTTTGGAAATTCTGCGCAAGGTGAACAGGAATAGGGAGAACCAATCAGAGACTAGCTGTAGGTGTCTGCACGTGCAAATTTAATGCTCATTTCCCACCAGGAAGAGGAATTAACCAAAAGCTCAGCATGCCGTGCCGGAACGAGATTAGGGCCTGAAGCAATCATGTGGGTTTGCGGCCAGCTCAGAAGAAAGCGAGTTGAAGAAAGGAGCTCAGGGGCACTGTAATTCACAAAACTGCAGAGTTATGAATGACAGCTATCGTCCAAAAATGTACTGAAGTAAGTCTTCGAAGAGGACTTGAAGGCGGGGCAGAATTTCAGGAAAACGATTTCAGGGGGTAGACTGGAATTGCACTTAAAGCATAGGAAAAGAGGCAGAATGTCGACAATGACTCACTTGGCCAAAAAGGGCGTATGCGCTTTTTCCTGAATATATTCAGGAAAAAACGCATACGCCCTTTTTGGCAAACCAAGCAAGCATGTAAAGGAAATCTGCACTACAATGAAGTCTCAATGCCCCCCGGTCAAAAGGACCATCTGAAAAAAGTGTAAAATCCAGAAAGGCAGCACAGGTCATGGAGAACAGGGAACCTTATTATGCTGATGGGAGGGATGTAAATTGCCAACAGCCAATCTGGAGAAGTGTATGGTGTTTCCTGAAACACGTAGGAAACAAAGCAACACAGCCTATGGCACTTCCACTTATGGTCCTATAGCTTAAGGAAATTAAAATCAAAAACACACAGCCACCCCAAAGTTTGGGACGGCTCTGTTTACAAAAACCTCGTCTATGGTACAAGTTAAATATCCGAGAAAGCAAAAAATGGATAAAGAAGTTGTGGTACGTATGTACAATGGAATATCACTCAGCAATGCGATCTACGTCATCAGGCCCGTAGCGGCATAATGAGTGGATACAGGTACGACGATTCTACGAGAAATAAGTCACACAGAAAAAGAAACATCATAAGATATCACTAATACACGGAACGTAAACTTGGCTACACATGAACTGTATTACAAAACAGAACAGGGTCTCATATTTAGAAAACCAACTTATGCTTGCTTATGGGGAAAGGTGAGTTGGGGTGCTGCATCAAACCAGAGATTGAAATTAGCACAGATACCGTTCCATAAGCCAAATATATAATAGACACGAGCTACTCCTTGCTCAACGAATTGAACTCAACACGCCATATTCAACGCCTGGGAATATACCTGACAAGTAAGAATCTTAAGACCCATGGATTTATATGTCTCCATAAGGAAATCAAGCGTGTGTACAGCGGCCTAAACGCAGCAGTGAAAATCCCATAAATCCCATTATCAAAATAAATTTTACAAACACAACACAATGACAGTGAAATAGAGAGCAATTCTTAAATAATTCATTCAGGGCTTGTGATGCAACCTGGATTTACCACATCTACACCCAGAGCTGGGTGAGACATAAGGCTGGACACTTCGGGATGATAGCATTGGTGAGGTTCGGTGAGCAAACGCAGACCCTTTGAAGTCATACTGCATGGTAGCCATTCCATGGGTCCCAACTCTCCAGGTTTAAGGGATTCTTCCTTCAGCTAAAACATGCATGGGAAACCCAGAATATGTTCCACCGTGTGATTGGGAAACGTTTTCAAATGCATCTCAGGGTTCGTCCCCTGGTACTCGGGTTCACCGTTCCAGACGCTTTACTAACACTCTCCCCACTTGGAGAGTCAGTGCCTTTAAACTCCTGTTTGCCACAGTCTGCAATTTCTGCGCAAGATGAACAGGAATAGGGAGAACCAATGAGAGACTAGCTGTAGGTGTCTGCACGGGCAAATGGAATGCTCATTTCCCACCAGGAAGAGGGATTAACCAAAGGCTCAGCGTGCCCTGCCGGAACCAGATTAGGGCCTGAAGCAATCCTGCCGTTTTGCGGCCAGCTCACAAGAAAGCGAGTTGAAGAAAGGAGCTCAGGGTCACTGTAATTCACAAACCTGCAGAGTTATGAATGACAGCTATTTTCCAAAAATGTATTGAAGTAAGTCTTCGAAGAGGACTTGAAAGCGGGGCAGAATTTTAGGAAAACGATTTCAGGGGGTAGACTGGAATTGCACTTAAAGCATAGGAAAAGAGGCAGAATGTCCACAATGATGCACTTGGCCAAAAAGGGGGTATCCGTTTTTTCCTCAATATATTCAGGAAAAAACGCATACGCCCTTTTTGGTCAACCAAGCAAGCGTGTAAAGGAAATCTGCACTACAATGAAGTCTCACTGCCCCCCGGTCCAAACGGACATGTGAAACAAGTGTAAAATCCAGAAAGGCAGGACAGGTCATGGAGAAGAGGGAGCCTTGTTATGCTGATGGGCGGTATGTAAATTGTCAACAGCCACTCTGGAGAAGTGTATGGTGTTTCCTGAAACACGTAGGAAACAAAGCAACACAGCCTATGGCACTTCCACTTATGGTCCTATAGCTTAGGGAAATTAAAATCAAAAACACACAGCCACCCCAAAGTTTGGGATGGCTCTCTTTACAAGAACCTCGTCTACGGTACAAGTTAAATATCCGAGAAAGCAAAAAATATATAAAGAAGTTGTGGTACGTACGTACAATGTAATATCACTCAGCAATGAGATCTACGTCATCAGGCCCGTAGCGGCATAATGAGTGCATTCAGGTACGACGATTCTACGAGATATAAGTCACACAGAAAAAGAAACATCATAAGATATCACTAATACACGCAACGTAAACTTGGCTACACATGAACTGAATTACAAAACAGAACAGGGTCTCAAATTTAGAAAACCAACTTATGCTTGCTTATGGGGAAAGGTGAGTTGGGGTGCTGCATAAATCCAGAGATTGAAATTAGTAGAGATACCGTTCCATAAGCCAAATATATACTAGACAAGACGTACTCCTTGCTCAACGAAATGGACTCAACACCCCTTATTCAACACATGGGAAGATACCTGACAAGTAAGAATGTTAAAACCCATGGATTTATATGTCTCCATAAGGAAATCAAGCATGTGTACAGCGGCCTAAACACAACAGTGAAAATCTGATAAATCCCATTATCAAAATAAATTTCAAAAACAAAACACAATGACAGTGAAATAGAGAGCAATTCTTAAATAATTCATTCAGGGCTTGTGATGCAACCGGGATTTACCACATCTACACCCAGAGCTGGGTGACACATAAGGCCGGACACTTTGGGCTGATAGCATTGGTGAGGTTCGTTGAGCAAACGCAGACCCTTTGAAGTCATACTGCATGGTACCCATTCCATGGGTCCCAACTCTCCAGGTTTAAGGGATTCTTCCTTCAGCTAAAACATGCATGGGAAACCCAGAGTATGGTCCACCGTGTGATTGGGAAACGTTTTTAAATGCATCTCAGGTTTCGTCCCCTGGTACTAGGGTTCACCGTTCCAGACGCTTTACTAACACTCTCCCCACATGGAGAGTCAGTGCCTTTAACCTCCTGTTTGGCACCGTTTGCAATTTCTGCGCAAGATGAACAGGAATAGGGAGAACCAATTAGAGACTAGCTGTAGGTGTCTGCACGGGCAAATGGAACGCTCATTTCCCACCAGGAAGAGGAATTAACCAAAGTCTCAGTGTGCCCTGCCGGAACCGAATTAGGGCCTGAAACAATCCTGCGGTTTTGCGGCCAGCTCACAAGAAAGCGAGTTGAAGAAAGGAGCTCAGGGGCACTGTAATTCACAAACCTGCAGAGTTATGAATGATAGCTATCGTCCAAAAATGTATTGAAGTAAGTCTTCGAAGAGGACTTGAAAGCGGGGCAGAATTTCAGGAAAACGATTTCAGGGGGTAGACTGGAATTGCACTTAAAGCATAGGAAAAGAGGCAGAATGTCCACAATGATGCACTTGGCCAAAAGGGGCGTATGCGTTTTTTCCTGAATATATTCAGGAAATAACGCATACGCCCCTTTTGGCCAACCAAGCAAGCGTGTAAAGGAAATCTGCACTACAATGAAGTCTCACTGCCCCACTGTCCAAACGGCCATCTGAAACAAGTGTAAAATGCAGAAAGGCAGGACAGGTCATGGAGAACAGGGAGCCTTGTTATGCTGATGGGCGGTATTTAAATTGCCAACAGCCACTCTGGAGAAGTGTATGGTGTTTCCTGAAACACGTAGGAAACCAAGCAACACAGCCTATGGCACTTCCACTTAGGGTCCTATAGCTTAGGGAAATTAAAATCCAAAACACACAGCCACCCCAAAGTTTGGGACGGCTTTGTTACAAGAACTTCGTCTACGGTACAAGTTAAATATCCGAGAAAGCAAAAAATGGATAAAGAAGTTGTGGTACGTACGTACAATGGAATATCACTCAGCAATGAGATCTACGTCATCAGGCCCGTAGCGGCATAATGAGTGGATTCAGGTACGACGATTCTACGAGAAATAAGTCACACAGAAAAAGAAACATCATAAGATATCACTAATACACGGAACGTAAACTTGTCTACACATGAACTGAATTACAAAACAGAACAGGGTCTCAAATTTAGAAAACCAACTTATGCTTGCTTATGGGGAAAGGTGAGTTGGGGTGCTGCATAAAACCAGAGATTGAAATTAGCACAGATACCGTTCCATAAGCCACATATATAATAGACAAGACCTACTGTTGCTCAACGAAATGGACTCAACACCCCATATTCAACGCCTGAGAATATACCTGACAAGTAAGAATCTTAAGACCCATGGATTTATATGTCTCCATAAGGAAGTCAAGCGTGTGTACAGTGGCCTAAACGCAGCAGTGAAAATCCGATAAATGCCATTAACAAAATAAATTTCACAAACAAAACACAATGACATGAAAATGAAGCAAATGACAAAGGATTAATCTCCAAAATTTACAAGCAGCTCATGCAGCTCAATAACAAAAAAACAAACAACCCAATCCAAAAATGGGCAGAAGACCTAAATAGACATTTCCCCAAAGAAGATATACAGAATGGCAACAAACACATGAAAGAATGCTCAACATCATTAATCATTAGAGAAATGCAAATCAAAACTACAATGAGATATCATCTCACCCCAGTCAGAATGGCCATCATCAAAAAATCTAGAAACAATAAATGCTGGAGAGGGTGTGGAGAAAAGGGAACACTCTTGCACTGCTGGTGGGAATGTGAATTGGTTCAGCCACTATGGAGAACAGTATGGAGGTTCCTTAAAAAACTACAAATAGAATTACCATATGACCCAGCAATCCCACTACTGGGCATATACCCTGGGAAAACCAAAATTCAAAAAGAGTCATGTACCGCAATGTTCATTGCAGCTCTATTTACAATAGCCCGGAGATGGAAACAACCTAAGCACCCATCATCGGATGAATGGATAAAGAAAATGTGGCACATATATACAATGGAATATTACTCAGCCTTAAAAAGAAATGAAATTGAGCTATTTGTAATGAGATGGATAGACCTAGAGTCTGTCATACAGAGTGAAGTAAGTCAGAAAGAAAAAGACAAATACCGTATGCTAACACATATATATGGAATTTAAGGGGAAAAAAATGTCATGAAGAACCTAGGGGTAAGACAGGAATAAAGACGCAGACCTACTGGAGAACGGACTTGAGGATATGGGGAGGGGGAGGGGTGAGCTTTGACAGGGCGAGAGAGAGTCATGGACATATACACACTAACAAACGTAGTAAGGTAGATAGCTAGTGGGAAGCACCCGCAAGGCACAGGGATATTAGCTTGGTGCTTTGTGACAGCCTGGAGGGGTGGGATAGGGAGAGTGGGAGGGAGGGAGACACAAGAGGGAAGACATATGGGAACATATGTATATGTATAACTGATTCACTTTGTTATAAAGCAGAAACTAACACACCATTGTAAAGCAATTATACCCCAATAAAGATGTTTAAAAAAATAAAAACACAATGACAGTGAAATAGAGAGCAATTCTTAAATAATTCATTCAGGGCTTGTGATGCAACCTGGATTTACCACATCTATACCCAGAGCTGGGTGAGACATAAGGCTGGACACTTCGGGCTGATAGCATTGGTGAGGTTCGGTGAGCAAACGGAGACACTTTGAAGTCATACTGCATGGTACCCATTCCATGGGTCCCAGCTCTCCAGGTTTAAGGGATTCTTCCTTCAGCTAAAACATGCATGGAAACCCATAGTATTGTCCACCGTGTGATTGGGAATCGTTTTCAAATGCATCTCAGGTTTCGTCCCCTGGTACTCGGGTTCACCGTTCCAGACGCTTTACTAACTCTCTCCCCACTTGGAGAGTCAGTGCCTTTAACCTCCTGTTTGGCACAGCTTGCAATTTCTGCGCAAGATGTACAGGAATAAGGAGAACCAATGAGAGACTAGCTGTAGGTGTCTGCACGGGCAAATGTAACGCTCATTTCCCACCAGAAAGAGGAATTAACCAAAGGCTCAGCGTGCCCTGCCGGAAACAGATTAGGGCCTGAAGCAATCCTGCGGTTTTGCGGCCACCTCACAAGAAAGCGAGTTAAAGAAAGGAGCTCAGGGGCACTGTAATTCACAAACCTGCAGAGTTAGGAATGACAGCTATCGTCCAAAAATATAATGAAATAAGTCTTCGAAGAGGACTTGAAAGCGGGGCAGAATTTCAGGAAAACGATTTCAGGGGGTAGACTGGAATTGCACTTAAAGCATAGGAAAAGAGGCAGAATGTCCACAATGATGCACTTGGCCAAAAAGGGCGTATGCGTTTTTTCCAGAGTATATTCAGGAAAAAACGCATACGCACTTTTTGGCCCACCAAGCAAGCGTGTCAAGTAAATATGCACTAAAATGAAGTCTCACTGCCCCCCGGTCAAAAGGGCCATCTGAAAAAAGTGTAAAATCCAGAAAGGCAGGACAGGTCATGGAGAACAGTGAACCTTGTTATGCTGATGGGCGGGATGTAAATTGGCAACAGCCACTCTGGAGAAGTGTATGTTGTTTCCTGAAACACGTAGGAAACAAAGCAACAAAGCCTATGGCACTTCCACTTATGTTCCTATAGCTTAGGGAAATTAAAATCAAAAACACACAGCCACCCCAAAGTTTGGGACGGCTCTGTTTACAAGAACCTCGTCTACGGTACAAGTTAAATATCCGACAAAGCAAAAAATGGATAAAGAAGTTGTGGTACATACGTACAATGGAATATCACTCAGCAATGAGATCTACGTCATCAGGCCCGTAGCGGCATAATGAGTGGATTCAGGTACGACGATTCTACGAGAAATAAGTCACACAGAAAAAGAAACATCATAAGATATCACTAATACACGGAACGTAAACTTGGCTACACATGAACTGAATTACAAAACAGAACAGGGTCTCAAATTTAGAAAACCAACTTATGCTTGCTTATGGGGAAAGGTGAGTTGGGGTGCTGCATAAAACCAGAGATTGAAATTAGTACAGATACCGTTCCATAAGCCAAATATATAATAGACAAGACCTACTCCTTGCTCAACGAAATGGACTCAACACCCCTTATTCAACACATGGGAAGATACCTGACAAGTAAGAATGTTAAAACCCATGGATTTATATGTCTCCATAAGGAAATCAAGCATGTGTACAGCGGCCTAAACACAACAGTGAAAATCCGATAAATCCCATTATCAAAATAAATTTCAAAAACAAAACACAATGACAGTGAAATAGAGAGCAATTCTTAAATAATTCATTCAGGGCTTGTGATGCAACCTGGATTTACCACATCTACACCCAGAGCTGAGTGACACATAAGGCCGGACACTTCGGGCTGATAGCATTGGTGAGGTTCGGTGAGCAAACGCAGACCCTTTGAAGTCATACTGCATGGTACCCATTCCATGGGTCCCAACTCTCCAGGTTTAAGGGATTCTTCCTTCAGCTAAAACATGCATGGGAAACCCAGAGTATGGTCCACCATGTGACCGGGAAACGTTTTCAAATGCGTCTCAGGTTTCGTCCCCTGGTACTAGGGTTCACCGTTCCAGACGCTTTACTTACACTGTCCCTACCTGGAGAGTCAGTGCCTTTAACCTCCTGTTTGGCACTGTTTGCAATTTCAGCGCAAGATGTACAGGAATAGGGAGAATCAATGAGAGACTAGCTGTAGGTGTCTGCACGGGCAAATTTAACGCTCATTATGAACCAGGAAGAGGAATTAGCCAAAGGCTCAGCGTGCCCTGCCAGAACCAGATTAGGGCCTGAAGCAATCCTGCGGTTTTGCGGCCAGCTCACAAGAAAGCGAGTTGAAGAAAGGAGCTCAGGGGCACTGTAATTCACAAACCTGCAGAGTTATAAATGACAGCTCTCATCCAAAAATATATTGAAGTAAGGCTACAAAGAGGACTTGAACGTGGGGCAGAATTCCAGGACTATGATTTCAGGAGGTAGAAGGGAAATCCTCTGAAAGTATAGGAAAAGAGTCAGAATGTCGACAATGATGCACTTGGTTAAAAAGGGCATATGCGTTTTTTCCAGGGCCCTCATTAAAGAGGGTAGGAGGCTCCCAGTATGCTTCAGTGGCCAACAGAAGACCCACGTCGCCAAGGCGATGTGAGCCAGCCTTGCAGGAGTGACCTCACATCAGAGGGCCCACCTCACAGAAGGGTAAGGAACCCAGGAAGGATCAGACCCTCACCAGAGTGCCCACAAGAGCAAGGGGCTGGGAACCAGGCAGGAGTGTCCTCACACCCGTGGGACCACATCATCGAAAGTTGAGGTACCCAGCACATGTGGCCTCAAACCAGAGGACCCACATCACCATGGGTCTCGGAGCGAGGCAGGCAGGATAAACCTCCCAACACATGGCCCATTGTATAAAAAAGGTGAGGAATCCAGCCGTTGGAACATCCCAGCAGGCGGCCCAGATCACCGAGGCTATGGGATCCAGGCAGTGATGAACTCACAACAGAGGGCCCTCATCGTGATACTGTAAGCAACCCAGCCGTTGTGACCTCAGAGCACAAGGCCCACATCCCCATGGGGGAGGGAACCAAGCAGGAGTGTCATCGCACCAGTGGGCACACATCAGAAAATGTGGGGAGCCCAGCAGTTAGGGCCAGACGCCAGAGGGCCCTCATCACTGAGGAGAGGAGGCTCCCAGCAAGCTCCAACTGCTACCAGAGGGCTGACGTCGCCAATGCGGTGTGTGCCAGCCAGGCAGGAGTGACCTCAGAGCAGAGGGCCAACCACACAAAAGTGTGAGGAACCCAAAAAGAATCAGACTCTCACCAGAGGGCCCACATCACCAAGGGAATGGAAACCAGGCAGGAGTGTCCTCACACCAGTGGGGCCACATCAACGAAATGTGATGGACCCAGCACACTTGGCCTCAAACTAGAGGACACACATCACCAAGGGGCTGGGAGTGAGGCAGGCAGGAGGAGCCTCAAAACAGACGGCCCATAGAATAAAAAAGGTGAGGAATCCCGCAGTTGGAACCTCCCAGCAGGCAGCCAGGAGCAGCGAGGATATGGGATCCAGGCCTGACTGAACACAAAACAGAGGGCCCTCATCATGAAACTGTGAGCAACCCAGCCGTTGGGACCTCAGAGCAGAAGGCCCACATTCCCATGTGGTTGGGAACCTGGCAGGAGTGTACTCGCACCACAGGGCGCACACTAGAGAATTTTGGGAGCCCAGAAGTTAGGGCCTGACGCCAGAGGGCCCTCATCACCGAGGAGAGGAAGCTCCCAGCAGGCTCCAACTGCCACAAGAGGGCCGACGTTGCCAAGGTGGGGTGTGTCAGCCAGGCAGGAGTGACCTCACAGCAGAGGGTCTACCTCACAGAAGGGTGAGGAAACCAGCCAGGATAAGACTCTCACCAGAGAGCCCACATCACCAAGGGGATCGGAAAAAGGCAGCAGTGTCCTCACACCAGTGTGGCCACATTATAGAATGGTGAGGAACCCAGCACATGTGGCCTAAACCAGAGGACCCACATTTCCAAGGTGCTCCGAGTGAGGCAAGCAGGAGTAGCCTAACAACACAGGGCCCACAGAATAAAAAATGTGAGGAATCCAGCAGTTTGAACCTCCCAGCAGGTGGCCCAGAGCACGGAGTCTATGGGATCCAGGCCACAGTGAACTCACAGCAGAGGGCCCACATCATGAAACTGTGAGCAACCCAGCCAGTGGAACCTCAGAGCAGAAGGCCCACATCCCCATGGGGATAGGAACCTCGCAGGAGTGTCCTCGCACAACTTAACACGTATCAGAAAATGTGGGAACCCAGCAGTTAGGGCCTGACGCCAGAGGGCCCTCATCACCGAGGAGAGGAGGCTACCAGCAGGCTCCAAATGCCACCAGAGGGCCGACGTCACCAAGGCAATGGGAGCAAGCCAGGCAGGAGTTACCTCACAGCAGAGGGCCCACCTCACAGAAGTGTGAGGAACCCAACCAGGATCAGACTCTAACCAGAGGGCCCACATCACCAAGGGGATGGAAACCAGGCAGGAGTGTCCTCACACCAGTGGGGCCACATCAGCCAAAGGTGAGGAACACAGCACATGTGGCCTCAAATAAGGGGACACACATCACGAAAGGGCTGGGAGTGAGGCATGCAGGAGGAGACTCACAACAGAGGGCCCATAGATTAAAAAGGTGAGGAACCCCGCAGTTGGAAGCTCCAAGCAGGTGGCCCAGAGCACCGAGACTATGGGATCCATGCCGGAGTGAACTCACAGCAGAGGGCCCACATTCTGACACTGTGAGCAACCCAGCCGTTGGGACCTCAGAGCAGAAAGCCAACATCCCCATGGGAATGGGACCCAGGCAGGAGTGTACTCGCACGACAGGGCGCACATCAGAAAATTTTGGGAGCCCATGAGTTAGGGCCTGACGCCAGAGGGCCCTCATTACCGAGGGGAGGAGACTCCCAGCAGGCACCAACTCCCAACTGAGGGCCCACATCGCCAAGGTGACGTGTGCCAGCCAGGCAGGAGTGACCTCACAGCAGAGGGTCTACCTCACAGAAGGGTGAGGAATCCAGCCAGGATCAGGCTCTCACCAGAGGGCCCCCATCACCAAGTGGATGGGAACCAGGCAGGAGTGTCCTCACACCAGTGGGGCCACATCAATAAAGGTGAGGAAGCCGGCACATGTGGCCTCAAACCAGAGGACCTACATCACAAAGGGGCTGGGAGTGAGTCAGGAAGGAGGAGCATGAAAACACAGGACCCAAAGAATAGAAAAGGTAAGGAATCCAGCAGTAGGAACCTCCCAGCAGGCGGCTCAGAGCACAGAGTCTATGGGATCTAGGCCTGAGTGAACTAACACCAGAGAGCCAACATCATGAAACGGTGAACAACACAGGTGTTGGGACCTTAGAGCAGAAGGCCCACATGCCCATGGGGATGGGAACCTGGCAGGAGTGCCCTCGCACCACTTAGGACGTATCAGAAAATGTGGGAACCCAGCAGTTAGGGCCTGATGCCAGAGGGCCTCATCACCGAGGGGAGGAGGCTCCCAGCAGGCTCCAACTGCCACCAGAGGTCCGACGTCGCCAAGGCGGGGTGTGCTAGCCAGGCAGGAGTGACCTCAGAGAAGAGGGCCCACCTCACAGAAGTGTGAGGAACCCAACCAGGATCAGACTCTCGCCGGAGGGACCACATCACCAAGGGGATGGGAAGTAGGCAGGAGTGTCCTCACACCAGTGGGGCCACATCATCAAAATATGAGGAACCCATCACATGTGGCCTCAAACCAGAGGACACACAACACCAAGGGGCTGGGAGTGAGGCAGGTGTCTGGAGGGGCACATTTAACTCTAATTTCCCACCAGGAAGAGGAATTAACCAAAGGCTCAGAGTGCCGTGCCACACCCTGATTACGGCCTGAAGCAAACCTGCGGTTTTGTGGCCAGCTTTCAAGGAAGCGAGTTAAGAAAGGAAATCACGGGCACTGAAATTCACAAACCTGCAGAGTTATAAATGACAGCTATTGGCAAAAATATATTGAAGTAAGTCTGCAAAGAGGACTTGAAAACGAGGCAGAATTGAGGAATCATATTTCAGGAGGTAGATTGGAATTGCATTTAAAACATGTGAAAAGCGGCAGATCTTTGACAGTGATGCACTTGGACGAACAGTGCGTATACATTTTTTCCTGAATATATTCAGGAAAAAACGCATATGCCCTTTTTGGCCAACCAAGCACTCGAGCAATGGAAATCCGTACTACAATGAAGTCTCATTTCCCATTCGTCCAAAGGGCCATCTGAAAAAAGTGTAAAAACCAGAAACACAGGACAGGCCATGGAGAACAGGGAGCCTTGTTATGCTGATGGGCGGGATGTAAATTGCCAACAGACACTCTGGAGATGTTTATGGTGTATCCTGAAACATCTGAAAAACAAAGCTACAGAGACTAGGGCACTTCCACTTTTGGCCCTATAGCTTAGGAAAATTAAAATCAACAAGACACAGCCAACACAAAATTTAGGGCTGCTGTGTTTACAAGAACCTCGAGTCCAGTACAAATTAAATATCCCAGAAAGAAAAAAATGGATAAAGGAGCTGTGCTACTTACGTACAACGGAATATCACTCAGCAATGAAATCAATGTCATCAGGCCTGTAGCAGCAAATTGAGTGGATTTAAGTATGATGATTCTAAGAGAAATATGTCACACAGAGAAAGATAATTATCATAAGATATCACTAATAGAGGGAGTGTAAACTTGGCTACACATAAACTGAATTACAAAACCGAACAGTCTCACATTTAGATAAAAACTTATGCTTGCTTAAGGGGAAAGTTGAGTTGGGGTGCTGTATAAAACCAGAGATTGAAATTAGCACACATACCATTCCATAAGCCAAATATGTAATAGACAAGACCTACTCTTTGCTCAACGAAATAGACTCATCCATGGTGTATCACCTCACACCTGTTAGAATGGGCATCATCAGAAAATCTACAAACAACAAATGCTGGAAAGGGTGTGGAGATAAGGAACCCTCTTCCACTATTGTTGGGATTGTAAATTGATACAGTCACTGTGGAGAACATTATGGAGTTTCTTATAAAACTAAGAATAGAATTACCATATGATCCAGCAATCCCACTACTGGGCATATACCCAGGCAAAACCATAAATCAAAAAGAGACATTCACCTCAATGTTCATTGCATCACTATTTACAATATCCAGGTAATGGAAGCAACCTAAATGCCCACAGACAGACGAATGCATAAAGATGTGGTACAAATATAAAATGGAATATTACTAAGCCATAAAAAGGAATGAAATTGGGTCATTTGTAGAGACGTTGATGGATCTAGAGACTGTCATACAGAGTGAAGTAAGTCAGAAATAGAAAAACAAATCTTGTATATTAATGCATATATGTGGAACCTAGAAAAATTATACAGATGAACCGTTTTTTAAGGCAGAAATAGAGCAACAGATGTAGACAACAAACGTATGGACACCAAGGGGGGAAAGCTGTTGGGGGGTGGTGGTGGGAGGATTGAGAGATTGGGATTGGCATGTATACATTTATATGTATAAAATAGATAACCAAAAAGAACCTGCTGTATAAAAAAATAAAATAAAATTCAAAATTACAAAAAGTAAAACAGAAAAAATATTCTTCCCTTCACATACATGTATTTATATGAATAAATTATTTCCATGCTTATATCTGTAAATACAAAAAAGAGGAATAAAATCTACCTTGAACCAAAAATGAAAAAAAGAAAAAAAAACAGAACCCACCAGTTACACAGAGGAAAACCGTATCAGGGCACTTGCTCCAGTTGTAAACAATTCTGTAGTTGGCCAGTGGTGGGGAATCATCTCCCATTCAGCCAGCAGGCCCCACGCAACAAGCGTCCTCATTGCAAAGCTGGGGGACCGTGCCAAGGCATCTGTGAGTAAATGTGGGCCGAGCCCCAGGCCAGCTGCTGCTGAAATGTTCCCACCCTTCCCAGGTAAAACACCTGAATATGTACAAGGACTTGAAAGCCTAGAGGAAGGGCCATGGAGCCACATGAGCGACAGCATGCCAGCCGATTTGGTGCCTGCAGGCCAGCCAGGATGGTCCTGGCCCTGGGTACTCTTCTGGAAGCTTTCCATTTCCCTGCCTGAGATACCCCTGCTGTCCGGGCCCCCACTGCTTTCTTCCTCACTCACCTCTGCCCAGGGAGAAATTCCAGAGGCAGGTATGGGTGACACATCCTCTTCTTTAGCAGGTGGCATCATGGTAACTGCTGCAGAAAGTCCAGCAGAGCCCCACACACACTGGGCCACCCACAAAGCCGTGGCCTCTCACTCCCTCCCACCAGTCCAGCCCCGAGACTGCTGACAGGGCAGAGAAAATGGCGTCAGGCACAGCTGCAGGGGCTCTTGCTGCCTGGAGCGGTGTTTATATTGATCTCAAACAGGCACACCTGGGGAGGGCTGGCCGGCACCGTCAGGCTTCCCAGGCCAGCCAATAATCACCCCTCAGGCGCTCACAGTTGCAGAAACTGGAACTTGCTGAATCGGCCAGGTCCAAGGAACAGGTGTGGGCTCCTGAGAGTCAGGATAGACAAGGGGTTGCAGCTCTGGCTTGTTTTCTAATTATATTATCTGGCCCATGAGTGGGAGACAACTTCAAGAAAACCCTCTCCTAATGAGAGGAACCCAGGAGTCAGGGAGAGGAGGGGTGGGTGGTGGGTGGAGACAGAGGCCTGGTGCCCCGGGTGCAGTGGAAGTCTCTGGAAGACCAGGTGGAGGGAGGCCACACAGAGTGATGCCCAGGGTCACAGACCTGTTGGAGCTGCTGTTTCTTCGTTCAAGTCCTGCTCTGAGGTGCTCTGTGTCAGATCTGAGTGACAGGTGAGCTGGAAGTGCTCTGCAATGAGGGCGATGTGCACGGTACCTGTGTGCCCAGCCCTGCCAGGGTAACTGCAAGGGTAGCTCTGTATCCTGGGAGGGGCCTGACCATGAGAGCCCCATGGGCTGCAGGGGAACCTGCCCAGGGAACCCCATATCCTGGGGGGGGCCTGAACAGGAGAGCACCGTGGGCTGCGGTGGGGGTGGGGTACCTGCCCAGGTGAGCTCAATATCCTGGGATTGGCCTGACCTCGAGAGCCCCATGGGCTGCTGGAGTCCTGGTAAAGGATGTCAGGACAGTCAGTGAAGCCACCGAGGATAGACGTCCAGTAGTTCCTAAATCCTACACCCTGCTGGTCATTCTACCAACCACCGGGACATGGTATTCTGTATTAGTCTTCAATGATGCCTTCTTTTGTATTCTATTAGTCCCAGAGTCACAAGAAATTTTGGCTTGTGAGTGGCAGGACTCAACATACAACTAAAACAATACTTCTGGGCCGTGTTGCCCCAAGGGTTCAAAAATTCCCACACCATCTTTGGGGAAAGCTCAGTTAAAGACCTAAAAGTTCTACCTCTGGAAAAGGAAACACTCCTTCAATATGCAGACGACATTCTGATCGCCAGCCCTACTAAGGAGACCTCTGAACTACCAAGCCAATAAAGGATAGAAGTTGTCAAATAAAAAGCTCAAATATCACAGACTACAGTGACCTGCCTGGGCTTCATTCTCACAGAAGGTCGGAGAAGCCCATCTCAGGAAAGGGAAGAAACAATTTACAGCCTTACCCATTTCTAAAACTAGAAGACAGCTTAGGGGTTCCTGGGGAGGCCAGGGTTGGTGCTTCTGGATACCTAACTACAGTCTACTAGCTGGGCCTCTATATGAAACACTGAAAGGAAAAGATGATGATCCTTTTGAATAGAATCCAGAAGTGGCCTTTCAAGAATGGAAAGAGCAGTCAATTCAGACCCTTGCCCTGGAACTCCCTAATTTAGCTAAACCCTTTGACCTTTACATTCCTGGTGAATGGTGAATCACTATTGGAGTATTAGTGCAAAAACTGGGACCACTTGAAATGGAACAATGCAAGAATGCCATCCCGGTAGGATAAACTACGGTCACCAATGGGCTTGGCCCACCACCACATCTGGCCAAGATACTGGCGGTATCTGAAAACCTGGAAATCAGCAGCACAAAAGGCCACCTCCCTCCTAAGGGAAAAGGACCCCACGTGGTGACCCTAAGCCCCAACCATGCCCTGAAGTTGCAGGGTTGGCTCCGTGGGCACACTGACCTCGAGTGAGGAGGCCCTCCAACTCCAACCTCCAGAGAGATAACCGGGGTAAAGGGGCACCATGACGACTCATGTGACCATCACTTGACCTGGAGTTTCTCTCATAAAACAACAAGAGTGTGTCCCAAAAGAGTAGACTACTGCTTGCAGGACTTACTGCACCCAGAGCGGACCTAATAGTCTTGGCGGGGGAAACGTATATCACGCTGTCACCATAGAAGAGCCTACAGACACTGTGATGATGGTGGCCAATAAGACCGGCTGGACTCCTGTTTACTTCAAAAGGCTGTTGACTCAGTGGCCATCATGGTCCTTCATCACCACTGACCCTGGACTGTCTGGGAGTTGAGCAGGCAGGGTCCTGACACCTGGTGCTCTTTTTACGTTAATTCAGGGGCCTAATTGAAGAAAGTGCAGACTACTGGTCAGAGCATCTAGGCTGGCAGAAACGGTCAGCCTAAGGTGGCCGAACAAATGCAGGGCGGGGTGAAACTGGACCTCACAGCGTCACTGCACATCTCCTTCCTGGACCCTTAAAGGTCATTAGAATCTATAACGCTTCCAATACTGGTGCTCAGGCGGACGAGCGGGGAGGCAGGAGGCCTGGGGACAATCAACGTCACCTGGAGGCTGCTGGGGAGAAGTTCTGACCCTCGCCCACGGGTATGAGGGCTCCTAACTCAGCACTCAGCAGTTACAGAAGAAGGGTCTGCACCCTCAGCACTCTAAGAATGAGGAAGGGGAAAAAAGGCAGAAGAGGGCTTTTTCCCAGGCAAAGCCCCTTAAAAATCCCTGGGAGATAAAAATAGAATCTGGGCAATAAAATAAAGTCTAACCTTTTTTATCCTTTGTGCTTTGTCTAATTTCACGTGCTCCTAGGGTCCCGCATACAGAGGTTCAACAGCCGGCACTTCAGACCAGATTTCCTAGTGCGGAATGGCTGGGTCGACACCTCAGCTCCTGGGACACAGTGCACACTCCGCGATATAGAGCCTGAGCTGCAGCCAACCGGGCCCTCGAGAGCTCCGCCCCCTCCCTCCCACTGACTCTGACAGGATCTCTACACAGCAGCCCAGCCCACAGCCCACGGGGTAGCACATGCTCTCACCTCTCCATTTTCTGATCAAAATATAAAGTTTCCTTTGCTTCTGAACCAAACTCAGTCTCAATCTGTTGGCTCCAATGACACTGGGCAGGGGGACACTTGTTGGGGTCCACTCTGGAGGATCAGTAACAGAAATTGAGAACATTGTAACTTCAATGAACAGATGTTTGAGCCAAACTGTAATTAACATAGAACAGTGTATAAGGCTCGGGTAAAATAAGATGTTTCTAACACTCCCATTTGATATTTCCATCACTTTATTAGAAGCAAGTTCAGTGAAAAGGTTTGTCTTATTTGTCAGGTCAATATTAGAGAAACGAAGTGATTTCTTTCCAAGGATGTACATCTAAAAATCTTGGTTAAAACTTCAATCTTGTTTTAAATGCTTTTCCATTGAAAATGATACCTCTCTTTCAGTTCCCCCAATTCTGAGAAGTATAAAATCTTATAATTTATTATTACCAAAGGGGAAAGGTGGGAGGAGGGATAAATTAACAGTTTGGGATTAACACATACACACTGCTATGTATAAAATCGATCATCAACAAGGAACTACTGTATAGCACCGGGAACTACACTCAATATTTTACAATAACCTATAAGGGGAAATAATCTGAAAAAGAATAGATATTTTTATTGACATCATCTATTAATGACAGTTAAAATGGAACCTAAGGGAAGCCGGTGGTGAGTGCTTCTGACCCTGAAGACTTCAATCATCTAAAGTTTGGACTCTGCCTACTTCCCAAGGCCCTTAATGAACATATGTGTAGCCGTAGCTTAAAAAATTCCCCAGTTTGGGTTGTGGAGAGACACTGATTTTGTAAAAGCCCTGGTGTTCTCCTCACATGAATGGGACACTTCCTACAGCTAAAACATGCCTGTCACACCCAGAGGATGGTATACCGTCTGATCGGGAAGAGTTTGGAAAAGGCATCTCATCTCCTCATCTCCTGGTGCTCGGGTTCACCCCTCCAGCGTCTTTACGAACAGTCTCCCCACTTGGAGATGTCAGCACTGTCAACATCCTGTTGCAGACAGTTTGGAATTTGTCCAGAGGATGAAGCAGAAGGAGGAGGAACAATGAGAGACAAGTCCTAGGTGTTCGGACAGGCACATGTCACTCTTATTTCCAATCAGGAAGACGAATTGACCAAAGGCTAGGGTTGCCCATGGAAACAGAATAGGGCTTGAGGAAATTCCGCTGCTTTGTGGCCAGTTCCCATAAACACAAGTTGAAAAATGGAACTCAGGGACACTAAAATTCACGAAACTGCAGAGTTGAAAATATCTATCACTGAAAAATGTCTTGAGGAAAGTCAGAGGAAAGGACTTGTAAGCAACGGAGAATGGCAGGAAAGGGATTGGAAGAGGTAGAAAGGACTCGCCATTAAGCACAAGAAAAGGGGCTGAACATTGCCAACATTGCAATTGGCCAAAAAGGGTGTATGCGTCTTTTTCTGTATGTATTCAAGAAAAGGGCATACACTTTTTTAGCCAACCAAACAGGTGGGCACTGGAAATCAATACTACAAAACATATCACTTCGCATCAGTCAGAAGAGCCTTCCTCATAAAGTGTAAACACCAGAAATGCAGGACAGGGCAAGGAGAAAAGGGAGCCCTCTGAGGCTTATACTGGAAATGTATATTGCCAACGGTCACTCTGGAGAAGTGCATTGTGTTTACTAAAGCATCTAAAAAATGAGCTACAGAGCACAGGGCACTTGCACTCATGGACGTATATCTTGGGAAAAACAAAAATCGAGAGGACACAGGCACCCCAATGTTTACCGCCTCTATGTTTAAAAGAACCTCGACTAGGATATAATTTATAAGTCTCTGGAGGGAAAAAATGGATAGAGATGTGGCACTTATGTAGAGTGGAATATTACTCAGCCTGGAAATCAATGAAATATGGCCAGTTGTAACAACCACAGAGGAGTTACGTATGATCATTCGAAGTCACATAATTCAAAAAGAAAAAGACACACGATATTACTAATACATGGAATGTAAACGTGGCTACAAATGAACTGAATTACAAAACAGAATGGGGTCTCAAATTTAGAAAACCAACATATGCTTGCTTAAGGATAAAGGAGAGTTGGGGTGCTGCATAAAACCAGAGATAGAAATTAGCACAGATACCTTTCCATAAGCCAAATATGTCATAGTCAAGACCTACCAGTTGCTCAACGAAATGGACTAAACACCCCATATTCAACGCCTAGGAATACACCTGACTAGTAAGAATCTTCAAACCCATGGATTTATATGTCTCCATAAGAGAATCAAGCGTGTGTATAGATTTATGAACGCAGCAGAGAAAATCCGATAAATCCAATTATCAAAATGAATTACAAAAACAAAACACAATGACAGTGAAATAGAGAACTATTCTTAAATAATTCATTCAGAGCTTGTGATGCAACCTGGATTAACCACATCTGCACCAAGAGCTGAGTGAGACATAAGGTTGGACACTTCGGGCGGATAGCACTGGTGAGGTACGATGAGCAAATGCAGACCCTTTGAAGTCATACTGCATGGTACCCATTCCATGGGTCCCAACTCTCCAGGTTTAAGAGATTCTTCCTTCAGCTAAAACATGCATGGGAAACCCAAAGTATGGTACACCATGTGACTGGGAAGCGTTTTCAAATGCATCTCAGTTTTCGCCCCCTTTTACACGGGTTCACCATTCCAGACCCTTTGCTAACACTCTCTCCACTTGGAGAGTCAGTGCCTTTAACCTCCTGTTTGGCACAGTTTGGAAATTCTGCGCAAGGTGAACAGGAATAGGGAGAACCAATCAGAGACTAGCTGTAGGTGTCTGCACGTGCAAATTTAATGCTCATTTCCCACCAGGAAGAGGAATTAACCAAAAGCTCAGCATGCCGTGCCGGAACGAGATTAGGGCCTGAAGCAATCATGTGGGTTTGCGGCCAGCTCAGAAGAAAGCGAGTTGAAGAAAGGAGCTCAGGGGCACTGTAATTCACAAAACTGCAGAGTTATGAATGACAGCTATCGTCCAAAAATGTACTGAAGTAAGTCTTCGAAGAGGACTTGAAAGCGGGGCAGAATTTCAGGAAAACGATTTCAGGGGGTAGACTGGAATTGCACTTAAAGCATAGGAAAAGAGGCAGAATGTCGACAATGACTCACTTGGCCAAAAAGGGCGTATGCGCTTTTTCCTGAATATATTCAGGAAAAAACGCATACGCCCTTTTTGGCAAACCAAGCAAGCATGTAAAGGAAATCTGCACTACAATGAAGTCTCAATGCCCCCCGGTCAAAAGGACCATCTGAAAAAAGTGTAAAATCCAGAAAGGCAGCACAGGTCATGGAGAACAGGGAACCTTATTATGCTGATGGGAGGGATGTAAATTGCCAACAGCCAATCTGGAGAAGTGTATGGTGTTTCCTGAAACACGTAGGAAACAAAGCAACACAGCCTATGGCACTTCCACTTATGGTCCTATAGCTTAAGGAAATTAAAATCAAAAACACACAGCCACCCCAAAGTTTGGGACGGCTCTGTTTACAAAAACCTCGTCTATGGTACAAGTTAAATATCCGAGAAAGCAAAAAATGGATAAAGAAGTTGTGGTACGTATGTACAATGGAATATCACTCAGCAATGCGATCTACGTCATCAGGCCCGTAGCGGCATAATGAGTGGATACAGGTACGACGATTCTACGAGAAATAAGTCACACAGAAAAAGAAACATCATAAGATATCACTAATACACGGAACGTAAACTTGGCTACACATGAACTGTATTACAAAACAGAACAGGGTCTCATATTTAGAAAACCAACTTATGCTTGCTTATGGGGAAAGGTGAGTTGGGGTGCTGCATCAAACCAGAGATTGAAATTAGCACAGATACCGTTCCATAAGCCAAATATATAATAGACACGAGCTACTCCTTGCTCAACGAATTGAACTCAACACGCCATATTCAACGCCTGGGAATATACCTGACAAGTAAGAATCTTAAGACCCATGGATTTATATGTCTCCATAAGGAAATCAAGCGTGTGTACAGCGGCCTAAACGCAGCAGTGAAAATCCCATAAATCCCATTATCAAAATAAATTTTACAAACACAACACAATGACAGTGAAATAGAGAGCAATTCTTAAATAATTCATTCAGGGCATGTGATGCAACCTGGATTTACCACATCTACACCCAGACCTGGGTGAGACATAAGGCTGGACACTTCGGGATGATAGCATTGGTGAGGTTCGGTGAGCAAACGCAGACCCTTTGAAGTCATACTGCATGGTAGCCATTCCATGGGTCCCAACTCTCCAGGTTTAAGGGATTCTTCCTTCAGCTAAAACATGCATGGGAAACCCAGAATATGTTCCACCGTGTGATTGGGAAACGTTTTCAAATGCATCTCAGGGTTCGTCCCCTGGTACTCGGGTTCACCGTTCCAGACGCTTTACTAACACTCTCCCCACTTGGAGAGTCAGTGCCTTTAAACTCCTGTTTGCCACAGTCTGCAATTTCTGCGCAAGATGAACAGGAATAGGGAGAACCAATGAGAGACTAGCTGTAGGTGTCTGCACGGGCAAATGGAATGCTCATTTCCCACCAGGAAGAGGGATTAACCAAAGGCTCAGCGTGCCCTGCCGGAACCAGATTAGGGCCTGAAGCAATCCTGCCGTTTTGCGGCCAGCTCACAAGAAAGCGAGTTGAAGAAAGGAGCTCAGGGTCACTGTAATTCACAAACCTGCAGAGTTATGAATGACAGCTATTTTCCAAAAATGTATTGAAGTAAGTCTTCGAAGAGGACTTGAAAGCGGGGCAGAATTTTAGGAAAACGATTTCAGGGGGTAGACTGGAATTGCACTTAAAGCATAGGAAAAGAGGCAGAATGTCCACAATGATGCACTTGGCCAAAAAGGGGGTATCCGTTTTTTCCTCAATATATTCAGGAAAAAACGCATACGCCCTTTTTGGTCAACCAAGCAAGCGTGTAAAGGAAATCTGCACTACAATGAAGTCTCACTGCCCCCCGGTCCAAACGGACATGTGAAACAAGTGTAAAATCCAGAAAGGCAGGACAGGTCATGGAGAAGAGGGAGCCTTGTTATGCTGATGGGCGGTATGTAAATTGTCAACAGCCACTCTGGAGAAGTGTATGGTGTTTCCTGAAACACGTAGGAAACAAAGCAACACAGCCTATGGCACTTCCACTTAGGGTCCTATAGCTTAGGGAAATTAAAATCAAAAACACACAGCCACCCCAAAGTTTGGGATGGCTCTCTTTACAAGAACCTCGTCTACGGTACAAGTTAAATATCCGAGAAAGCAAAAAATATATAAAGAAGTTGTGGTACGTACGTACAATGTAATATCACTCAGCAATGAGATCTACGTCATCAGGCCCGTAGCGGCATAATGAGTGCATTCAGGTACGACGATTCTACGAGATATAAGTCACACAGAAAAAGAAACATCATAAGATATCACTAATACACGCAACGTAAACTTGGCTACACATGAACTGAATTACAAAACAGAACAGGGTCTCAAATTTAGAAAACCAACTTATGCTTGCTTATGGGGAAAGGTGAGTTGGGGTGCTGCATAAATCCAGAGATTGAAATTAGTAGAGATACCGTTCCATAAGCCAAATATATACTAGACAAGACGTACTCCTTGCTCAACGAAATGGACTCAACACCCCTTATTCAACACATGGGAAGATACCTGACAAGTAAGAATGTTAAAACCCATGGATTTATATGTCTCCATAAGGAAATCAAGCATGTGTACAGCGGCCTAAACACAACAGTGAAAATCTGATAAATCCCATTATCAAAATAAATTTCAAAAACAAAACACAATGACAGTGAAATAGAGAGCAATTCTTAAATAATTCATTCAGGGCTTGTGATGCAACCGGGATTTACCACATCTACACCCAGAGCTGGGTGACACATAAGGCCGGACACTTTGGGCTGATAGCATTGGTGAGGTTCGTTGAGCAAACGCAGACCCTTTGAAGTCATACTGCATGGTACCCATTCCATGGGTCCCAACTCTCCAGGTTTAAGGGATTCTTCCTTCAGCTAAAACATGCATGGGAAACCCAGAGTATGGTCCACCGTGTGATTGGGAAACGTTTTTAAATGCATCTCAGGTTTCGTCCCCTGGTACTAGGGTTCACCGTTCCAGACGCTTTACTAACACTCTCCCCACATGGAGAGTCAGTGCCTTTAACCTCCTGTTTGGCACCGTTTGCAATTTCTGCGCAAGATGAACAGGAATAGGGAGAACCAATTAGAGACTAGCTGTAGGTGTCTGCACGGGCAAATGGAACGCTCATTTCCCACCAGGAAGAGGAATTAACCAAAGTCTCAGTGTGCCCTGCCGGAACCGAATTAGGGCCTGAAACAATCCTGCGGCTTTGCGGCCAGCTCACAAGAAAGCGAGTTGAAGAAAGGAGCTCAGGGGCACTGTAATTCACAAACCTGCAGAGTTATGAATGATAGCTATCGTCCAAAAATGTATTGAAGTAAGTCTTCGAAGAGGACTTGAAAGCGGGGCAGAATTTCAGGAAAACGATTTCAGGGGGTAGACTGGAATTGCACTTAAAGCATAGGAAAAGAGGCAGAATGTCCACAATGATGCACTTGGCCAAAAGGGGCGTATGCGTTTTTTCCTGAATATATTCAGGAAATAACGCATACGCCCCTTTTGGCCAACCAAGCAAGCGTGTAAAGGAAATCTGCACTACAATGAAGTCTCACTGCCCCACTGTCCAAACGGCCATCTGAAACAAGTGTAAAATGCAGAAAGGCAGGACAGGTCATGGAGAACAGGGAGCCTTGTTATGCTGATGGGCGGTATTTAAATTACCAACAGCCACTCTGGAGAAGTGTATGGTGTTTCCTGAAACACGTAGGAAACCAAGCAACACAGCCTATGGCACTTCCACTTAGGGTCCTATAGCTTAGGGAAATTAAAATCCAAAACACACAGCCACCCCAAAGTTTGGGACGGCTTTGTTACAAGAACTTCGTCTACGGTACAAGTTAAATATCCGAGAAAGCAAAAAATGGATAAAGAAGTTGTGGTACGTACGTACAATGGAATATCACTCAGCAATGAGATCTACGTCATCAGGCCCGTAGCGGCATAATGAGTGGATTCAGGTACGACGATTCTACAAGAAATAAGTCACACAGAAAAAGAAACATCATAAGATATCACTAATACACGGAACGTAAACTTGTCTACACATGAACTGAATTACAAAACAGAACAGGGTCTCAAATTTAGAAAACCAACTTATGCTTGCTTATGGGGAAAGGTGAGTTGGGGTGCTGCATAAAACCAGAGATTGAAATTAGCACAGATACCGTTCCATAAGCCACATATATAATAGACAAGACCTACTGTTGCTCAACGAAATGGACTCAACACCCCATATTCAACGCCTGAGAATATACCTGACAAGTAAGAATCTTAAGACCCATGGATTTATATGTCTCCATAAGGAAGTCAAGCGTGTGTACAGTGGCCTAAACGCAGCAGTGAAAATCCGATAAATGCCATTAACAAAATAAATTTCACAAACAAAACACAATGACATGAAAATGAAGCAAATGACAAAGGATTAATCTCCAAAATTTACAAGCAGCTCATGCAGCTCAATAACAAAAAAACAAACAACCCAATCCAAAAATGGGCAGAAGACCTAAATAGACATTTCCCCAAAGAAGATATACAGAATGGCAACAAACACATGAAAGAATGCTCAACATCATTAATCATTAGAGAAATGCAAATCAAAACTACAATGAGATATCATCTCACCCCAGTCAGAATGGCCATCATCAAAAAATCTAGAAACAATAAATGCTGGAGAGGGTGTGGAGAAAAGGGAACACTCTTGCACTGCTGGTGGGAATGTGAATTGGTTCAGCCACTATGGAGAACAGTATGGAGGTTCCTTAAAAAACTACAAATAGAATTACCATATGACCCAGCAATCCCACTACTGGGCATATACCCTGGGAAAACCAAAATTCAAAAAGAGTCATGTACCGCAATGTCCATTGCAGCTCTATTTACAATAGCCCGGAGATGGAAACAACCTAAGCACCCATCATCGGATGAATGGATAAAGAAAATGTGGCACATATATACAATGGAATATTACTCAGCCTTAAAAAGAAATGAAATTGAGCTATTTGTAATGAGATGGATAGACCTAGAGTCTGTCATACAGAGTGAAGTAAGTCAGAAAGAAAAAGACAAATACCGTATGCTAACACATATATATGGAATTTAAGGGGAAAAAAATGTCATGAAGAACCTAGGGGTAAGACAGGAATAAAGACGCAGACCTACTGGAGAACGGACTTGAGGATATGGGGAGGGGGAGGGGTGAGCTTTGACAGGGCGAGAGAGAGTCATGGACATATACACACTAACAAACGTAGTAAGGTAGATAGCTAGTGGGAAGCACCCGCAAGGCACAGGGATATTAGCTTGGTGCTTTGTGACAGCCTGGAGGGGTGGGATAGGGAGAGTGGGAGGGAGGGAGACGCAAGAGGGAAGACATATGGGAACATATGTATATGTATAACTGATTCACTTTGTTATAAAGCAGAAACTAACACACCATTGTAAAGCAATTATACCCCAATAAAGATGTTTAAAAAAATAAAAACACAATGACAGTGAAATAGAGAGCAATTCTTAAATAATTCATTCAGGGCTTGTGATGCAACCTGGATTTACCACATCTATACCCAGAGCTGGGTGAGACATAAGGCTGGACACTTCGGGCTGATAGCATTGGTGAGGTTCGGTGAGCAAACGGAGACACTTTGAAGTCATACTGCATGGTACCCATTCCATGGGTCCCAGCTCTCCAGGTTTAAGGGATTCTTCCTTCAGCTAAAACATGCATGGAAACCCATAGTATTGTCCACCGTGTGATTGGGAATCGTTTTCAAATGCATCTCAGGTTTCGTCCCCTGGTACTCGGGTTCACCGTTCCAGACGCTTTACTAACTCTCTCCCCACTTGGAGAGTCAGTGCCTTTAACCTCCTGTTTGGCACAGCTTGCAATTTCTGCGCAAGATGTACAGGAATAGGGAGAACCAATGAGAGACTAGCTGTAGGTGTCTGCACGGGCAAATGTAACGCTCATTTCCCACCAGAAAGAGGAATTAACCAAAGGCTCAGCGTGCCCTGCCGGAAACAGATTAGGGCCTGAAGAAATCCTGCGGTTTTGCGGCCACCTCACAAGAAAGCGAGTTAAAGAAAGGAGCTCAGGGGCACTGTAATTCACAAACCTGCAGAGTTAGGAATGACAGCTATCGTCCAAAAATATAATGAAATAAGTCTTCGAAGAGGACTTGAAAGCGGGGCAGAATTTCAGGAAAACGATTTCAGGGGGTAGACTGGAATTGCACTTAAAGCATAGGAAAAGAGGCAGAATGTCCACAATGATGCACTTGGCCAAAAAGGGCGTATGCGTTTTTTCCAGAGTATATTCAGGAAAAAACGCATACGCACTTTTTGGCCCACCAAGCAAGCGTGTCAAGTAAATATGCACTAAAATGAAGTCTCACTGCCCCCCGGTCAAAAGGGCCATCTGAAAAAAGTGTAAAATCCAGAAAGGCAGGACAGGTCATGGAGAACAGTGAACCTTGTTATGCTGATGGGCGGGATGTAAATTGGCAACAGCCACTCTGGAGAAGTGTATGTTGTTTCCTGAAACACGTAGGAAACAAAGCAACAAAGCCTATGGCACTTCCACTTATGTTCCTATAGCTTAGGGAAATTAAAATCAAAAACACACAGCCACCCCAAAGTTTGGGACGGCTCTGTTTACAAGAACCTCGTCTACGGTACAAGTTAAATATCCGACAAAGCAAAAAATGGATAAAGAAGTTGTGGTACATACGTACAATGGAATATCACTCAGCAATGAGATCTACGTCATCAGGCCCGTAGCGGCATAATGAGTGGATTCAGGTACGACGATTCTACGAGAAATAAGTCACACAGAAAAAGAAACATCATAAGATATCACTAATACACGGAACGTAAACTTGGCTACACATGAACTGAATTACAAAACAGAACAGGGTCTCAAATTTAGAAAACCAACTTATGCTTGCTTATGGGGAAAGGTGAGTTGGGGTGCTGCATAAAACCAGAGATTGAAATTAGTACAGATACCGTTCCATAAGCCAAATATATAATAGACAAGACCTACTCCTTGCTCAACGAAATGGACTCAACACCCCTTATTCAACACATGGGAAGATACCTGACAAGTAAGAATGTTAAAACCCATGGATTTATATGTCTCCATAAGGAAATCAAGCATGTGTACAGCGGCCTAAACACAACAGTGAAAATCCGATAAATCCCATTATCAAAATAAATTTCAAAAACAAAACACAATGACAGTGAAATAGAGAGCAATTCTTAAATAATTCATTCAGGGCTTGTGATGCAACCTGGATTTACCACATCTACACCCAGAGCTGAGTGACACATAAGGCCGGACACTTCGGGCTGATAGCATTGGTGAGGTTTGGTGAGCAAACGCAGACCCTTTGAAGTCATACTGCATGGTACCCATTCCATGGGTCCCAACTCTCCAGGTTTAAGGGATTCTTCCTTCAGCTAAAACATGCATGGGAAACCCAGAGTATGGTCCACCGTGTGACCGGGAAACGTTTTCAAATGCGTCTCAGGTTTCGTCCCCTGGTACTAGGGTTCACCGTTCCAGACGCTTTACTTACACTGTCCCTACCTGGAGAGTCAGTGCCTTTAACCTCCTGTTTGGCACTGTTTGCAATTTCTGCGCAAGATGTACAGGAATAGGGAGAATCAATGAGAGACTAGCTGTAGGTGTCTGCACGGGCAAATTTAACGCTCATTATGAACCAGGAAGAGGAATTAGCCAAAGGCTCAGCGTGCCCTGCCAGAACCAGATTAGGGCCTGAAGCAATCCTGCGGTTTTGCGGCCAGCTCACAAGAAAGCGAGTTGAAGAAAGGAGCTCAGGGGCACTGTAATTCACAAACCTGCAGAGTTATAAATGACAGCTCTCATCCAAAAATATATTGAAGTAAGGCTACAAAGAGGACTTGAACGTGGGGCAGAATTCCAGGACTATGATTTCAGGAGGTAGAAGGGAAATCCTCTGAAAGTATAGGAAAAGAGTCAGAATGTCGACAATGATGCACTTGGTTAAAAAGGGCATATGCGTTTTTTCCAGGGCCCTCATTAAAGAGGGTAGGAGGCTCCCAGTATGCTTCAGTGGCCAACAGAAGACCCACGTCGCCAAGGCGATGTGAGCCAGCCTTGCAGGAGTGACCTCACATCAGAGGGCCCACCTCACAGAAGGGTAAGGAACCCAGGAAGGATCAGACCCTCACCAGAGTGCCCACAAGAGCAAGGGGCTGGGAACCAGGCAGGAGTGTCCTCACACCCGTGGGACCACATCATCGAAAGTTGAGGTACCCAGCACATGTGGCCTCAAACCAGAGGACCCACATCACCATGGGTCTCGGAGCGAGGCAGGCAGGATAAACCTCCCAACACATGGCCCATTGTATAAAAAAGGTGAGGAATCCAGCCGTTGGAACATCCCAGCAGGCGGCCCAGATCACCGAGGCTATGGGATCCAGGCAGTGATGAACTCACAACAGAGGGCCCTCATCGTGATACTGTAAGCAACCCAGCCGTTGTGACCTCAGAGCACAAGGCCCACATCCCCATGGGGGAGGGAACCAAGCAGGAGTGTCATCGCACCAGTGGGCACACATCAGAAAATGTGGGGAGCCCAGCAGTTAGGGCCAGACGCCAGAGGGCCCTCATCACTGAGGAGAGGAGGCTCCCAGCAAGCTCCAACTGCTACCAGAGGGCTGACGTCGCCAATGCGGTGTGTGCCAGCCAGGCAGGAGTGACCTCAGAGCAGAGGGCCAACCACACAAAAGTGTGAGGAACCCAAAAAGGATCAGACTCTCACCAGAGGGCCCACATCACCAAGGGAATGGAAACCAGGCAGGAGTGTCCTCACACCAGTGGGGCCACATCAACGAAATGTGATGGACCCAGCACACTTGGCCTCAAACTAGAGGACACACATCACCAAGGGGCTGGGAGTGAGGCAGGCAGGAGGAGCCTCAAAACAGACGGCCCATAGAATAAAAAAGGTGAGGAATCCCGCAGTTGGAACCTCCCAGCAGGCAGCCAGGAGCAGCGAGGATATGGGATCCAGGCCTGACTGAACACAAAACAGAGGGCCCTCATCATGAAACTGTGAGCAACCCAGCCGTTGGGACCTCAGAGCAGAAGGCCCACATTCCCATGTGGTTGGGAACCTGGCAGGAGTGTACTCGCACCACAGGGCGCACACTAGAGAATTTTGGGAGCCCAGAAGTTAGGGCCTGACGCCAGAGGGCCCTCATCACCGAGGAGAGGAAGCTCCCAGCAGGCTCCAACTGCCACAAGAGGGCCGACGTTGCCAAGGTGGGGTGTGCCAGCCAGGCAGGAGTGACCTCACAGCAGAGGGTCTACCTCACAGAAGGGTGAGGAAACCAGCCAGGATAAGACTCTCACCAGAGAGCCCACATCACCAAGGGGATCGGAAAAAGGCAGCAGTGTCCTCACACCAGTGTGGCCACATTATAGAATGGTGAGGAACCCAGCACATGTGGCCTAAACCAGAGGACCCACATTTCCAAGGTGCTCCGAGTGAGGCAAGCAGGAGTAGCCTAACAACACAGGGCCCACAGAATAAAAAATGTGAGGAATCCA
Source organism: Delphinapterus leucas (assembly GCF_059928025.1). Classification (NCBI taxonomy): domain Eukaryota; kingdom Metazoa; phylum Chordata; class Mammalia; order Artiodactyla; family Monodontidae; genus Delphinapterus; species Delphinapterus leucas. The sequence goes on from NW_028322244.1 coordinate 5,212,394, forward strand.
GCAGTTTGAACCTCCCAGCAGGTGGCCCAGAGCACGGAGTCTATGGGATCCAGGCCACAGTGAACTCACAGCAGAGGGCCCACATCATGAAACTGTGAGCAACCCAGCCAGTGGAACCTCAGAGCAGAAGGCCCACATCCCCATGGGGATAGGAACCTCGCAGGAGTGTCCTCGCACAACTTAACACGTATCAGAAAATGTGGGAACCCAGCAGTTAGGGCCTGACGCCAGAGGGCCCTCATCACCGAGGAGAGGAGGCTACCAGCAGGCTCCAAATGCCACCAGAGGGCCGACGTCACCAAGGCAATGGGAGCAAGCCAGGCAGGAGTTACCTCACAGCAGAGGGCCCACCTCACAGAAGTGTGAGGAACCCAACCAGGATCAGACTCTAACCAGAGGGCCCACATCACCAAGGGGATGGAAACCAGGCAGGAGTGTCCTCACACCAGTGGGGCCACATCAGCCAAAGGTGAGGAACACAGCACATGTGGCCTCAAATAAGGGGACACACATCACGAAAGGGCTGGGAGTGAGGCATGCAGGAGGAGACTCACAACAGAGGGCCCATAGATTAAAAAGGTGAGGAACCCCGCAGTTGGAAGCTCCAAGCAGGTGGCCCAGAGCACCGAGACTATGGGATCCATGCCGGAGTGAACTCACAGCAGAGGGCCCACATTCTGACACTGTGAGCAACCCAGCCGTTGGGACCTCAGAGCAGAAAGCCAACATCCCCATGGGAATGGGACCCAGGCAGGAGTGTACTCGCACGACAGGGCGCACATCAGAAAATTTTGGGAGCCCATGAGTTAGGGCCTGACGCCAGAGGGCCCTCATTACCGAGGGGAGGAGACTCCCAGCAGGCACCAACTCCCAACTGAGGGCCCACATCGCCAAGGTGACGTGTGCCAGCCAGGCAGGAGTGACCTCACAGCAGAGGGTCTACCTCACAGAAGGGTGAGGAATCCAGCCAGGATCAGGCTCTCACCAGAGGGCCCCCATCACCAAGTGGATGGGAACCAGGCAGGAGTGTCCTCACACCAGTGGGGCCACATCAATAAAGGTGAGGAAGCCGGCACATGTGGCCTCAAACCAGAGGACCTACATCACAAAGGGGCTGGGAGTGAGTCAGGAAGGAGGAGCATGAAAACACAGGACCCAAAGAATAGAAAAGGTAAGGAATCCAGCAGTAGGAACCTCCCAGCAGGCGGCTCAGAGCACAGAGTCTATGGGATCTAGGCCTGAGTGAACTAACACCAGAGAGCCAACATCATGAAACGGTGAACAACACAGGTGTTGGGACCTTAGAGCAGAAGGCCCACATGCCCATGGGGATGGGAACCTGGCAGGAGTGCCCTCGCACCACTTAGGACGTATCAGAAAATGTGGGAACCCAGCAGTTAGGGCCTGATGCCAGAGGGCCTCATCACCGAGGGGAGGAGGCTCCCAGCAGGCTCCAACTGCCACCAGAGGTCCGACGTCGCCAAGGCGGGGTGTGCTAGCCAGGCAGGAGTGACCTCAGAGAAGAGGGCCCACCTCACAGAAGTGTGAGGAACCCAACCAGGATCAGACTCTCGCCGGAGGGACCACATCACCAAGGGGATGGGAAGTAGGCAGGAGTGTCCTCACACCAGTGGGGCCACATCATCAAAATATGAGGAACCCATCACATGTGGCCTCAAACCAGAGGACACACATCACCAAGGGGCTGGGAGTGAGGCAGGTGTCTGGAGGGGCACATTTAACTCTAATTTCCCACCAGGAAGAGGAATTAACCAAAGGCTCAGAGTGCCGTGCCACACCCTGATTACGGCCTGAAGCAAACCTGCGGTTTTGTGGCCAGCTTTCAAGGAAGCGAGTTAAGAAAGGAAATCACGGGCACTGAAATTCACAAACCTGCAGAGTTATAAATGACAGCTATTGGCAAAAATATATTGAAGTAAGTCTGCAAAGAGGACTTGAAAACGAGGCAGAATTGAGGAATCATATTTCAGGAGGTAGATTGGAATTGCATTTAAAACATGTGAAAAGCGGCAGATCTTTGACAGTGATGCACTTGGACGAACAGTGCGTATACATTTTTTCCTGAATATATTCAGGAAAAAACGCATATGCCCTTTTTGGCCAACCAAGCACTCGAGCAATGGAAATCCGTACTACAATGAAGTCTCATTTCCCATTCGTCCAAAGGGCCATCTGAAAAAAGTGTAAAAACCAGAAACACAGGACAGGCCATGGAGAACAGGGAGCCTTGTTATGCTGATGGGCGGGATGTAAATTGCCAACAGACACTCTGGAGATGTTTATGGTGTATCCTGAAACATCTGAAAAACAAAGCTACAGAGACTAGGGCACTTCCACTTTTGGCCCTATAGCTTAGGAAAATTAAAATCAACAAGACACAGCCAACACAAAATTTAGGGCTGCTGTGTTTACAAGAACCTCGAGTCCAGTACAAATTAAATATCCCAGAAAGAAAAAAATGGATAAAGGAGCTGTGCTACTTACGTACAACGGAATATCACTCAGCAATGAAATCAATGTCATCAGGCCTGTAGCAGCAAATTGAGTGGATTTAAGTATGATGATTCTAAGAGAAATATGTCACACAGAGAAAGATAATTATCATAAGATATCACTAATAGAGGGAGTGTAAACTTGGCTACACATAAACTGAATTACAAAACCGAACAGTCTCACATTTAGATAAAAACTTATGCTTGCTTAAGGGGAAAGTTGAGTTGGGGTGCTGTATAAAACCAGAGATTGAAATTAGCACACATACCATTCCATAAGCCAAATATGTAATAGACAAGACCTACTCTTTGCTCAACGAAATAGACTCATCCATGGTGTATCACCTCACACCTGTTAGAATGGGCATCATCAGAAAATCTACAAACAACAAATGCTGGAAAGGGTGTGGAGATAAGGAACCCTCTTCCACTATTGTTGGGAATGTAAATTGATACAGTCACTGTGGAGAACATTATGGAGTTTCTTATAAAACTAAGAATAGAATTACCATATGATACAGCAATCCCACTACTGGGCATATACCCAGGCAAAACCATAAATCAAAAAGAGACATTCACCTCAATGTTCATTGCATCACTATTTACAATATCCAGGTAATGGAAGCAACCTAAATGCCCACAGACAGACGAATGCATAAAGATGTGGTACAAATATAAAATGGAATATTACTAAGCCATAAAAAGGAATGAAATTGGGTCATTTGTAGAGACGTTGATGGATCTAGAGACTGTCATACAGAGTGAAGTAAGTCAGAAATAGAAAAACAAATCTTGTATATTAATGCATATATGTGGAACCTAGAAAAATTATACAGATGAACCGTTTTTTAAGGCAGAAATAGAGCAACAGATGTAGACAACAAACGTATGGACACCAAGGGGGGAAAGCTGTTGGGGGGTGGTGGTGGGAGGATTGAGAGATTGGGATTGGCATGTATACATTTATATGTATAAAATAGATAACCAAAAAGAACCTGCTGTATAAAAAAATAAAATAAAATTCAAAATTACAAAAAGTAAAACAGAAAAAATATTCTTCCCTTCACATACATGTATTTATATGAATAAATTATTTCCATGCTTATATCTGTAAATACAAAAAAGAGGAATAAAATCTACCTTGAACCAAAAATGAAAAAAAGAAAAAAAAAAAACAGAACCCAACAGTTACACAGAGGAAAACCGTATCAGGGCACTTGCTCCAGTTGTAAACAATTCTGTAGTTGGCCAGTGGTGGGGAATCATCTCCCATTCAGCCAGCAGGCCCCACGCAACAAGCGTCCTCATTGCAAAGCTGGGGGACCGTGCCAAGGCATCTGTGAGTAAATGTGGGCCGAGACCCAGGCCAGCTGCTGCTGAAATGTTCCCACCCTTCCCAGGTAAAACACCTGAATATGTACAAGGACTTGAAAGCCTAGAGGAAGGGCCATGGAGCCACATGAGCGACAGCATGCCAGCCGATTTGGTGCCTGCAGGCCAGCCAGGATGGTCCTGGCCCTGGGTACTCTTCTGGAAGCTTTCCATTTCCCTGCCTGAGATACCCCTGCTGTCCGGGCCCCCACTGCTTTCTTCCTCACTCACCTCTGCCCAGGGAGAAATTCCAGAGGCAGGTATGGGTGACACAACCTCTTCTTTAGCAGGCGGCATCTTGGTAACTGCTGCAGAAAGTCCAGCAGAGCCCCGCTCACACTGGGCCACCCACAAAGCCGTGGCCTCTCACTCCCTCCCACCAGTCCAGCCCCGAGGCTGCTGACAGGGCAGAGAAAATGGCGTCAGGCACAGCTGCAGGGGCTCTTGCTGCCTGGAGCGGTGTTTATATTGATCTCAAACAGGCACACCTGGGGAGGGCTGGCCGGCACCGTCAGGCTTCCCAGGCCAGCCAATAATCACCCCTCAGGCGCTCACAGTTGCAGAAACTGGAACTTGCTGAATCGGCCAGGTCCAAGGAACAGGTGTGGGCTCCTGAGAGTCAGGATAGACAAGGGGTTGCAGCTCTGGCTTGTTTTCTAATTATATTATCTGGCCCATGAGTGGGAGACAACTTCAAGAAAACCCTCTCCTAATGAGAGGAACCCAGGAGTCAGGGAGAGGAGGGGTGGGTGGTGGGTGGAGACAGAGGCCTGGTGCCCCGGGTGCAGTGGAAGTCTCTGGAAGACCAGGTGGAGGGAGGCCACACAGAGTGATGCCCAGGGTCACAGACCTGTTGGAGCTGCTGTTTCTTCGTTCAAGTCCTGCTCTGAGGTGCTCTGTGTCAGATCTGAGTGACAGGTGAGCTGGAAGTGCTCTGCAATGAGGGCGATGTGCACGGTACCTGTGTGCCCAGCCCTGCCAGGGTAGCTGTAAGGGTAGCTCTGTATCCTGGGAGGGGCCTGACCATGAGAGCCCCATGGGCTGCAGGGGAACCTGCCCAGGGAACCCCATATCCTGGGAGGGGCCTGAACAGGAGAGCACCGTGGGCTGGGGTGGGGGTGGGGTACCTGCCCAGGTGAGCTCCATATCCTGGGATTGGCCTGACCTCGAGAGCCCCATGGGCTGCTGGAGTCCTGGTAAAGGATGTCAGGACAGTCAGTGAAGCCACCGAGGATAGACGTCCAGTAGTTCCTAAATCCTACACCCTGCTGGTCATTCTACCAACCACCGGGACATGGTATTCTGTATTAGTCTTCAATGATGCCTTCTTTTGTATTCTATTAGTCCCAGAGTCACAAGAAATTTTGGCTTGTGAGTGGCAGGACTCAACATACAACTAAAACAATACTTCTGGGCCGTGTTGCCCCAAGGGTTCAAAAATTCCCACACCATCTTTGGGGAAAGCTCAGTTAAAGACCTAAAAGTTCTACCTCTGGAAAAGGAAACACTCCTTCAATATGCAGACGACATTCTGATTGCCAGCCCTACTAAGGAGACCTCTGAACTACCAAGCCAATAAAGGATAGAAGTTGTCAAATAAAAAGCTCAAATATCACAGACTACGGTGACCTGCCTGGGCTTCATTCTCACAGAAGGTCGGAGAAGCCCATCTCAGGAAAGGGCAGAAACAATTTACAGCCTTACCCATTTCTAAAACTAGAAGACAGCTTAGGGGTTCCTGGGGAGGCCAGGGTTGGTGCTTCTGGATCCCTAACTACAGTCTACTAGCTGGGCCTCTATATGAAACACTGAAAGGAAAAGATGATGATCCTTTTGAATAGAATCCAGAAGTGGCCTTTCAAGAATGGAAAGAGCAGTCAATTCAGACCCTTGCCCTGGAACTCCCTAATTTAGCTAAACCCTTTGACCTTTACATTCCTGGTGAATGGTGAATCGCTATTGGAGTATTAGTGCAAAAACTGGGACCACTTGAAATGGAACAATGCAAGAATGCCATCCCGGTAGGATAAACTACGGTCACCAATGGGCTTGGCCCACCGCCACATCTGGCCAAGATACTGGCGGTATCTGAAAACCTGGAAATCAGCAGCACAAAAGGCCACCTCCCTCCTAAGGGAAAAGGACCCCACGTGGTGATCCTAGGCCCCAACCATGCCCTGAAGTTGCAGGGTTTGCTCCGTGGGCACACTGACCTCGAGTGAGGAGGCCCTCCAACTCCAACCTCCAGAGAGATAAACGGGGTAAAAGGGCACCATGACGACTCATGTGACCATCACTTGACCTGGAGTTTCTCTCATAAAACAACAAGAGTGTGTCCCAAAAGAGTAGACTACTGCTTGCAGGACTTACTGCACCCAGAGCGGACCTAATAATCTTGGCGGGGGAAACGTATATCATGCTGTCACCATAGAAGAGCCTACAGACACTGTGATGATGGTGGCCAATAAGACCGGCTGGACTCCTCTTTACTTCAAAAGGCTGTTGACTCAGTGGCCATCATGGTCCTTCATCACCACTGACCCTGGACTGTCTGGGAGTTGAGCAGGCAGGGTCCTGACACCAGGTGCTCTTTTTACGTTAATTCAGGGGCCTAATTGAAGAAAGTGCAGACTACTGGTCAGAGCATCTAGGCTGGCAGAAACGGTCAGCCTAAGGTGGCCGAACAAATGCAGGGCGGGGTGAAACTGACCTCACAGCGCCACTGCACATCTCCTTCCTGGACCCTTAAAGGTCATTAGAATCTATAACGCTTCCAATACTGGTGCTCAGGCAGACGAGCGGGGAGGCAGGAGGCCTGGGGACAATCAACGTCACCTGGAGGCTGCTGGGGAGAAGTTCTGACCCTCGCCCACGGGTATGAGGGCTCCTAACTCAGCACTCAGCAGTTACAGAAGAAGGGTCTGCACCCTCAGCACTCTAAGAATGAGGAAGGGGTAAAAAGGCAGAAGAGGGCTTTTTCCCAGGCAAAGCCCCTTAAAAATCCCTGGGAGATAAAAATAGAATCTGGGCAATAAAATAAAGTCTAACCTTTTTTATCCTTTGTGCTTTGTCTAATTTCACGTGCTCCTAGGGTCCCGCATACAGAGGTTCAACAGCCGGCACTTCAGACCAGATTTCCTAGTGCGGAATGGCTGGGTCGACACCTCAGCTCCTGGGACACAGTGCACACTCCGCGATATAGAGCCTGAGCTGCAGCCAACCGGGCCCTCGAGAGCTCCGCCCCCTCCCTCCCACTGACTCTGACAGGATCTCTACACAGCAGCCCAGCCCACAGCCCACGGGGTAGCACATGCTCTCACCTCTCCATTCTCTGATCAAAATATAAAGTTTCCTTTGCTTCTGAACCAAACTCAGTCTCAATCTGTTGGCTCCAATGACACTGGGCAGGGGGACACTTGTTGGGGTCCACTCTGGAGGATCAGTAACAGAAATTGAGAACATTGTAACTTCAATGAACAGATGTTTGAGCCAAACTGTAATTAACATAGAACAGTGTATAAGGCTCGGGTAAAATAAGATGTTTCTAACACTCCCATTTGATATTTCCATCACTTTATTAGAAGCAAGTTCAGTGAAAAGGTTTGTCTTATTTGTCAGGTCAATATTAGAGAAACGAAGTGATTTCTTTCCAAGGATGTACATCTAAAAATCTTGGTTAAAGCTTCAATCTTGTTTTAAATGCTTTTCCATTGAAAATGATACCTCTCTTTCAGTTCCCCCAATTCTGAGAAGTATAAAATCTTATAATTTATTATTACCAAAGGGGAAAGGTGGGAGGAGGGATAAATTAACAGTTTGGGATTAACACATACACACTGCTATGTATAAAATCGATCATCAACAAGGAACTACTGTATAGCACCGGGAACTACACTCAATATTTTACAATAACCTATAAGGGGAAATAATCTGAAAAAGAATAGATATTTTTATTGACATCATCTATTAATGACAGTTAAAATGGAACCTAAGGGAAGCTGGTGGTGAGTGCTTCTGACCCTGAAGACTTCAATCATCTAAAGTTTGGACTCTGCCTACTTCCCAAGGCCCTTAATGAACATATGTGTAGCCGTAGCTTAAAAAATTCCCCAGTTTGGGTTGTGGAGAGACACTGATTTTGTAAAAGCCCTGGTGTTCTCCTCACATGAATGGGACACTTCCTACAGCTAAAACATGCCTGTCACACCCAGAGGATGGTATACCGTCTGATCGGGAAGAGTTTGGAAAAGGCATCTCATCTCCTCATCTCCTGGTGCTCGGGTTCACCCCTCCAGCGTCTTTACGAACAGTCTCCCCACTTGGAGATGTCAGCACTGTCAACATCCTGTTGCAGACAGTTTGGAATTTGTCCAGAGGATGAAGCAGAAGGAGGAGGAACAATGAGAGACAAGTCCTAGGTGTTCGGACAGGCACATGTCACTCTTATTTCCAATCAGGAAGACGAATTGACCAAAGGCTAGGGTTGCCCATGGAAACAGAATAGAGCTTGAGGAAATTCCGCTGCTTTGTGGCCAGTTCCCATAAACACAAGTTGAAAAATGGAACTCAGGGACACTAAAATTCACGAAACTGCAGAGTTGAAAATATCTATCACTGAAAAATGTCTTGAGGAAAGTCAGAGGAAAGGACTTGTAAGCAACGGAGAATGGCAGGAAAGGGATTGGAAGAGGTAGAAAGGACTCGCCATTAAGCACAAGAAAAGGGGCTGAACATTGCCAACATTGCAATTGGCCAAAAAGGGTGTATGCGTCTTTTTCTGTATGTATTCAAGAAAAGGGCATACACTTTTTTAGCCAACCAAACAGGTGGGCACTGGAAATCAATACTACAAAACATATCACTTCGCATCAGTCAGAAGAGCCTTCCTCATAAAGTGTAAACACCAGAAATGCAGGACAGGGCAAGGAGAAAAGGGAGCCCTCTGAGGCTTATACTGGAAATGTATATTGCCAACGGTCACTCTGGAGAAGTGTATTGTGTTTACTAAAGCATCTAAAAAATGAGCTACAGAGCACAGGGCACTTGCACTCATGGACGTATATCTTGGGAAAAACAAAAATCGAGAGGACACAGGCACCCCAATGTTTACCGCCTCTATGTTTAAAAGAACCTCGACTAGGATATAATTTATAAGTCTCTGGAGGGAAAAAATGGATAGAGATGTGGCACTTATGTAGAGTGGAATATTACTCAGCCTGGAAATCAATGAAATATGGCCAGTTGTAACAACCACAGAGGAGTTACGTATGATCATTCGAAGTCACATAATTCAAAAAGAAAAAGACACACGATATTACTAATACATGGAATGTAAACGTGGCTACAAATGAACTGAATTACAAAACAGAACGGGGTCTCAAATTTAGAAAACCAACATATGCTTGCTTAAGGATAAAGGAGAGTTGGGGTGCTGCATAAAACCAGAGATAGAAATTAGCACAGATACCTTTCCATAAGCCAAATATGTCATAGTCAAGACCTACCAGTTGCTCAACGAAATGGACTAAACACCCCATATTCAACGCCTAGGAATACACCTGACTAGTAAGAATCTTCAAACCCATGGATTTATATGTCTCCATAAGAGAATCAAGCGTGTGTATAGATTTATGAACGCAGCAGAGAAAATCCGATAAATCCAATTATCAAAATGAATTACAAAAACAAAACACAATGACAGTGAAATAGAGAACTATTCTTAAATAATTCATTCAGAGCTTGTGATGCAACCTGGATTAACCACATCTGCACCAAGAGCTGAGTGAGACATAAGGTTGGACACTTCGGGCGGATAGCACTGGTGACGTACGATGAGCAAATGCAGACCCTTTGAAGTCATACTGCATGGTACCCATTCCATGGGTCCCAACTCTCCAGGTTTAAGAGATTCTTCCTTCAGCTAAAACATGCATGGGAAACCCAAAGTATGGTACACCGTGTGACTGGGAAGCGTTTTCAAATGCATCTCAGTTTTTGCCCCCTTTTACACGGGTTCACCATTCCAGACCCTTTACTAACACTCTCTCCACTTGGAGAGTCAGTGCCTTTAACCTCCTGTTTGGCACAGTTTGGAAATTCTGCGCAAGGTGAACAGGAATAGGGAGAACCAATCAGAGACTAGCTGTAGGTGTCTGCACGTGCAAATTTAATGCTCATTACCCCCAGGAAGAGGAATTAACCAAAAGCTCAGCATGCTGTGCCGGAACGAGATTAGGGCCTGAAGCAATCATGTGGGTTTGCGGCCAGCTCAGAAGAAAGCGAGTTGAAGAAAGGAGCTCAGGGGCACTGTAATTCACAAAACTGCAGAGTTATGAATGACAGCTATCGTCCAAAAATGTACTGAAGTAAGTCTTCGAAGAGGACTTGAAAGCGGGGCAGAATTTCAGGAAAACGATTTCAGGGGGTAGACTGGAATTGCACTTAAAGCATAGGAAAAGAGGCAGAATGTCGACAATGACTCACTTAGCCAAAAAGGGCGTATGCGTTTTTTCCTGAATATATTCAGGAAAAAACGCATACGCACTTTTTGGCAAACCAAGCAAGCATGTAAAGGAAATCTGCACTACAATGAAGTCTCACTGCCCCCCGGTCAAAAGGACCATCTGAAAAAAGTGTAAAATCCAGAAAGGCAGCACAGGTCATGGAGAACAGGGAACCGTATTATGCTGATGGGAGGGATGTAAATTGCCAACAGCCAATCTGAAGAAGTGTATGGTGTTTCCTGAAACACGTAGGAAACAAAGCAACACAGCCTATGGCACTTCCACTCATGGTCCTATAGCTTAAGGAAATTAAAATCAAAAACACACAGCCACCCCAAAGTTTGGGACGGCTCTGTTTACAAAAACCTCGTCTACGGTACAAGTTAAATATCCGAGAAAGCAAAAAATGGATAAAGAAGTTGTGGTACGTACGTACAATGGAATATCACTCAGCAATGCGATCTACGTCATCAGGCCCGTAGCGGCATAATGAGTGGATACAGGTACGACGATTCTACGAGAAATAAGTCACACAGAAAAAGAAACATCATAAGATATCACTAATACACGGAACGTAAACTTGGCTACAGATGAACTGAATTACAAAACAGAACAGGGTCTCACATTTAGAAAACCAACTTATGCTTGCTTATGGGGAAAGGTGAGTTGGGGTGCTGCATAAAACCAGAGATTGAACTTAGCACAGATACCGTTCCATAAGCCAAATATATAATAGACAAGACCTACACCTTGCTCAACGAAATGGACTCAACACCCCATATTCAACGCCTGGGAATATACCTGACAAGTAAGAATCTTAAGACCCATGGATTTATATGTCTCCATAAGGAAATCAAGCGTGTGTACAGCGGCCTAAACGCAGCAGTGAAAATCCGATAAATCCCATTATCAAAATAAATTTCAAAAACAAAACACAATGACAGTGAAATAGAGAGCAATTCTTAAATAATTCATTCAGGGCTTGTGATGCAACCTGGATTTACCACATCTACAGCCAGAGCTGGGTGAGACATAAGGCTGGACACTTCGGGCTGATAGCATTGGTGAGGTTCGGTGAGCAAACGCAGACCCTTTGAAGTCATACTGCATGGTAGCCATTCCATGGGTCCCAACTCTCCAGGTTTAAGGGATTCTTCCTTCAGCTAAAACATGCATGGGAAACCCAGAATATGGTCCACCGTGTGATTGGGAAACGTTTTCAAATGCATCTCAGGGTTCGTCCCCTGGTACTCGGGTTCACCTTTCCAGACGCCTTACTAACACTCTCCCCACTTGGAGAGTCAGTGCCTTTAACCTCCTGTTTGGCACAGTTTGCAATTTCTGCGCAAGATGAACAGGAATAGGGAGAACCAATGAGAGACTAGCTGTAGGTGCCTGCACGGGCAAATGGAACGCTCGTTTCCCACAAGGAAGGGGAATTAGCCAAAGGCTCAGTGTGCCCTGCCCGAAACAGATTAGGGCCTGAAGCAATCCTGCGGCTTTGCGGCCAGCTCACAATAAAGCGAGTTGAAGAAAGGAGCTCAGGGGCACTGTAATTCACAAACCTGCAGAGTTATGAATGACAGCTATCGTCCAAAAATGTATTAAAGTAAGTCTTCGAAGAGGACTTGAAAGCGGGGCAGAATTTCAGGAAAACGATTTCAGGGGGTAGACTGGAATTGCACTTAAAGCATATTAAAAGAGGCAGAATGTCCACAATGATGCACTTGGCCACAAAGGGCGTATGCGTTTTTTCCTGAATATATGCAGGAAAAAACGCATACACCCTTTTTGGCCAACCAAGCAAGCGTGTAAAGGAAATCTGCACTACAATGAAGTCTCACTGCCCCACAGTCAAAAGGGCCATCTGAAAAAAGTGTAAAATCCAGAAAGGGAGGACAGGTCATGGAGAACAGGGAGCCTTGTTATGCTGATGGGCAGGATGTAAATTGCCAACAGCCACTCTGGAGAAGTGTATGGGGTTTCCTGAAACACGTAGGAAACAAAGCAACACAGCCTATGGCACTTCCACTTAGGGTCCTATAGCTTAGGGAAATTAAAATCAAAAACACACAGCCACCCCAAAGTTTTGGATGGCTCTGTTTACAAGAACCTCGTCTACGGTACAAGTTACATATCGGAGAAAGCAAAAAATGGATAAAGAAGTTGTGGTACGCACGTACAATGAAATATCACTCAGCAATGAAATCTATGTCATCAGGCCCGTCACGGCATAATGAGTGGATTCAGATACGGTGATTCTAAGTGAAATAAGTCACACAGATAAAGAAACATTAAGATATCACTAATACACCGAATATGAACTTGGCTACACATGAACTGAATTACAAAACAGAACAGGGTCTCAAATTTAGAAAACCAACTTATGCTTTCTTAAGGGGAAATGTGAGTTGGGGTTCTGCATAAAACCAGAGATTGAAATTAGAACAGATACCGTTCCATAAGCCAAATATTAAATAGTCAAGACCTACTCCTTGCTCAACGAAATGGACTAAACACCCCATATTCAATGCCTAGGAATACACCTGCCAATTAAGAATCTTAACACCCATGGATTTACATGTCTCCGTAAGAGAATCAGGCATGTGTACAGTGCCATAAATGCAGCCGTGAAAATCCGATAAATCCCATTATCAAAATAAATTACAAAAACAAAACACAATGACAGTGAAATAGAGAGCAATTCTTAAAGAATTCATTCAGGGCTTGTGATGCAACCTGGAGTTACCACATCTACACCTAGAGCTGGCTGAGACATAAGGCTGGACACTTCGGGCGGATACCATTGGTGAGGTTCAGTGAGCAAATGCAGACCCTTTGAAGTCATACTGCATGGTACACATTCCATGGGTCCCAACTCTCCAGGTTTAAAGCATTCTTCCTTCAGCTAAAACATGCATGGGAATCCCAGAGTATGGTCCACCGTGTGACCGGGAAACGTTTTTAAATGCGTCTCAGATTTCGTCCCCTGGTACTCGGGTTCACCATTCCAGACGCTTTACTTACACTGTCCCTACCTGGAGAGTCAGTGCCTTTAACCTCCTGTTTGGCACAGTTTGCAATTTCTGCGCAAGATGAACAGGAATAGGGAGAACCAGTGAGAGACTAGCTGTAGGTGTCTGCACGGGCAAATTTAACGCTCATTACGAACCAGGAAGAGGAATTAGCCAAAGGCTCAGCATGCCGTGCCGGAACCAGATTAGGGCCTGAAGCAATCCTGCGGTTTTGCGGCCAGCTCACAAGAAAGCGAGTTGAAGAAAGGAGCTCAGGGGCACTGTAATTCACAAACCTGCAGAGTTATAAATGACAGCTCTCATCCAAAAATATATTGAAGTAAGGCTACAAAGAGGACTTGAACGTGGGGCAGAATTCCAGGGCTACGATTTCAGGAGGTAGACGGGAAATCCTCTGAAAGTATAGGAAAAGAGTCAGAATGTCGACAATGATGCACTTGGTCAAAAAGGGCATATGCGTTTTTACCAGGGCCCTCATTAAAGAGGGTAGGAGGCTCCCAGTATGCTACAGTGGCCAACAGAAGACCCACGTCGCCAAGGCGATGTGAGCCAGCCTTGCAGGAGTGACCTCACATCAGAGGGCCCACCTCACAGAAGGGTAAGGAACCCAGGAAGGATCAGACCCTCACCAGAGTGCCCACAAGAGCAAGGGGCTGGGAACCAGGCAGGAGTGTCCTCACACCCGTGGGACCACATCATCGAAAGTTGAGGTACCCAGCACATGTGGCCTCAAACCAGAGGACCCACATCACCATGGGTCTCGGAGCGAGGCAGGCAGGATTAACCTCCCAACACATGGCCCATTGTATAAAAAAGGTGAGGAATCCAGCCGTTGGAACATCCCAGCAGGCGGCCCAGATCACCGAGGCTATGGGATCCAGGCAGTGATGAACTCACAACAGAGGGCCCTCATCGTGATACTGTAAGCAACCCAGCCGTTGTGACCTCAGAGCACAAGGCCCACATCCCCATGGGGGAGGGAACCAAGCAGGAGTGTCATCGCACCAGTGGGCACACATCAGAAAATGTGGGGAGCCCAGCAGTTAGGGCCAGACGCCAGAGGGCCCTCATCACTGAGGAGAGGAGGCTCCCAGCAAGCTCCAACTGCTACCAGAGGGCTGACGTCGCCAATGCGGTGTGTGCCAGCCAGGCAGGAGTGACCTCAGAGCAGAGGGCCAACCACACAAAAGTGTGAGGAACCCAAAGAGGATCAGACTCTCACCAGAGGGCCCACATCACCAAGGGAATGGAAACCAGGCAGGAGTGTCCTCACACCAGTGGGGCCACATCACCGAAATGTGATGGACCCAGCACACTTGGCCTCAAACTAGAGGACACACATCACCAAGGGGCTGGGAGTGAGGCAGGCAGGAGGAGCCTCAAAACAGACGGCCCATAGAATAAAAAAGGTGAGGAATCCCGCAGTTGGAACCTCCCAGCAGGCAGCCAGGAGCAGCGAGGATATGGGATCCAGGCCTGACTGAACACAAAACAGAGGGCCCTCATCATGAAACTGTGAGCAACCCAGCCGTTGGGACCTCAGAGCAGAAGGCCCACATTCCCATGTGGTTGGGAACCTGGCAGGAGTGTACTCGCACCACAGGGCGCACATTAGAGAATTTTGGGAGCCCAGAAGTTAGGGCCTGACGCCAGAGGGCCCTCATCACCGAGGAGAGGAAACTCCCAGCAGGCTCCAACTGCCACAAGAGGGCCGACGTTGCCAAGGTGGGGTGTGCCAGCCAGGCAGGAGTGACCTCACAGCAGAGGGTCTACCTCACAGAAGGGTGAGGAAACCAGCCAGGATAAGACTCTCACCAGAGAGCCCACATCACCAAGGGGATAGGAAAAAGGCAGCAGTGTCCTCACACCAGAGTGGCCACATTATAGAATGGTGAGGAACCCAGCACATGTGGCCTAAACCAGAGGACCCACATTTCCAAGGTGCTCCGAGTGAGGCAAGCAGGAGTAGCCTAACAACACAGGGCCCACAGAATAAAAAATGTGAGGAATCCAGCAGTTTGAACCTCCCAGCAGGTGGCCCAGAGCACGGAGTCTATGGGATCCAGGCCACAGTGAACTCACAGCAGAGGGCCCACATCATGAAACTGTGAGCAACCCAGCCGGTGGAACCTCAGAGCAGAAGGCCCACATCCCCATGGGGATAGGAACCTCGCAGGAGTGTCCTCGCACAACTTAACACGTATCAGAAAATGTGGGAACCCAGCAGTTAGGGCCTGACGCCAGAGGGCCCTCATCACCGAGGAGAGGAGGCTACCAGCAGGCTCCAAATGCCACCAGAGGGCCGACGTCACCAAGGCAATGGGAGCAAGCCAGGCAGGAGTTACCTCACAGCAGAGGGCCCACCTCACAGAAGTGTGAGGAACCCAACCAGGATCAGACTCTAACCAGAGGGCCCACATCACCAAGGGGATGGAAACCAGGCAGGAGTGTCCTCACACCAGTGGGGCCACATCAGCCAAAGGTGAGGAACACAGCACATGTGGCCTCAAATAAGGGGACACACATCACGAAAGGGCTGGGAGTGAGACATGCAGGAGGAGACTCACAGCAGAGGGCCCATAGAATAAAAAGGTGAGGAACCCCGCAGTTGGAAGCTCCAAGCAGGTGGCCCAGAGCACCGAGGCTATGGGATCCATGCCGGAGTGAACTCACAGCAGAGGGCCCACATTCTGACACTGTGAGCAACCCAGACGTTGGGACCTCAGAGCAGAAAGCCAACATCCCCATGCGGATGGGACCCTGGCAGGAGTGTACTCGCACGACAGGGCGCACATCAGAAAATTTTGGGAGCCCATGAGTTAGGGCCTGACGCCAGAGGGCCCTCATTACCGAGGGGAGGAGACTCCCAGCAGGCACCAACTCCCAACTGAGGGCCCACATCGCCAAGGTGACGTGTGCCAGCCAGGCAGGAGTGACCTCACAGCAGAGGGTCTACCTCACGGAAGAGTGAGGAATCCAGCCAGGATCAGGCTCTCACCAGAGGGCCCCCATCACCAAGTGGATGGGAACCAGGCAGGAGTGTCCTCACACCAGTGGGGCCACATCAATAAAGGTGAGGAAGCCGGCACATGTGGCCTCAAACCAGAGGACCTACATCACAAAGGGGCTGGGAGTGAGTCAGGAAGGAGGAGCATGAAAACACAGGACCCAAAGAATAGAAAAGGTAAGGAATCCAGCAGTAGGAACCTCCCAGCAGGCGGCTCAGAGCACAGAGTCTATGGGATCTAGGCCTGAGTGAACTAACACCAGAGAGCCAACATCATGAAACGGTGAACAACACAGGTGTTGGGACCTTAGAGCAGAAGGCCCACATGCCCATGGGGATGGGAACCTGGCAGGAGTGCCCTCGCACCACTTAGGACGTATCAGAAAATGTGGGAACCCAGCAGTTAGGGCCTGATGCCAGAGGGCCTCATCACCGAGGGGAGGAGGCTCCCAGCAGGCTCCAACTGCCACCAGAGGTCCGACGTCGCCAAGGCGGGGTGTGCTAGCCAGGCAGGAGTGACCTCAGAGAAGAGGGCCCACCTCACAGAAGTGTGAGGAACCCAACCAGGATCAGACTCTCGCCGGAGGGACCACATCACCAAGGGGATGGGAAGCAGGCAGGAGTGTCCTCACACCAGTGGGGCCACATCATCAAAAGATGAGGAACCCATCACATGTGGCCTCAAACCAGAGGACACACATCACCAAGGGGCTGGGAGTGAGGCAGGTGTCTGGAGGGGCACATTTAACTCTAATTTCCCACCAGGAAGAGGAATTAACCAAAGGCTCAGAGTGCCGTGCCACACCCTGATTATGGCCTGAAGCAAACCTGCGGTTTTGTGGCCAGCTTTCAAGGAAGCGAGTTAAGAAAGGAAATCACGGGCACTGAAATTCACAAACCTGCAGAGTTATAAATGACAGCTATTGGCAAAAATATATTGAAGTAAGTCTGCAAAGAGGACTTGAAAACGAGGCAGAATTGAGGAATCATATTTCAGGAGGTAGATTGGAATTGCATTTAAAACATGTGAAAAGCGGCAGATCTTTGACAGTGATGCACTTGGACGAACAGTGCATATACATTTTTTCCTGAATATATTCAGGAAAAAACGCATATGCCCTTTTTGGCCAACCAAGCACTCGAGCAATGGAAATCCGTACTACAATGAAGTCTCATTTCCCATTCGTCCAAAGGGCCATCTGAAAAAAGTGTAAAAACCAGAAACACAGGACAGGCCATGGAGAACAGGGAGCCTTGTTATGCTGATGGGCGGGATGTAAATTGCCAACAGACACTCTGGAGATGTTTATGGTGTATCCTGAAACATCTGAAAAACAAAGCTACAGAGACTAGGGCACTTCCACTTTTGGCCCTATAGCTTAGGAAAATTAAAATCAACAAGACACAGCCAACACAAAATTTAGGGCTGCTGTGTTTACAAGAACCTCGAGTCCAGTACAAATTAAATATCCCAGAAAGAAAAAAATGGATAAAGGAGTTGTGCTACTTACGTACAACGGAATATCACTCAGCAATGAAATCAATGTCATCAGGCCTGTAGCAGCAAATTGAGTGGATTTAAGTATGATGATTCTAAGAGAAATATGTCACACAGAGAAAGATAATTATCATAAGATATCACTAATAGAGGGAGTGTAAACTTGGCTACACATAAACTGAATTACAAAACCGAACAGTCTCACATTTAGATAAAAACTTATGCTTGCTTAAGGGGAAAGTTGAGTTGGGGTGCTGTATAAAACCAGAGATTGAAATTAGCACACATACCATTCCATAAGCCAAATATGTAATAGACAAGACCTACTCTTTGCTCAACGAAATAGACTCATCCATGGTGTATCACCTCACACCTGTTAGAATGGGCATCATCAGAAAATCTACAAACAACAAATGCTGGAAAGGGTGTGGAGATAAGGAACCCTCTTCCACTATTGTTGGGAATGTAAATTGATACAGTCACTGTGGAGAACATTATGGAGTTTCTTATAAAACTAAGAATAGAATTACCATATGATACAGCAATCCCACTACTGGGCATATACCCAGGCAAAACCATAAATCAAAAAGAGACATTCACCTCAATGTTCATTGCATCACTATTTACAATATCCAGGTAATGGAAGCAACCTAAATGCCCACAGACAGACGAATGCATAAAGATGTGGTACAAATATAAAATGGAATATTACTAAGCCATAAAAAGGAATGAAATTGGGTCATTTGTAGAGACGTTGATGGATCTAGAGACTGTCATACAGAGTGAAGTAAGTCAGAAATAGAAAAACAAATCTTGTATATTAATGCATATATGTGGAACCTAGAAAAATTATACAGATGAACCGATTTTTAAGGCAGAAATAGAGCAACAGATGTAGACAACAAACGTATGGACACCAAGGGGGGAAAGCTGTTGGGGGGTGGTGGTGGGAGGATTGAGAGATTGGGATTGGCATGTATACATTTATATGTATAAAATAGATAACCAAAAAGAACCTGCTGTATAAAAAAATAAAATAAAATTCAAAATTACAAAAAGTAAAACAGAAAAAATATTCTTCCCTTCACATACATGTATTTATATGAATAAATTATTTCCATGCTTATATCTGTAAATACAAAAAAGAGGAATAAAATCTACCTTGAACCAAAAATGAAAAAAAGAAAAAAAAAACAGAACCCACCAGTTACACAGAGGAAAACCGTATCAGGGCACTTGCTCCAGTTGTAAACAATTCTGTAGTTGGCCAGTGGTGGGGAATCATCTCCCATTCAGCCAGCAGGCCCCACGCAACAAGCGTCCTCATTGCAAAGCTGGGGGACCGTGCCAAGGCATCTGTGAGTAAATGTGGGCCGAGCCCCAGGCCAGCTGCTGCTGAAATGTTCCCACCCTTCCCAGGTAAAACACCTGAATATGTACAAGGACTTGAAAGCCTAGAGGAAGGGCCATGGAGCCACATGAGCGACAGCATGCCAGCCGATTTGGTGCCTGCAGGCCAGCCAGGATGGTCCTGGCCCTGGGTACTCTTCTGGAAGCTTTCCATTTCCCTGCCTGAGATACCCCTGCTGTCCGGGCCCCCACTGCTTTCTTCCTCACTCACCTCTGCCCAGGGAGAAATTCCAGAGGCAGGTATGGGTGACACATCCTCTTCTTTAGCAGGTGGCATCTTGGTAACTGCTGCAGAAAGTCCAGCAGAGCCCCACTCACACTGGGCCACCCACAAAGCCGTGGCCTCTCACTCCCTCCCACCAGTCCAGCCCCGAGGCTGCTGACAGGGCAGAGAAAATGGCGTCAGGCACAGCTGCAGGGGCTCTTGCTGCCTGGAGCGGTGTTTATATTGATCTCAAAAAGGCACACCTGGGGAGGGCTGGCCGGCACCGTCAGGCTTCCCAGGCCAGCCAATAATCACCCCTCAGGCGCTCACAGTTGCAGAAACTGGAACTTGCTGAATCGGCCAGGTCCAAGGAACAGGTGTGGGCTCCTGAGAGTCAGGATAGACAAGGGGTTGCAGCTCTGGCTTGTTTTCTAATTATATTATCTGGCCCATGAGTGGGAGACAACTTCAAGAAAACCCTCTCCTAATGAGAGGAACCCAGGAGTCAG
Source organism: Delphinapterus leucas (assembly GCF_059928025.1). Taxonomy (NCBI): domain Eukaryota; kingdom Metazoa; phylum Chordata; class Mammalia; order Artiodactyla; family Monodontidae; genus Delphinapterus; species Delphinapterus leucas. The sequence continues at coordinate 5,232,445 of NW_028322244.1, forward strand.
GGAGAGGAGGGGTGGGTGGTGGGTGGAGACAGAGGCCTGGTGCCCCGGGTGCAGTGGAAGTCTCTGGAAGACCAGGTGGAGGGAGGCCACACAGAGTGATGCCCAGGGTCACAGACCTGTTGGAGCTGCTGTTTCTTCGTTCAAGTCCTGCTCTGAGGTGCTCTGTGTCAGATCTGAGTGACAGGTGAGCTGGAAGTGCTCTGCAATGAGGGCGATGTGCACGGTACCTGTGTGCCCAGCCCTGCCAGGGTAGCTGTAAGGGTAGCTCTGTATCCTGGGAGGGGCCTGACCATGAGAGCCCCATGGGCTGCAGGGGAACCTGCCCAGGGAACCCCATATCCTGGGGGGGGCCTGAACAGGAGAGCACCGTGGGCTGCGGTGGGGGTGGGGTACCTGCCCAGGTGAGCTCCATATCCTGGGATTGGCCTGACCTCGAGAGCCCCATGGGCTGCTGGAGTCCTGGTAAAGGATGTCAGGACAGTCAGTGAAGCCACCGAGGATAGACGTCCAGTAGTTCCTAAATCCTACACCCTGCTGGTCATTCTACCAACCACCGGGACATGGTATTCTGTATTAGTCTTCAATGATGCCTTCTTTTGTATTCTATTAGTCCCAGAGTCACAAGAAATTTTGGCTTGTGAGTGGCAGGACTCAACATACAACTAAAACAATACTTCTGGGCCGTGTTGCCCCAAGGGTTCAAAAATTCCCACACCATCTTTGGGGAAAGCTCAGTTAAAGACCTAAAAGTTCTACCTCTGGAAAAGGAAACACTCCTTCAATATGCAGCGACATTCTGATCGCCAGCCCTACTAAGGAGACCTCTGAACTACCAAGCCAATAAAGGATAGAAGTTGTCAAATAAAAAGCTCAAATATCACAGACTACGGTGACCTGCCTGGGCTTCATTCTCACAGAAGGTCGGAGAAGCCCATCTCAGGAAAGGGCAGAAACAATTTACAGCCTTACCCATTTCTAAAACTAGAAGACAGCTTAGGGGTTCCTGGGGAGGCCAGGGTTGGTGCTTCTGGATCCCTAACTACAGTCTACTAGCTGGGCCTCTATATGAAACACTGAAAGGAAAAGATGATGATCCTTTTGAATAGAATCCAGAAGTGGCCTTTCAAGAATGGAAAGAGCAGTCAATTCAGACCCTTGCCCTGGAACTCCCTAATTTAGCTAAACCCTTTGACCTTTACATTCCTGGTGAATGGTGAATCGCTATTGGAGTATTAGTGCAAAAACTGGGACCACTTGAAATGGAACAATGCAAGAATGCCATCCCGGTAGGATAAACTACGGTCACCAATGGGCTTGGCCCACCACCCCATCTGGCCAAGATACTGGCGGTATCTGAAAACCTGGAAATCAGCAGCACAAAAGGCCACCTCCCTCCTAAGGGAAAAGGACCCCACGTGGTGACCCTAAGCCCCAACCATGCCCTGAAGTTGCAGGGTTGGCTCCGTGGGCACACTGACCTCGAGGGAGGAGGCCCTCCAACTCCAACCTCCAGAGAGATAACCGGGGTAAAGGGGCACCATGACGACTCATGTGACCATCACTTGACCTGGAGTTTCTCTCATAAAACAACAAGAGTGTGTCCCAAAAGAGTAGACTACTGCTTGCAGGACTTACTGCACCCAGAGCGGACCTAATAATCTTGGCGGGGGAAACGTATATCACGCTGTCACCATAGAAGAGCCTACAGACACTGTGATGATGGTGGCCAATAAGACCGGCTGGACTCCTGTTTACTTCAAAAGGCTGTTGACTCAGTGGCCATCATGGTCCTTCATCACCACTGACCCTGGACTGTCTGGGAGTTGAGCAGGCAGGGTCCTGACACCTGGTGCTCTTTTTACGTTAATTCAGGGGCCTAATTGAAGAAAGTGCAGACTACTGGTCAGAGCATCTAGGCTGGCAGAAACGGTCAGCCTAAGGTGGCCGAACAAATGCAGGGCGGGGTGAAACTGGACCTCACAGCGTCACTGCACATCTCCTTCCTGGACCCTTAAAGGTCATTAGAATCTATAACGCTTCCAATACTGGTGCTCAGGCGGACGAGCGGGGAGGCAGGAGGCCTGGGGACAATCAACGTCACCTGGAGGCTGCTGGGGAGAAGTTCTGACCCTCGCCCACGGGTATGAGGGCTCCTAACTCAGCACTCAGCAGTTACAGAAGAAGGGTCTGCACCCTCAGCACTCTAAGAATGAGGAAGGGGAAAAAAGGCAGAAGAGGGCTTTTTCCCAGGCAAAGCCCCTTAAAAATCCCTGGGAGATAAAAATAGAATCTGGGCAATAAAATAAAGTCTAACCTTTTTTATCCTTTGTGCTTTGTCTAATTTCACGTGCTCCTAGGGTCCCGCATACAGAGGTTCAACAGCCGGCACTTCAGACCAGATTTCCTAGTGCGGAATGGCTGGGTCGACACCTCAGCTCCTGGGACACAGTGCACACTCCGCGATATAGAGCCTGAGCTGCAGCCAACCGGGCCCTCGAGAGCTCCGCCCCCTCCCTCCCACTGACTCTGACAGGATCTCTACACAGCAGCCCAGCCCACAGCCCACGGGGTAGCACATGCTCTCACCTCTCCATTCTCTGATCAAAATATAAAGTTTCCTTTGCTTCTGAACCAAACTCAGTCTCAATCTGTTGGCTCCAATGACACTGGGCAGGGGGACACTTGTTGGGGTCCACTCTGGAGGATCAGTAACAGAAATTGAGAACATTGTAACTTCAATGAACAGATGTTTGAGCCAAACTGTAATTAACATAGAACAGTGTATAAGGCTCGGGTAAAATAAGATGTTTCTAACACTCCCATTTGATATTTCCATCACTTTATTAGAAGCAAGTTCAGTGAAAAGGTTTGTCTTATTTGTCAGGTCAATATTAGAGAAACGAAGTGATTTCTTTCCAAGGATGTACATCTAAAAATCTTGGTTAAAGCTTCAATCTTGTTTTAAATGCTTTTCCATTGAAAATGATACCTCTCTTTCAGTTCCCCCAATTCTGAGAAGTATAAAATCTTATAATTTATTATTACCAAAGGGGAAAGGTGGGAGGAGGGATAAATTAACAGTTTGGGATTAACACATACACACTGCTATGTATAAAATCGATCATCAACAAGGAACTACTGTATAGCACCGGGAACTACACTCAATATTTTACAATAACCTATAAGGGGAAATAATCTGAAAAAGAATAGATATTTTTATTGACATCATCTATTAATGACAGTTAAAATGGAACCTAAGGGAAGCTGGTGGTGAGTGCTTCTGACCCTGAAGACTTCAATCATCTAAAGTTTGGACTCTGCCTACTTCCCAAGGCCCTTAATGAACATATGTGTAGCCGTAGCTTAAAAAATTCCCCAGTTTGGGTTGTGGAGAGACACTGATTTTGTAAAAGCCCTGGTGTTCTCCTCACATGAATGGGACACTTCCTACAGCTAAAACATGCCTGTCACACCCAGAGGATGGTATACCGTCTGATCGGGAAGAGTTTGGAAAAGGCCTCTCATCTCCTCATCTCCTGGTGCTCGGGTTCACCCCTCCAGCGTCTTTACGAACAGTCTCCCCACTTGGAGATGTCAGCACTGTCAACATCCTGTTGCAGACAGTTTGGAATTTGTCCAGAGGATGAAGCAGAAGGAGAGGGAACAATGAGAGACAAGTCCTAGGTGTTCGGACAGGCACATGTCACTCTTATTTCCAATCAGGAAGACGAATTGACCAAAGGCTAGGGTTGCCCATGGAAACAGAATAGGGCTTGAGGAAATTCCGCTGCTTTGTGGCCAGTTCCCATAAACACAAGTTGAAAAATGGAACTCAGGGACACTAAAATTCACGAAACTGCAGAGTTGAAAATATCTATCACTGAAAAATGTCTTGAGGAAAGTCAGAGGAAAGGACTTGTAAGCAACGGAGAATGGCAGGAAAGGGATTGGAAGAGGTAGAAAGGACTCGCCATTAAGCACAAGAAAAGGGGCTGAACATTGCCAACATTGCAATTGGCCAAAAAGGGTGTATGCGTCTTTTTCTGTATGTATTCAAGAAAAGGGCATACACTTTTTTAGCCAACCAAACAGGTGGGCACTGGAAATCAATACTACAAAACATATCACTTCGCATCAGTCAGAAGAGCCTTCCTCATAAAGTGTAAACACCAGAAATGCAGGACAGGGCAAGGAGAAAAGGGAGCCCTCTGAGGCTTATACTGGAAATGTATATTGCCAACGGTCACTCTGGAGAAGTGTATTGTGTTTACTAAAGCATCTAAAAAATGAGCTACAGAGCACAGGGCACTTGCACTCATGGACGTATATCTTGGGAAAAACAAAAATCGAGAGGACACAGGCACCCCAATATTTACCGCCTCTATGTTTAAAAGATCCTCGACTAGGATATTATTTATAAGTCTCTGGAGGGAAAAAATGGATAGAGATGTGGCACTTATGTAGAGTGGAATATTACTCAGCCTGGAAATCAATGAAATATGGCCAGTTGTAAGAACCACAGAGGAGTTACGTATGATCATTCGAAGTCACATAATTCAAAAAGAAAAAGACACACGATATTACTAATACATGGAATGTAAACGTGGCTACAAATGAACTGAATTACAAAACAGAACGGGGTCTCAAATTTAGAAAACCAACATATGCTTGCTTAAGGATAAAGGAGAGTTGGGGTGCTGCATAAAACCAGAGATAGAAATTAGCACAGATACCTTTCCATAAGCCAAATATGTCATAGTCAAGACCTACCAGTTGCTCAACGAAATGGACTAAACACCCCATATTCAATGCCTAGGAATACACCTGACTAGTAAGAATCTTCAAACCCATGGATTTATATGTCTCCGTAAGAGAATCAAGCGTGTGTATAGATTTATGAACGCAGCAGAGAAAATCCGATGAATCCAATTATCAAAAGGAATTACAAAAACAAAACACAATGACAGTGAAATAGAGAACTATTCTTAAATAATTCATTCAGAGCTTGTGATGCAACCTGGATTAACCACATCTGCACCAAGAGTTGAGTGAGACATAAGGTTGGACACTTCGGGCGGATAGCACTGGTGAGGTACGATGAGCAAATGCAGACCCTTTGAAGTCATACTGCATGGTACCCATTCCATGGGTCCCAACTCTCCAGGTTTAAGAGATTCTTCCTTCAGCTAAAACATGCATGGGAAACCCAAAGTATGGTACACCGTGTGACTGGGAAGCGTTTTCAAATGCATCTCAGTTTTCGCCCCCTTTTACACGAGTTCACCATTCCAGACCCTTTACTAACACTCTCTCCACTTGGAGAGTCAGTGCCTTTAACCTCCTGTTTGGCACAGTTTGGAAATTCTGGGCAAGGTGAACAGGAATAGGGAGAACCAATCAGAGACTAGCTGTAGGTGTCTGCACGTGCAAATTTAATGCTCATTACCCCCAGGAAGAGGAATTAACCAAAAGCTCAGCATGCCGTGCCGGAACCAGATTAGGGCCTGAAGCAATCATGTGGGTTTGCGGCCAGCTCAGAAGAAAGCGAGTTGAAGAAAGGAGCTCAGGGGCACTGTAATTCACAAACCTGCAGAGTTATGAATGACAGCTATCGTCCAAAAATGTACTGAAGTAAGTCTTCGAAGAGGACTTGAAAGCGGGGCAGAATTTTAGGAAAACGATTTCAGGGGGTAGACTGGAATTGCACTTAAAGCATAGGAAAAGAGGCAGAATGTCCACAATGATGCACTTGGCCAAAAAGGGGGTATCCGTTTTTTCCTCAATATATTCAGGAAAAAACGCATACGCACTTTTTGGTCAACCAAGCAAGCGTGTAAAGGAAATCTGCACTACAATGAAGTCTCACTGCCCCCCGGTCAAAAGGGCCATCTGAAAAAAGTGTAAAATCCAGAAAGGCAGGACAGGTCATGGAGAACAGGGAACCTTATTATGCTGATGGGAGGGATGTAAATTGCCAACAGCCACTCTGGAGAAGTGTATGGTGTTTCCTGAAACACGTAGGAAACAAAGCAACACAGCCTATGGCACTTCCACTTAGGGTCCTATAGCTTAGGGAAATTAAAATCAAAAACACACAGCCACCCCAAAGTTTGGGACGGCTCTGTTTACAAGAACCTCGTCTACGGTACAAGTTAAATATCTGAGAAAGCAAAAAATGGATAAAAAGTTGTGGTACGTACGTACAATGGAATTTCACTCAGCAATGCGATCTACGTCATC